>NC_141873.1:203836901-204145417 GCF_056163025.1 Triticum urartu
CCCCTTCTACCCCCCTAGACTATATATACTCTATCCCATAGAACTTTCTAGGGTTAGCAAATGTTTAGCTCATATTTGTGAGAGAGCTTTGCTCATCCACTTGATTAGCTTCTCCTCGGAGATTCGAGCCTCCACCGGAGAAGATCCCCCAAGCGGATTCAAGACCCCTCTTTAGGGAAGAACATCAAGACCTCCTCACGAAGAAGAACCGGTTACCCTTTTGTATCGTCCCTAGTTGCCCGTGGACCGTGAATCATTCTATGTATCCGAGGTTCTAGCATATGTGTGACTTGTTCTTGTTAGTTTGAGTGTTCCTCTTGTGTTTCCCCTTGTGTTTTCCCTCGTTTTCCTCTGTTTCCCTCTTTGTGTTCCTCGTGTTCTTCGTGGGATCCGCTCCTTCCATGAAAGATCGGGCGATTAGGGTTCCACCCTACATCATCTTGGTATCTAAAGGCACGTTGATCACGATTTCGGAGCCTCCCCGTTGTGTTTCTAGCCTTGTTTTGTTGTTTTTCGTCCTAATTCGAAAATTCCACACCAAAAATAGCCCCAATTTTTTTGGTGATTTGTTGGTGTGTTGAGCTTTTGTTGGTTTGGATTCGTGGATTTGCTTTGTTTTCAGTGGATCTAGCTTCCCATCCTTTTCCCCCTTTTCCCATCCACAAATTCCTCTGAATTTCGCCCGGATTTAACCTCCCCACGCGGTGTTCATCCCGTTCGTCCCCAGATCTAGAGCCCAGACATCCAGCCCGTAGAGCCCGGACATCCGGCCCCGCCCAGACATCCGGCCTCCCACCCGGACATCCGGCCCCGCCCAGACATCCGGCCTCCCACCCGGACATCCGGCCCCTGGCAGCAACATCTCCATCCACCGCCCCATCTTCCTCCCAATTTCCACCAAATTTTGTTCCGGTGCCCACCATATACCATATATACTTCGGCATACCTCCACCACTTCCACATAACCCAACCATTTTTGGAAAGTTTCGCTCTCCGACACAATTGCTACTTCGAGGTTTGAGAATTTGAGTTCCGGTACCGTATCCTTTTGTGTTTCGGCTATCTAGGTACGGTTCGACATCAACATCACCGCCGCTCATCTTCGCCACGAACGCGTCATCAACAACGACCACCTCGACTATGACTTGGTATTCGTGCCACCATTTTGACACCATACTAGAAGCAAGACCGGTAACATCATCTTGGTAATGGACATATCATTCTTGCCATTACATTGATAGCCAGCATAGCCTTACTCCTTTGCGTTGCTTACCATCGAGACTAGCCATTGAGTATTGCCGGCAACAAGACTTGTGCACATTAGTGATCATACTTCCCATAGCATACATAAATCATTGTTGCATATCTTGGTATCCTCTCTTGTGTCACAAAGTTCTCATCGCATACTCATTTGCTATCTTGGTTCGTCAAGCATTGCATGCAAAAAGAGCTCAAACGCCAAAGAGCCAAACAAGCTTTTAAGTAGAGAGAAAAGATAAGCAAAGAGCTTTTAAGCAAGAACAGTAGCATCTTACAACATTAAGATTGTCATACTCGATCATCTTGGATTATATCATAGCAACACCTTGCATAGAACATATTTGGGATAGAAGTCGTTATATTTTCTACGTAGGCTGTGCACAAGTTCTTGTATCCGCCTATTGTGCAATCGTGCTAGCGTCTCTCTAGTGTTGTGCCACAAGAGCATTTTTGTGGATTCCACATTTTGGCTCACCCTTGGTTGCACAACCCCACTTATCTTTTTGCGTGTGTGTTTCCGTGTACCTTATATGCTTGGTCTACTTGTTACATTGCATCTTGCGAATCTTTTCCAACATTATTGAAGCTCAGTTACAATTGCATCAAATTTTGTGCCACCATCCTAACCAAGCTCCACCAAAAGCTTTTACTTGTGTAGGTGTGAGAAACCGACAAGAACTCGTACCAATTGTGCTATTTCCTTGTCCTACATTGGAGTGATCCTCGATCCACTTTCAACTTCTGATGTAGGGTAGAGACCCTAATCGCTCGATCTTTCATGAAAGGAGTGGATCCCGGGGAAAACGAAGAACACGAGGAAGAAAGGAAGGAAAACACAAGAGGAAATCACTAAAGCGACATGAATAAGTCACACATGGGCTAGATCCTCGAGTACATAGAACGATACACGAATCCAGGGACAACTAGGGACGATACACGGTAACCGGTTCTTCTCCGTGAGGAGGTCTTGAATCCACAAGGGGATCTTCCCGTAAAGGGGTCTTGAATCCAAGGTGGATCTTCTCCGTAGAGGGGCCGCGGTCTCTCTCGTGGAGTAGATCCGATATGGATGAGCAATGCTCTATCTCTAAAATGAGCTAAACCAATGCTAACCCTAGCTAGGATGAATGGGGGGTCTATTTATAGTCTAAGTGCAAATGGGGGCGAAGTGAAGGGGTACCTGGGCCTCGGGCCCGAACACTGTGCGCAGACAGGTACCGGAAGTCCGCTGGGGACCGGTCGTCCGGTGTCTCAGGAGAGGCCGGACGTCCGGTGTCCTCCGGTCGTCCACTGGTTCCGTTCTGTGATGGGGGTACCGGACGTCCGGAGGCTCCGGACTTCCGCTGTTGTTGGCTCGGGTGCAGTCGCACCGGTCGTCCGGTCGGGGCCGGACGTCCGCTCATTGGCCTCGGGTGCAGGAGCACCGGTCGTCCGGTTTGGACCGGACGTCCGCTCGCTGTGGCTCGGCTGACGCTTCAGGCGCCGGACGTCCGGTCCCGGCCGGTCGTCCGGTGGTTGGGACTTTTCCTTCAGCCCTCCTTCTTCTCCGTCTTCTCGACCATCTTCCTCTTCTTCTTGTCCTTGCTCCTTAGCTTCTCCATTGTACCTGAGTATGCACAAAGTATCCATATGAGGTAGTAGCCATGCTTCATGTGCATCGAAGTGGAATTGTGAGAGGAGAGATGTCACCTCGGTTTCAAGAGCTCTTGCACGTGATCGAGTCATGGGTCCACTAGGCACTTGATGAGACGATGGTAAGTCCTTGGGGATGACCTTGGGATGCTCCGCATCATCTCCCCTCCCTTGGGGAAGATCCGTCCTCGGATCAAATTCTTCATCACCATGGAAGGGAGAGAGATCTTTGACGTTGAAGATGTCGCTCACGTTGTCCTTGTCACGCGGGAGGTCGATCTTGTAAGCGTTGTCGTTGTAGCGTTCAAGCACCTTGAAGGGTCCATCTGCTCGTGGTCGAAGCTTGGATTTGCGTTCTTGTGGGAAGCGGTCCTTGCGAAGGTGTAGCCACACTCGATCACCAATGTTGAAGACAGGTTGCTTGTTGAATTTGAGCTTGGTCGCAAGGAGTTGAACTTGGCGCTCGATGGTGTTTCTTGTATCTTCATGCACGTTCTTGAGATGTGTCACGCGCGCACTTGCATCCAAATTAGTGCGCTCTTGGAGTGGTAGGGGAAGGATGTCCAATGGGGACAAAGGGTTGAAACCGTAGACAACCTCGAAGGGGGACTTGCCGGTAGTCGAATGTCTTGCGCGGTTGTAGGCGTACTCGGCGATGGGTAAACACTCCTCCCACTCCTTGATGTTCTTCTTGATTAGTACGCGAAGAAGGGTGGAGAGCGTCTGGTTTGTCACCTCCGTTTGGCCATCGGTTTGTGGATGATAGGCCATGGAGAATAGAAGCTTGATTCCGAGCGTGGCGCATAAGGTCTTCCAAAAGTAACTCAAGAACTTGACGTCGCGGTCCGAGACGATAGTCGTTGGCACACCATGTAGACGCAATATTTCCCTACAAAAGAGAGTAGCAACATGTGAAGCATCGTCTATCTTGTTACAAGGAATAAAATGTGCCATTTTTGAGAAACGGTCCACAACGACAAATATAGAATCTTTCCCATTGCGAGTCCTAGGCAAACCAAGTACGAAGTCCATGCTAATGTCTTCCCATGGTTGGTATGGAATCGGTAGAGGCATATAGAGACCGTGAGATTGAGCTTTGGACTTAGCTTTGCGGCATGTCGAACATCGGTTGGTGAAGCGATTGACGTCCCGAAACATCTTTGGCCAAAAGTAGCTCTTCGAGAGCGTGGGGAACGTCTTGTCTCGTCCGAAATGTCCCATTAAGCCTACTCCATGCGATTCCTGCAAAAGCAACAAATGAAGGGACGACTTGGGGATGCAAAGTTTGTTAGCTCTCATAAGATAGCCGTCTTTGATGTATTAGCTTTTGCCAGATGTATTCGACAAACACTTGGCATAAGGAGTGGAAAAAGTTTCATCATGCTCATACAATTCTTTGATATGCTCGAAGCCAATGACATCTAACTCAAGTTGCGCGACTAGCATGCAAATGCGGGAAAGAGCATCCGCGACGATGTTTTCTTTACCCTTGATGTACTTGATGACATAGGGAAAAGACTCAATGAATTCACTCCATTTAGCATGATGCTTGTTCAACTTAGTTTGACCCTTGAGATACTTGAGGGTCTCATGATCGGTATGAATGATAAACTCATGGGGACGAAGGTAATGTTCCCCTTCATGTAAAACACGGACGAAAGCATATAGCTCTTTGTCATAGATGGGATAGTTGAGTTGCGCTCCGGAAAGTTTCTCACTAAAATAAGCTATGGGGCGCTTCTCTTGCATTAACACACCTCCTATGCCATTACCGCTAGCATCGCAATGAATCTCAAAAGGCCTGTCGAAGTTGGGTAAAGCAAGCACGGGAGCATGTGTAAGCAAATTCTTAAGCTCATTGAATGCGGTATCTTGGGATGGTTCCCAAATAAACGGCGCATTCTTCTTGCTCAAAGCATGCAAAGGCGAAGCAATGGTGCTAAAATCCTTCACAAAGCGACGATAGAAACCCGCAAGACCAAGAAAACTACGCACTTGATGGAAGTTGGTTGGTTGCGGCCAAGTCTTAATAGCATCGATCTTGGACTCATCTACATGAACACCCTTAGAAGAGACCACAAAACCCAAGAAAATGAGCTTATCAACGCCAAAAAGGCATTTCTCCATATTAGCATAGAGACGCTCTTTCCTAAGAGCTTGCAAAACGGTGCGAACATGGGTGACATGCTCTTGGATAGATTTGCTAAACACAAGAATGTCATCGAAGTAAACCACAACAAATATACCAATGTAAGGGCGAAAGACATGATTCATAAGGCGCATAAAAGTGCCCGGTGCTTCTGAGAGAGCCATAGGCATGACTAACCACTCATACAAACGAAACTTGGTTTTGAATGCGGTTTTCCATTCATCACCCTCTTGTATGGGGATTTGATAGTAACCGCTCTTAAGATCAATTTTGGAAAATATAGTGGCACCACTAAGCTCATCTAGCATATCATCTAGGCGTGGAATGGGATACCTATAACGAACGGTGATAGCATTGATAGGTCTACAATCGGAGCACATGCGAAAACTACCGTCGCATTTTGGCACAAGAATGACCGGTACGGCACAAGGGCTCAAACTTTCACGCACATGTCCATGGTCTATGAGATGCTTTACTTGCCTTTGGATTTCTTTGGTTTCTTCGGGGCTGACGCGGTAGGGAGCTTTTTTGGAAGCGATGCTCCGGGATGAGGTCAATGCGGTGCTCAATGCCTCGTAGTGGAGGTAGTCCCGGAGGTAGCTCATCGGGGAAAACATCTTGAAATTCCTGCAAAAGAGAAGACAACACTAGAGGAAGAGTGTGAGAAGTGTTAGTTTGTGTTGCATTGTCCTTGCACACGAGGACGTAGTGTAGCACACTAGATGGGTTCTCACACACTTCTCTCATCTCATGTTTGGTGGCAAATAGAACTAGGTTCTTGTTTTCGCTCATCGTGGAGGCACTCAATTTGGGCTTGTGGCGCTCACTCTATTTTTGGTGGCTCACTCTCTCACCATTCTCTCCATGATAGGTGGCTTGTTTATCGACGATCACTTGGCTTGGAGACATAGGTCGTAACACAAACTCCTTTCCTTGCATCTTGAAGCTATAGTGGTTTGTACGCCCATTGTGGACGACTCCTCTATCCAATTGCCATGGCCATCCAAGGAGAAGATGGCAAACGGTCATTGGGATGACGTCGCACTCCAAGATGTCTTCGTAGGCACCGATTTTGAAGGAGACTTGTACTCGGTGCTCGACTTGGATAGTGCCAGAGTCACTAAGCCATTGTACTTTGTATGGATGTGGATTCTTCGTCTTGGGCAATTGGAGCTTGGAGCAAAGTTCTTAACTTGCGAGATTGTGACAAATCCCTCCATTGATGATGACCTTGATGGATCGTCCATTGATGCCAGCCTTGGTGTGGAATATGTGGCATCGTTGGTCTTCTTCTTGGTGATGTTGTAGAGTCAAGACTTTGGAGACAACAAGTGCGGTCCTTGAGTCTTCATCACAAAAGACTTGTTCTTTTTCATTGTTCACTTGGCGGTGCATGGCGACTTGCTCAAGGGCTTCCATTTCTCCTTCACTCATGGAATCATAAGTGCCATCGTCATTGAAGATCATGGTGCGCTTGTTGGTGCACTCATAGGACATGTGGCCTCGGCCACCGCAAGTGAAACACTTGAGGGAACACGTCTTGACGGTCTCATCGGTAGGGGTTGATGATGATGAAGCCCTCGGCTTGAAGTTGCTTGTATTAGGATTGCTTGTAGTTGGCGAAACTTTCTTGGAAGTCAAGTTGTCGATGTTGGAAGTAGAGGGTCTTGTAGTCGGTGTTGGGGTCGTTGAAGCTTGGTTATTGGAGAAACCGTAGGACTTGGATGAGAACTTGGCATACTTGAAATCATCTTGCACTTGGTGTTCCGCTTTGGTAGCTTGGTGCACGAGCTCGATGAGATTTGAGTATGGTTGGAAGTCGACGATCTTCTTGATAGGATGATTGAGTCCATTCAAGAAGCGTGCCATAGTTTGCTCATCATCTTCCGTCACATTGGCTCTTATCATTGCAATCTCCATCTCCTTGTAGTATTCTTCAATGCTCTTGGTTCCTTGCTTGAGTTGTTGGAGTTTCTTGAAGAGGTCGCGGTTGTAGTAGGTAGGCACGAAGCGTGATCTCATGACATCCTTCATTTGTGCCCAAGTAGTGATGGGTGGATCACCTCTTGCCTCGCGGCGCTCAATGACTTGTTCCCACCAAATGAGGACATAGTCTTGGAACTCAAGGGATTCCATCACGATCTTCTTCTCTTCTTCATAATTGTGCAAATGGAAGATCTTGTCAACTTTCAATGCCCATGAAAGGTATTCTTCGGGATCGTTGCTTCCGCTGAGCTTGGGCATGGTGAACTTGAGCTTGCCGTAGCGTTGCTCTTCATTGTGTTGGGGTCGGGGATGATGACGCCCATGTTGTTGATTATTGTCCAACTCGTGGTGCTCTTGACGCGGAGGGTTGTCAACCTCGTGTTTCTCTTGTCAAGGAGGATTCCCATTGTTTTCATGCTCTTGATGAACTTGATGGTCTTGGCGAGCTTGTGGAGGAACGCGTCGAGCTCGAGGGGGAACTTGACAATGCAGGCGAGCTTGAAATCGTCGTTCATGAAGTTCTTCGCGAAGTGCTTCCTCTTCTTCATGGGCTTGTCGGCCTCGGTCGACAACGTCTCGACTCGCATCGCATAGAGCTTGTTGCGCCTCAAGTGCTTGAGCGTCACGGAGTTGTTGTTCTTCACGTTGAGCCTCGGCATCTTGTGCATTTTGGTGTAGACCCACGCGTTCTTCCTCTTCATGTTGGCGTTGTTGTTGCCGTTCTCGAGCTAGCGCAAAGGCTTCTTCGGCTTGACGTCATCGGCGCTCTTGAGAGTCGGTGTCCCGAAGCAGATTGAGGTTTGCTTGACGGTCTGTGCGCGCGGCTCGTCGAAGAGTGTTCGATGTCGGTGTACTTGAGTCGGAATGTCGACTTGAACGGCTCCTTCTTGAAGTGGAAGAAGAGCGATTGAGCAACAAAGCACGAATCTCGTCCATCCTTGCGTCATTCTTGCTGCTTGTGATCGTCGAGCTTATGGTCGAAGTAGTCCCTTGTACGTTGCTCGGAAAGTCGCAAGTCGGCGACAAGGTTGTCGATGCGTTCACTCATAGCTTGTTGCTCTTGATGCAAAGCACGTTGTGCACCAAAGAGGTGACTCTTCGTGACGAAGGAGTTCATGTCATCGTCTTTGATGAGGACATCAATACCATTGTTACATCCACATCCCCTACTCTTACATATACTGGACAAATTACTAGAGCTCGCGCACGCCAATTAAATTACCAGGTACATTCGTTTCTTGGTAATGATTCTAATGTTCATGAGAATATGATGCTGCCTAAATTTTGATACATTTGTTTTGCTTACAAATGAAGGGCCTAGCTTGGAGAAGGATGAACATTGGAGCAAGAACACGCATGGAGTTGATGGCATGCGCAAGAGGATCAAGAACGGAGTTACAAGTGATGATTTCAGGACTTTAAAGCCACCATAAGGAGTGCATGAAGCCTTGGACGAAATATACAAGATGCCACTTCATAATATTCGTCCATAGGCTATTCTAGGTGCCGCATCACCTTATTATTGGGCCAGGCCCATGTAATTTCGAAATACTTAAGTATAGGCTATTTTTAGAGTCCGTATGTGTGGGGATACAAGAGTTAGGGTTGGTTTCGGACCCCACCCTCAAGGGCCACGAAATTCTCCCCTCTTCCTCCATATATACAGCCCTTAGGGCGTCGTCTAGACTTTGGTTTTGTTTAGATTAAAAGTTCTCCATAGCTGCAACTTCTCGTACTTTGTTTGTGTCCAACGACCAGACCAAGACGTCACAGAACCCCACCTTGATCAATAAAGCTTTCATCTTATATTCGCAATATCCAGTTTGCAATCTCAGTTTCCTGCTTGTTCTTCATTTGCTTGCAGGAAACAGACCCTCATGGTCAGGTTGATCGTGCTCCGGCATGGTCAATAACCCTCGGAAGTTGGTTTAGCGATTGCTAAGGTGCGACGTCTCGCACGTTCGTAGTCGGATCGTCAAGGCCGACTCCCACAGAAAACGATAGCCACCATCTCATCGAAACATCGGGACACTTTTGCCTCTATCAGTCTTGCTCCATGAAGAGTGGGTTGGTAGAGGTACTTTCCCTATCCATCATTCCAAGACAAGTGTTAGTGCTAGAAAGAGAAGAACGAATACCAAATGTACCTTGACCAAAGTTGAAAGTGAATCGATGATCACTCCAATGTAGGACAAGGAAATAGCCCAATTGGTATGAATTCTCGTCGGTTTCTCACACCTACACAAGTAAAAGCTTATGGTGGAGCTTGGTTAGGATGGTGGCACAATTTTTAATGTGAATGTAAGAAAGATTCAATAATGTTGGAGAAGATTCGCAAGATGCAATGTAACAAGTAGACCAAGCATATACGGTACACGGAAACACACGCGCAAAAAGATAAGTGGGGTTGTGCAACCAAGGATGAGCCAAAATGTGGAATCCACAAAAATGCTCTTGTTGCACAACACTAGAGAGACGCTAGCACGATTGCCCGATAGGCGGATACAAGAACTTGTGCACAACCTACATAGCAAAAATGCAACGACTTCTATCCCAAATATGTTTTATGCAAGGTGTTGCTATGATATGCTCCAAGATGATCGAGTATGACAATCTTAATGTTGTATGAATGCTATGGTTCTTGCTTAAAATCTCTTTGCTTATCTTTCCTCCTTGCTTAAAAGCTTGGTTGGCTCTTTGATGTTTGAGCTCTTTTGTCATGCAATGCTTGACGAACCAAGATAGCAAGTGAGTATGCGATGAAAACTTTGTGACGCGTCCATGGCACGAAGACCAAGTAGTAGTCGAGGTGGTCGTTGTTGATGACGCGTCCATGGTGAAGATGAGCGGCGGTGATGTCGATGTCGAACCGTACCTAGATAGCCGAAACACAAAAGGATATGGTACCGCAACTCAAATTCTAAAAACTAAAGGCGACCAAAGTCGTCGGAGTAGGTAGCGGTTAAGTGGTGGTGTGGGTTGGGATATTGGAACGGTATGCAGAAGCTGGAGTTGGTGTAGTGGATGATGTGGTGAAAGTAGCGGTCGTCCGGAAGTGGACGGATGTCCGGTCGCCGGTCGTCCGGTGAGGTTGGACGTCCGGTGCTTCCTGGGTCGCCGGACGTCCGGTGAAGTGACGGTCGTCCGGTGGTCGGGGTCAACGCGAAAATTTCAGATCCGGGAGGTGATTTTGGGGATTTTGGGAGGGATTTCGAGGTGGAAAATGGTGGGGGAAGGCGAGATCCACTTGCAACACAATAAATTCATGAATCAAATCCAACAAAACATCATCAAAACTCACAAAACACGACAAAAATTTTGTGCTATTTTTGTGGGGATTTTTGGGTTGGGACGAAAAAAACAAAATCAAGCTAGAAAAACGAAGAGGGGGGCTCCGAAATCGTGATCAACCTTGCTCATGATACCAAGATGATGTAGGGTGGAGACCCTAATCGCCCAATCTTTCACGAAAGGAGCGGATCCCGGGGAAAACACGAAGAACACGAGGATGAACGGAAGGAAAACACAAGAGGAAATCACTAAACCGACACGAATAAGTCACACATGGGCTAGATCCTCGAGTACATAGAACGATACACGAATCCACGGACAACTAGGGACGATACACGGTAACTGGTTCTTATCCGTGAGGAGGTATTGAATCCATAAGGGGATCTTCCCTTAGAAAGGGGTCTTGAATCCAAGATGGATCTTCTCCGAAGAGGGGCTGCGATCTCTCTCGTGGAGTAGATCCGATATGGATGAGCAATGCTCTATCTCTCAAATGAGCTAAACCAATGCTAACCCTAGCTAGGATGAATGGGGGGTACATGGGCCTCGGGCCCGAACTATGTGCGCAGACAGGTATCGGACGTCCGCTGGGGACCAGTCGTCCGGTGTATCAGGAGCTGCCGGACGTCTGGTGTCCTTCGGTCGTCCACTGGTTACGCTCTGTGATGGGGGTGCCGGACGACCAGAAACGTCGGTCTTCCGCTGACTTTGGTTCTGGTGCAGGTGCGCCGGTCGTCCGGTCCGGACCGGATGTCCGCTCGTTTGCTTCGGGTGTCGGGGCACCGGTCGTCTGGTCTGGACCGGACGTCCGCTGGCTGGGACTTGGCTGATGCTTCAGGCGCCGGACGTCCGGTCCCGGCCGGTCATCCGGTGGCTGGGACTTTTCCGGCAGCCCTTCTTCTTCTCCATCTTCTCGTCCATCTTCCTCTTCTTCTTGTCCTTGCTCCTTAGCTTTTCTATTGTACCTGAGTATGCACAAAGTATCCATATGAGGTAGTAGCCATGCTTCATGTGCATCGAAGTGGAATTGTGAGAGGAGAGATGTCACCTCGGTTTCAAGGGCTCTTTCACGTGATCGAGTCATGGGTCCGGTAGGCACTTGATGAGACGATGGTAGGTCTATGGGGATGACCTTGGGATGCTCCTCATCATCGGCGCTCTATGCTTTGTTCCCACCAAATGAGGACATAGTCTTGGAACTCAAGGGATGCCATCACGATCTTCTTCTCTTCTTCATAATTGTGCAAACGGAAGATCTTGTAAACTTTCAATGCCCATGAATGGTATTCTTCGGGATCGTTGCTTCCGTTGAACTTGGGCATGCTGAACTTGAGCTTGCCATTGTGTTGTTCTTCATTGTGTTGGGGTCGGGGATGATGACGCCCATGTTGTAGATGATTGTCCAACTCGTGGTGCTCTTGTTGCGTAGGGTTGTCAACCTCGTGTTGCTCTTGTCGTGGAGGGTTCCCATTGTTTTCATGCTCTTGATGAACTTGATGGTCTTGGCGAGCTTGTGGAGGAACGCGTCAAGCTCAAGGGGGAACTAGATGATGCAGGCGATCTTCTTGATGGGATGATTGAGTCCATTCAAGAAGCATGCCATAGTTTGCTCATCATCTTCCGTCACATTGGCTCCTATCATTGCAATCTCCATCTCCTTGTAGTATTCTTCAATGCTCTTGGTTCCTTGCTTGAGTTGTTGGAGTTTCTTGAAGAGGTCGCGGTTGTAGTAGGTAGGCACGAAGCGTGCTCTCATGACATCCTTCATTTGTGCCCAAGTAGTGATGGGTGGATCACCTCTTGCCTCGCGGTGCTCAATGACTTGTTCCCACCAAATGAGGACATAGTCTTGGAACTCAAGGGATGCCATCGCGATCTTATTCTGTTCTTAATAATTGTGCAAACGGAAGATCTTGTCAACTTTCAATGCCCATGAAAGGTATTCTTCGGGATCGTTTCTTCCGTTGAACTTGGGCATGGTGAACTTGAGCTTGTCGTAGCGTTGTTCTTCATTGTGTTGGCGTCGGGGATGATGACGCCCATGTTGTAGATGATTGTTCAACTCGTGGTGTTCTTGACGTGGAGGGTTGTCAACCTCATGTTACTCTTGTCGCGGAGGATTCCCATTGTGTTCATGATCTTGAGGAACTTGATGGTCTTGGCGAGCTTGTAGTGGAGTACGTCGAGCTCGAGGAGGAACGAGACTATGCATGCGAGCTTGATATCGTCGTTCGTGAATTTCTTTGCGAAGTGCTTCCTCTTCTTCATGGGCTTGTCGGCCTCGGTCGGCAACGGCTCGACTCGTATCACATAGAGCTTGTTGCGCCTCAAGTGCTTGAGCATCACGGAGTTGTTGTTCTTGACGTTGAGCCTCGGCATCTTGTCCATTTTGGTGTAGACGCGCGCGTTCTTCCTCTTCATGTTGGCGTTATTGTTGTCGTTCTCGAGCTAGCGCAAAGGCTTCTTCGGCTTGACATCGTCGGCGCTCTTGAGAGTCAGTGTCTCGAAGTGGGTTAAGGTTTTCTTGACGGTCGATGCGCGCGGCTCGACGAAGAGTGTTCGATGTCGGTGTACTTGAGCCAGAGAGAGTAAAGTCGGAATGGCGACTTGAACGGCTCCTTCTTGAAGTGGAAGAAGAGCGGTTGAGCAACAAAGCGCGAATCTCGTCCATCCTTGCGTCATTCTCTTGCTTGTGATCGTCGAGCTTATGGTCGAAGTATTCCCTTGTACATTGCTCGGAAAGTCGCAAGTCGGTGGCAAGGTTGTCGATGCGTTCACTCATAGCTTGTTGCTCTTGATGCAAAGCACGTTGTGCACCAAAGAGGTGACTCTTGGTGACGAAGGAGTTCATGTCGTCCTCTTGCTCCATGAAGAGTGGGTTGGTAGAAGTACTTGGCCTATCCATCATTCCAAGACGAATGTGAGTGGTAGAAAGAGAAGAACGAATACCAAATGTACCTTGACCGAAGTTGAAAGTGAATCGATGATCACTCCAATGAAGGACCAGGAAATAGCCCAATTGGTACGAATTCTCGTCGG
The DNA here is from genome assembly GCF_056163025.1 of Triticum urartu. NCBI lineage: Eukaryota > Viridiplantae > Streptophyta > Magnoliopsida > Poales > Poaceae > Triticum > Triticum urartu. The sequence continues at coordinate 203,850,259 of NC_141873.1, forward strand.
TTTTTCACACCTACACAAGTAAAAGCTTATGGTGGAGCTTGGTTAGGATGGTGGCACAATTTTTAATGTGAATATAAGCAAGATTCAATGATGTTGGGAAATATTCGCAAGATGCAATGTAACAAGTAGACCAAGCATATACGGTACAGGGAAACACACGCGCAAATAGATAAGTGGGGTTGTGCAACCAAGGGTGAGCCAAAATGTGGAATCCACAATAATGCTCTTGTTGCACAACACTAGAGAGACGCTAGCACGATTGCACGATAGGCGGATACAAGAACTTGTGCACAACCTACTTAGCAAAAATGCAACGACTTCTATCCCAAATAAGTTCTATGCAAGGTGTTGCTATGATATGATCCAAGATGATCGAGTATGACAATCTTAATGTTGTATGATGCTATGGTTCTTGCTTAAAAGCTCTTTGCTTATATTTCCTCTTTGCCTAATAGCTTGGTTGGCTCTTTGATGTTTGAGCTCTTATCTCATGCAATGCTTGACGAACCAAGATAGCAAGTGAGTGTGCGATGAAAACTTTGTGACACAACAGATGATACCAATATAGGCAACAATGATGTATGTATGTATGCTATGGGAAGTATGATCACTAATGTGCACAAGTCTCGTTGCCGGGAATACTCAATGGCTAGTCTCGATGGGTAGGCAACACAAAGGAGTAAGGCTATGATGGTTATCAATGTAATGGCAAGAGTGATATGTCCAATACCAAGATGAGCTTACCGGTCTTGCTTCCGGTATGGTGTCAAAATGGTGACACGAATACCAAGTCATAGTCAAGGTGGTCGTTGTTGATGACGCGGTCGTGGCGAAGATGAGCGGCGGTGATGTCGATGTCGAACCGTACCTAGATAGTCGAAACACAAAAGGATACGGTACCGCAACTCAAATTCTCAAAATCAAGTGCGAGCAAAATCGTCGGAGTAGGTAGCGGGTAAGTGGTGGTGTGGGTTGGGATAATGACAATGTTTGCGGAAAGTCGGTGGTGGTGTAGCGGATGATGTGATGGAAGGAGCGGTCGTCCGGAAGTGGACGGATGTCCGGTCGCCGGACATTCGGTAGGGTCGGAAATCCGCTAGTTTCAGCTCGGTGTAGAGGTTCCGGTCGTCGAGTAACAGTCGGACGTCCGGTAAGCTGTGGTCGTCCGGTGGGTCGGGGTCAATGCGAAATTGATAAGATTTCATGGATTTTGGATGGATTTCGAGGTGGGGGAAGGCTAATTCCACTTGCAACACAACAGATTCACGGATCAAAACCAACAAAACATCATCAAAACTCACAAAACACAAGAAAAATTTTTGGGGCTATTTTTGTGGGGATTTTCGGATTAGGACGAAAAACAACAAAATTAAGCAAGAAAAAGAAAAGGGGGCTCCAAAATCGTGATCAACGTTGCTCTAGATACCAAGATGATGTAGGGTACATACCCTAATCGCCCGATCTTTCACGAAAGGAGCGGATCCCGGGGAAAACAAAGAACACGAGGAAGAACGGAAGGAAAACACAAGAGGAAATCACTAAACTGACATGATTAAGTCACACATGGGCTAGATCCTCGAGTACATAGAACGATACATGAATCCACGGACAACTAGGGATGATACACGGTAACCGGTTCTTCTCCGTGAGGAGGTCTTGAATCCACAAGGGGATCTTCCCGTAAAGGGGTCTTGAATCCAAGGTGGATCTTCTCCCTAGAGGGGCCGCGGTCTCTCTCGTGGAGTATGTCCGATATGGATGAGCAATGCTCTATCTCTAAAATGAGCTAAACCAATGCTAACCCTAGCTAGGATGAATGGGGGGTCTATTTATAGTGTAAGTGCAAATGGGGGCGAAGTGAAGGGGTACATGGGCCTCGGGCCCGAACACTGTGCGCAGACAGGTACCGGACGTCCGCTGGGGACCGGTCGTCCCGTGTCTCAGGAGCTGTCGGACGTCCGATGTCCTCCGGTCGTCCGCTGGTTCCGTTTTGTGATGGGGGTGCCGGACGTCCGGAGGCTCCGGACTTCCGCTTATGTTGGCTCGGGTGCGGTCGCGCCGGTCGAGCGGTCGGGGCCGGACGTCCGCTCATTGGCCTCGGGTGTAGGGGCACCGGTCGTACGGTTTGGACCGGACGTCCGCTCGCTGGTGCTCGGCTGATGCTTCAGGCGCCGGACGTCCGGTCCCGGCCGGTCGTCCAGTGGCTGGGACTTTTCCTTCAGCCCTCCTTCTTCTCCGTCTTCTCGTCCATCTTCCTCTTCTTCTTGTCCTTGCTCCTTAGCTTCTCCATTGTACCTGAGTATGCACAAAGTATCCATATGAGGTAGTAGCCATGCTTCATGTGCATCGAAGTGGAATTGTGAGAGGAGAGATGTCACCTCGGTTTCAAGAGCTCTTGCACGTGATCGAGTCATGGGTCCACTAGGCACTTGATGAGACGATGGTAGGTCCATGGGGATGACCTTGGGATGCTCCGCATCAACTTCGGTCAAGGTACATTTGGTACTCATTCTTCTCTTTCTACGACTCACATTTGTCTTAGAATGATGGATAGTGATAGGGGCTAAGGTGTCCCGTCTTTCGATGAGATAGTGGCTATCGTTTTAGAGGAAGTCGACTTTGACGATCCGACTACGAACGTGCGAGGACGTCGCGCCTTAGCAATCACTAAACCAACTCTGAGGGGTTATTGACCACGGCGGAGCACGATCAACCTGACCATGAGGGCCTGTTTCTTGTGAGTAAACGAAGAACAAGCAAGAAACTGAGATTGCAATCTGGATATTGCAAATATAAGATGAAAGCTTTATTGATCAAGGTGGGGTTCTGTGACGTCTTGGTCTGGTCCTTGGACACAAACGAAGTATGCGAAGTTGTAGCTACGGAGAACTTTTAATCTAAACAAAACCCAAAGTCTAAACGATGCCCTAAGGGCTGTATATATGGAGGAAGAGGGGGGAATTTCGTGGCCCTTGGAGGAGGGGTCCGAAACCAACCCTAACTTTTGTTTCCCCACACATACGGACTATAAAAACAACCTATACTTAAGTATTTCGAAAATACATGGGCCTGGCCCAATAATAAGGTGACGCAGCACCTAAAATAGCCTCTGGACGAAATTTATGAAGTGGCATCTTGTGTATTTCGTCCAAGGCTTCATGCACTCCTTATGGTGGCTTCAAAGTCCTGAAATCATCACTTGTAACTCCGTTCTGGATCCCCTTGCGCATGCCATCATCTCCATGCTTGAACTTGTTCAAAGGTTCATCTTTATTGTCCAATCTAGGCCCTTCATTTGTAAGCAAAACAAATGTATCCAACTTAGGCAGCATCATATTCACATGAACATTAGAATCGTTACCTAGAAACGAAAGTACCTGATAATTCAATTGGCGTGCGCGAGCTCTAGTAATTGGTCCAGTATGTATAGCAGCAGGGGCTGTGGGTGTAACAATGGTATTGATGTCCTCATCATCCTTCCCTTCTTGAAATGAAGTCGTCCTCGACGAAAGTTCATCATCCTCACCCAAATAAGGCTTCAAATCTGCAATGTTAAAAGTGGTACTAACCTGAAAATCTGCAGGCAGCTCAAGTTTATATGCATTATCATTTATTTTCTCTAACACCTTAAAAGGACCATCAACACGTGGCATTAGCTTTGATTTGTGCAGATTAGGAAATCTATCCTTACGCAAACGTAACCAAACAAGATCTCCAGGTGCAAACACAACATATTTTCTACCCTTATCTCCAGCAAGTTTATATTTAGCATTCATACGCTAAATGTTTTCCTTACTTAACTCATGCATTTTTAAAATCAATTTAGCACGTTCTTTAGAATCAAAATTAACCTTCTCCGAAGATGTAAGAGGCAACAAATCAATAGGTGCACGAGGTAGGAAACCATACACAATTTCAAAAGGGCACATCTTAGTAGTAGAATGCAATGAACGATTATAAGCAAATTCAATATGAGGAAAGCATTCTTCCCACCTTTTCTTGTTATTCTTCAAAACAGCCCTAAGCATAGTAGACAATTTTCTATTGACTACTTCAGTTTATCCTTCAGTTTGGGGGTGACAAGTAGTACTAAAAAGCAGCTTAGTCCCCAAGTTAGCCCATAAACATCTCCAAAAGTGGCTAAGAAATTTAGTATCACGATCTGAAACAATAGTATTTGGCACACCATGCAAGCGAATAATTTCACGAAAGAACAAATCAGCAACATTAACAACATCATCGCTTTTATGACATGGTATAAAGTGTGCCATTTTCGAGAACCTATCCATGACAACAAATATGCTATCCCTCCCCTTCTTTGTTCGAGGTAAACCTAAAACAAAGTCCATAGATATATCATCCCAAGGAACACTAGGTACAGGCAAAGGCATATATAAACCATGAGGATTGAGTCGTGACTTAGCTTTTTGACATGTACTGCAGCGAGCAAAAAAACGCTCAACATCCCGTCTTATCTTTGGCCAAAAGAAATGTGTAGCAAGTATATCCTCTGTCTTCTTGACACCAAAGTGTCCCATTAATCCTCCTCCATGCGCCTCTTGCAACATCAAAAGACGAACAGAGCTAGCTGGAATGCATAGCTTGTTAGCACGAAACACAAAACCATCGTTAAGAATGAACTTGTTCCAAGTTCTACCTTCCTTACAATTCTGCAATACATCTTTAAATTCAGCATCATGCACATATTGATCTTTGATGGTCTCCAAACCAAATATTTTAAAGTCAAGTCGTGAAAGCATAGTATAACGACGAGACAATGCATCAGCAATAACATTTTCTTTACCCTTCTTGTGTTTAATGACATAAGGAAAAGTCTCAATGAATTCAACCCATTTAGAATGTCTACGGTTCAGTTTTGCTTGACTTTTAATGTGTTTCAAAGATTCATGATCAGAATGTATACCAAATTCCTTGGGCCATAAATAATGTTGCCATGTTTCTAAGGTCCGAACAAGAGCATATAATTCTTTGTCATAAGTAGAATAGTTCAGACTAGGCCCACTCAATTTTTCAGAAAAGTATGCAACAGGTTTGCCATCTTGTAATAACACACCTCCTAATCCAATTACACTAGCATCATATTCAAGCTCAAAAGTCTTATTAAAATCAGGAAGTTGGAGTAAAGGAGCATGTGTCAACTTATCTTTCAATACCGTGAAGGCTTCTTCCTGTGCGGTACCCCAAACAAAAGGCACATCCTTCTTTGTAAGCTCGTTGAGAGGTGCAGCAATGGTGCTGAAATCTCTCACAAAACGCCTATAGAAACCAGCGAGGTCAAGGAAACTCCTCACTTGTGTGACCGTTTGGGCTGCGGCCAACTCTCAATAGCTTCAATCTTGGCTTTAGCAACTTCAATTCCCTGTGGAGTAACAACATAGCCAAGAAAAGATACTCGGTCGGTGCAAAAGGTGCACTTTCCAAGGTTACCAAACAAACGTGCATCACGTAGAGCAATAAAAACATCACGTAAATGTTCCAAATGTTCCTCCAAAGATTTGCTATAAATCAATATGTCATCAAAGTAAACTACCACAAATCGTCCAATGAAAGCACGTAAAACTTCGTTCATTAACCTCATGAAAGTACTAGGTGCATTAGTTAACCCAAAAGGCATGACTAACCACTCATATAATCCAAACTTAGTTTTAAATGCTGTTTTCCATTCATCTCCCAATTTCAAACGAATTTGATGGAATCCACTACGCAAATCAACTTTGGAGAATATTATAGAACCACTCAATTCATCAGGCATATCATCTAGCCTAGGAATAGGATGACGATAACGAATAGTAATATTATTAATGCCTCTACAATCAACGCACATACGTGACGTACCATCCTTTTTCGGCACTAAAATGATAGGAACAGCAAAAGGACTAAGGGATTCGCGTATATAACCTTTGTCGAGCAGTTCTTGTACTTGACGCATAATCTCCTTCGTCTCCTCTAGATTGGTACGGTATGGTGCACGGTTGGGTAATGATGCACCGGGAATTAAGTCAATTTGATGCTCAATCCCTCGAATAGGTGGTAACCCCGGTGGCACGTCTTGTGGAAAGACATCAGCTAACTCCTGCAAAGACAGCAAGTGGCAAAGAGGAAGGAACGTCCTCGAATGAAAATAATGCCTCTTTGCACACAAAAGCATAGCAAACAGTTTGCTAAAATCTAGATCATCAATATCTGATTTGGTGGCAAGGAAAAATGCACTTTTCAATTTAATTTCAGAAGCAACACTAGATTGTTTATTATTAGGCTGCATTTGTTGCTCAAATTCTTTTGCCACAATCTGATTTTCACTCTTTTTTTTCTCCTGTTTTGCTTTATTAGCTCTATTAATATCATCTTTCAAAATGGAATCAAGAGTCATAGGAAGCAAAGTAATATTTTTATCCTTATGAACAAGAGTATACCGATTGTTTCTACCACGGTGTACAGAATTTTTATCAAATTGCCATGGTCTACCAAGTAATAAGGAACATGCTTGCATAGGTACCACATCACAATCAACATAATCAGCATATGTAGAGATACTAAAATGCACACGAACAGTATGTGTTACCTTATCCTTGCCGCTGTTGTTGAACCATTGGATGTAGTAAGGATGTGGATGTGGTCTTGTGGTGAGAGATAGCTTCTCCACCATCTCCATGCTAGCCAAGTTATTGTAGCTCCCTCCATCTATGATGACGCGAGCAGAACGTTCCTTCACAACTCCCTTTGTATGGAACAAATTATGCCTCTGATTTTGCTCAGCTTGTGTAACCTGCACACTCAAAACACATTGAGCAACTAAACATTCATACCTATCAGCATCTTCAGCAGCCATGTATTGCGTCTCATGATCAGAATCATCTCCACCGTGTTCTTCACATGTAATAAGAGCCAAAGTCTCCTCATCATAGTCACTAGAAGACTCATACCCACCATCCTCAGTAGAATCATCACACGCTGAGATTGGCATTCTCTCGCAAAATGTCCTCTTCCCTTACAACGACGACAAATAATAACACTTGTGTGCCCTGTTGATGCCATGGAAGAAGAAGAGCTCTGCGCAGGCCCGGTAGGTGTGCTCTTGGCAGATAGTGGTGGTTGTGCCTGCTTTCTTGTATCACGGCTAGAGGTGGCACCTGATGGAGGTGCTGGTGGAGTGGAAGTAGAGGATGCACATGGTGTCCATGATGAAGATCGACCTGCAGAAAAGTTAGTTTGCGCCAATGCCTGTCGATCCTGCACTTCACGTTCAGCTTTACAAGCAAGATGGAATAAACGAGTGATATTATTATACTCCTTATACTCTAGGATGGTCTGAATCTCTCTATTTAATCCACCCATAAAACGTACAAGCATAGCTTCATTCTCCTCAACAATACCACATCTAATCATGCCAGTTTGTAATTCCTGATAATATTCTTCTACAAAAAAATTTCCTTGTCTTAAACGCTGCAATTTTTGAAGTAATTCACGTTGATAATATGGTGGAACCCAACGAGTATGCATAGCAGTTTTCAAAGCAGCCCAAGTAGCAGGAATAGGATATAATCTACAATGCTCAGACCACCAAACACATGCAAAACTAGTGAATGCACAAACAGCAGCAGGAACACGTCTCTCCTCGGGATATTGTCAACATGTAAATCGTTATTCAGTTTCTAACTCCCAAGTAAGATATATATCAGGAACATATCTACCCTCAAATGGTGGAATATTCAATTTTAGTTTAGGGAGATGGTCGTGATCTCGTACCTGAGGGTGAGCCCTACCATTGCCATTATTTGCATGTGGACGATCTGGTGGTTGCTGTGCTGGTGGTGGCACGTAGTTTTGATTTTGATCAACCTCATCCTCGTAATCGCCGGCAAAATCATCCTCCTCCGCATCAGCAGCAGGAGCCAAAGAAGTATCAACGGCAGCACCAACAGTTTGGCCAGGTGCAAGAGGGAGACGGCTCGCTCGGCGGAGGGCTGTTTCACGATGTGTAGGTAGTCGTCGTTGTTGTTGTTGTAGAGGTGCGTTAGGTGCAGCCGTTGGTGGTGGTGGAAGACGCGCGAGCAATTCATTAAACCTGTTATCGAGCTTTGTTTCGAACATCTTCTCCATGTCATCTATCTTCTCCATGGCCTCTTCAAATATGTTTAGCACATCTTGCACCTGTCCACTCATCATTTGCTGAAATTTATCATTCCACTCCTTATTCGTCATGTTCTCCCAGTCAGTCTCGTCGGCTTGTGATCCTGCCATGGTTAGCAACAATAGAAACACACAAGAATATGATCCTACAGAATACTAACAAGAGGTGGTGGTGGTGTCACAAATCCGTCAAGCCAATCTCAAATTCTTACCAGTTCTTACACAGCAGCAGGCGGTGATCGGCAACCGTCGTAGTCAAAACTCTCAAAGCTTGGATAGAGCGATTACCAGGGAGAGTCAAACGCACGACGTAGATGTATGTGGAGCTGGGAAGGCTTATAATATGCTAGCAAAAAGGGTCGGCAATAATCAATTCAGAGATGCAAAGTTGAATAAACGCTCAACGACAGTACTGTGCTGGTCCTAGGCTAGACCATGCTAGAGACGCGAGCCTAGAACACTAACAAAATCACGGCACTGCACATAAAACTATGGAGGAGCACACTCTGAATTTTTTTTTCACTCTTTTACCTCTTTTTTTTGCTCCGCAACAAATTTTTTTCGAAAAAGTCTACAAATGGTCTACAAACTGCCTAGCCAGAATTTTCCAGACTTAGTTTTTTTTAGTTTGAGTTTTTTTTTAGTTTGGAACTATTTTTCTTCTGCGGGTAGCACGTAATCTCGGGAGTCCTAGTGTGTCACGACTTAGAGTATGGCGTGATCTGGAACTCGAAAACAAAGCAACAAATACTGGACTCGGACTAGGACTGGTGGCGAAGATGAATCTGGTGGAACTCGGACTGTGGTGGTATATCTGGACTCGGATTGGTGGTGGTATATGGCGATGGTATATCTGGACTCGGATTGGTGGTGGTATATGGCGATGGTATATGTGGAATCGGATTGGTAGTTGTATATGGCAGCTGCGGTGTATATGGTGGGGTGGTGGTATATGGTAATGATGATGACGATGGTGCGGCGGCGGCGTGACAACCTGTGAACAGAACTGGAAGCTCTAAGGGACTAGACGCTAAGACCAGCAACTCAACACGACGATGCAAACGCAAATTCAACAAAGCAAAACTCTAAAAAGACTATGCAAAGGCTCAGATTGGTTCGGATATGAGGACATAACCCTAATTTTTTTGGCTTTTTCGTGGACTATAGGTATGAAGAACAGACTCAACCTAAACTACGAAAAACTGTAAAATCTCACCGAGCAACCTGGAAATCTGATACCACTTGATAGGGGCTAAGGTGTCCCATCTTTCGATGAGATAGTGGTTATCGTTTTAGAGGAAGTCGACTTTGACGATCCGACTATGAACGTGCGAGGATGTCGCGCCTTAGCAATCGCTAAACCAACTCCGAGGGGTTATTGACCACGCCGGAGCATGATCAACCTGACCATGAGGGCCTGTTTCCTGCGAGCAAACGAAGAACAAGCAAAAAACTGAGATTGCAATCTGGATATTGTGTATATAAGATGAAAGCTTTATTGATCAAGGTGGGGTTCTGTGACGTCTTGGTCTGGTCGTTGGACACAAACGAAGTACGCGAAGTTGCAGCTACGGTGAACTTTTAATCTAAACAAAACCCAAAGTCTAAACGATGCCCTAAGGGCTGTATATATAGAAGAAGAGGGGGGAATTTCGTGGCCCTTGGAGGAGGGGTCCGAAACCAACCCTAACACTTTTTCCCCCACACATACGGACTCTAAAACAGCCTATACTTAAGTATTTCGAAAATACATGGGCATGGCCCAATAATAAGGTGACGCAGCACCTAAAGTAGCCTCTGGATGAAATTTATGAAGTGGCATCTTGTATATTTCGTCCAAGGCTTCATGCACTCCTTATGGTGGCTTCAAAGTCCTGAAATCATCACTTGTAACTCCGTTCTGGATCCCCTTGCGCATGCCATCATCTCCACGCTTGAACTTGTTCCAAGGTTCATCTTTCTTGTCCAAGCTAGGCCCTTCATTTGTAAGCAAGACAAATGTATCCAATTTAGGCAGCATCATATTCTCATTAACATTAGAATCGTTACCAAGAAACGAAAGTACCTGATAATTCAATTGGCGTGCGCGAGCTCTAGTAATTGGTCCAATATGTATAGAAGCAGGGGCTGTGGGTGTAACAATGGTATTGATGTACTCATCAGATAGGCCAAGTACTTCTACCAACCCACTCTTCATGGTGGAAGACGATTACATGAACTCCTTCGTCACCAGGAGTCACCTCTTTGGTGCACAACGTGCTTTGCATCAAGAGCAACAAGCTATGAGTGAACGCATCGACAACCTTGCCGCCGACTTGTGACTTTCCGAGCAACATACAAGGGACTACTTCGACCACAAGCTCGACGATCACAAGCAAGAAAATGACGCAAGGATGGATGAAATTCGTGCTTTGTTGCTCAACCTCTCGTCTTCCACTTCAAGAAGGAGCCGTTCAAGCCGCCACTCCGACTTCACCCTCTCTGGCTCAAGTACACCGACATCGAACACTCTTCGTCGACCCGCGCGCACCGACCGTCAAGCAAGCCTCAATCCTCTACGAGACACCGACTCTCAAGAGCACCGACAACATCAAACTCAAGAAGCCTTTGCGCTAGCATGAGAACGAGAACGACAACGCCAACATGAAGAGGGAGAGCGAGCACGTCTACACCAAAATGCTCAAGATGCCGAGGCACAACGTTAATAACAACAACTCCATGACGCTCAGGCACTTGCGGCGCAACAAGCTTTACGCGATACGAGTAGAGCCATTGCCGACTGAAGCCGACAAGCCCATCAACAAGAGGAAGCATTTTGCGAAGAAATTCAAGAACAAAGATTTCAAGCTCGCGTGCATCGGCAAGTTCCTCCTCGAGCTCGACATGCTCCTCCACAAGCTCGCCAAGAACAACAACAAGAGGAAGCATTTCGCGAAGAAATTCAAGAACAAAGATATCAAGCTCCCATGCATCGGCAATTTCCTCCTCGTGCTCGACATGCTCCTCCACAAGCTCGCCAAGAACAACAAGTCAATCAAGAGCATGACGACATTGGAGACCCTCCACGACAAGAGCAACATGACGATAACAATCCTCCGCGCCAAGAGCACCACGAGTTGCACAATCATCAACAACATGGGCGTCATCATCCCCGACCCCAACACAATGAAGAGCAACGCTACGGCAAGCTCAAGTTCACCATGCCCAAGTTCAACGGATGCAACGATCCGAAGAATACCTTTCATGGGCATTGAAGGTTGACAAGATCTTCCGTTTGCACAATTTTGAAGAAGAGAAGAAGATCGCGATGGCATCCCTTGAGTTCCAAGATTATGTCCTCATTTGGTGGGAACAAATCATAGAGCGCCGAGAGGCAAGAGGTGAACCACCCATCACTACTTGGGCGCAAATGAAGGATGTCATGAGAGCACGCTTCGTACCTACCTACTACAACCGCGACCTCTTCAAGAAACTCCAACAACTCAAGCAAGGAACAAAGAGCGTTGAAGAATACTACAAGGAGATGGAGATTGCAATGATACGAGCCAATGTCACGGAAGATGACGAGCAAACAATGGCATGTTTCTTGAACGGACTCAATCACCCTATCAAGAAGATCGCCGACTTCCAACCATACTCAAACCTCATCGAGCTAGTGCAGCAAGCTACCAAAGCGGAACGCCAAGTGCAAGATGATTTCAAGTACGCCAAGTTCTCATCCAAGTCTTACGGCTTCTCCAATAACCAAGCTTCAACGACTCCAACACCGAATACAAGACCTTCTACTTCCAACATCAACAAGTCGACTTCCAAGAAAGCTTCATCAACTACAAGCCATCCTCCTACGAGCAACTTCAAGCCGAGAGCTTCATCATCATCTACTCCACCCGATGAGACCATCAAGACAAGTTCTATCAAATGCTTCACATGTGGCGGCCGAGGCCACAAGTCCTTCGATTGCACAAACAAGCGCACCATGATCCTCAACGAAGATGGCACTTATGACTCCATGAGCGAAGGCGAAATGGAAGCCCTTGAGCAAGTTGCCATGCACCGCCAAGTGAACAATGAAGAAGAATAAGACTTTTGTGATGAAGATTCAAGCCCCGCACTTGTTGTCTCCAAAGTCTTGACCCTCCAACATCACCAAGAAGAAGACCAACGATGCCACATATTCCACACCAAGGCCGGCATCAATGGACGATCCGTCAAGGTCATCATCGATGGAGGGACTTGTCATAATCTCGCAAGTGAAGAACTTTGCTCCAAGCTCCAATTGTCCAAGACGAAGCATCCACATCCATACAAAGTGCAATGGCTTAGTGACTCCGGCACTATCCAAGTCGAGCACCGAGTACAAGTCTCCTTCAAGATCGGCGCCTACGAAGACACCTTGGAGTGCGATGTCGTTCTAATGACCGTTTGTCATCTTCTCCTTGGACGGCCATGGCAATTCGATAGAGGAGTCGTACAGAAAGGCCGAACGAACCACTACATCTTCAATATGAAGGGCAAGGATTACGTCCTCCGTCCAATGTCGCCAAGTCAATTGATCGCCGACAAGCAAGCCACCCATCGTGGAGATAATAGTGAGAGGGCGAGCCACCAAAACGAGAGTGAGCGCCACAAGCCAAAATTGAGTGCCTCCACGATGAGCGAAAACAAGAACCTAGTTCTATTTGCCACCAAACGTGAAATGAGAGAAGTGTGTGAGAACCCATCTAGTGTCCTACACTACGTCCTCGTGTGCAAGGACAATGCATCACAAACTAACACTTCTCACACTCTTCCTCTAGTGTTGTCTTCTCTTTTGCAGGAATTTCAAGATGTTTTTCCCGATGAGCTACCTCCGGGTCTACCTCCTCTATGAGGCATTGAGCACCGAATCGACCTCATCCCCGGAGCACCTCTTTCGAACAAAGCTCCATACCATGTCAACCCCGATGAAACAAAAGAAATACAAAGGCAAGTAAAGCATCTCATAGACTATGGACATGTGCGTGAAAGTTTGAGCCCTTGTGCCGTTCTGGTCATTCTTGTGCCAAAACGTGATGGTAGTTTTCGCATGTGCTCCGATTGTAGACCTATCAATGCTATCACCATTCGCTATAGGTATCCCATTCCACGCCTAGATGATATGCTTGATGAGCTTAGCGGTGCCACTATGTTTTCCAAAATTGATCTTAAGAGTGGTTACTATCAAATCTGCATACAAGAGGGTGATGAATGGAAAACCGCCTTCAAAACCAAGTTTGGTTTGTATGAGTGGTTACTCATGCCTATGGGTCTTTCGGAAGCACCGGGCACTTTTATGCGCCTCATGAATCATGTCTTTCGCCCTTACATCGGTATATTTGTTGTGGTCTACTTTGATGATATCCTTGTGTTTAGCAAATCTATCAAAGAGCATGTCACCCATGTCCTCACCGTTTTGCAAACTCTTAGAAAAGAGCGCCTCTATGCTAATATGGAGAAATTCCTTTTTGGTGTTGACAAGCACGTTTTCTTGGGTTTTGTTGTCTCTTCTAAGGGTGTTCATGTTGATGAGTCCGAGATTAATGCTATGAAGACTTGGCCACAACCAACCAACTTGCATCAAGTGTGTAGTTTTCTTGGCCTTGCGGGTTTCTATCGTCGCTTTGTGAAGGATTTTAGCACCATTGCTTCGCCCTTGCATGCCTTGAGCAAGAAGAATGCACCTTTTGTTTGGGGACCGTCCCAAGATACCGCATTCAATGAGCTTAAGAATTTTCTTACTCATGCTCCCGTGCTTGCTTTACCAAACTTCGACGAGCCTTTTGAAATTCATTGCGATGCTAGTGGTAATGACATAGGAGGTGTGTTAACGCAAGAGAAGCGCCCCATAGCTTACTTTAGTGAGAAACTTTCTGGAGCGCCACTCAATTATCCCATCTATGACAAAGAGCTATATGCTTTAGTCTGCGTTTTACATGAATGGGAACATTACCTTCGTCCCCATGAGTTTATCATTCATACCGATCATGAGACTCTCAAGTATCTTAAGGGACAAACTAAGTTGAAAAAGCGTCATGCTAAATGGAGTGAATTTATTGAGTCTTTTCCCTACGTCATCCAGTACATCAAGGGTAAAGAAAACATCGTAGCGGATGCTCTTTCCCGCATATGCATGTTTTTCACGCAACTTGAGTTAGATGTCATTGGTTTCGACCATATCAAATACTTGTATGCGCATGATGCAACTTTTGCTACCCCTTATGCCAAGTGTTTGTCGAATACATCTTTGGAACGCTATTACATCACAGACGGCTATCTTATGAAAGCTAACAAACTTTGCATCCCCGAGTCGTCTCTTTGTTTTTGTTGCTTTTGCAGGAATCGCATGGAGGAGGCTTAATGGGACACTTCGGACGCGACAAGACATTCGCCACGCTCTCGAAGAGCTACTTTTGGCCAAAGATGTTTCGGGACGTCAATCGCTTCTCCAACCAGTTTTCTACATGTCGCAAAGCTAAGTCCAAAGCTCAATCTCATGGTCTCTATATGCCTTTACCAATTCCATACCAACCATGGGAAGTCATTAGCATGCACTTTGTACTTGATTTGCCTAGAACTCAAAATGGAAAAGATTCCATATTTGTCATTGTGGACTGTTTCTCAAAAATGGCACATTTTATTCCTTGCCACAAGATAGACGATGCTTCACATGTTGCCAATCTCTTTTGTAGGGAAATTTTGCATCTCCATGGTGTGCCAAAATCCATCGTCTCGGACCGTGACGTCAAGTTTCTTAGCTACTTTTGGAAGACCCTATGCGCCAAGCTCGGAATCAAGCTACTCTTCTCCATGGCGTACCATCCTCAAACCGACGGCCAAACGGAGGTGACAAACCGCACACTCTCCGCTCTACTTCGAGTAATCATCAAGAAGAACATCAAGGAGTGGGAGGAGTGTCTACCCATCGCCGAGTTTGCCTACAACCGAGCAAGACACTCAACAACCGGCAAGTCCCCTTTCGAGGTAGTCTACGGATTCAACCCTTTGTCCCCATTGGATATTCTACCTCTACCTCTCCAAGAGCGAATCAATTTGGAAGCAAAGTGCAAGAGCGACCCATATCAAGAAGGTGCATGAAGATACAAGAAACACCATCGAGCGCCATGTACAACACCTTGCGACCAAGCTCAACGTCAACAAGCACCCTATGATCTTCAACATTGGAGACCTCGTGTGGCTACACCTTCGCAAGGACCGTTTTCCCCAAGAACGCAAGTCCAAACTTCGACCACGCGCGGATGGTCCATTCAAGGTGCTTGCACGCTACAACAATAACGCTTACAAGATCGACATTCCTCCTGACAAGTACTCCGTGAGCGACATCTTCAACATCAAAGATCTCTCGCCCTACCAGGGTGATGAGGATTTCGATCCGAGGACGGATCTTCCCAAGGGAGGGGAGATGATGCGGAGCATCCCAATATCATCCCCATGGACGCACCCACACCTCCAACGTCACCACTTGGACCAATGACACGAGCCCGAGCCAAGGCTATCGAAGATAAGGTGAACTCACTCCTCTCCAAACTTCCACTTTCTATGCATGAGATATGGCTACTACCTAAGTCCGAGCTGTTGTGCATGATTAGGTACCAAGAGGGTCCTCCCGAAGATGCGCATGAAGACAGACAAGTCCCCAAGTCCACGGATGAGGAGAACCATCGGAAGGAGCCAAGAGCATCTCCCAAGACCCGGACATCCGGCCAAGGTCCCGGACATCCGGCTCCTGGAGCTGCCTCCCCTTCAGCTGCTCAGCCTCCAAGTGCATACAGGCCCCGGACATTCGGCCCGCAAGCCTGGACATCCGGCCCTTCCCGAGGCCCCGGATATTAGGCCCCCCTGCCTGGAAATCCGGACCCCCCGAATCCGAGAGCAACATGGCCAGCTTCACTTGCCCGGACATCCGGCCCTCTGTGAACGCCCGGACGTCCGGCCTCCCTGTCTGCGAACAGTAACGGGTCGAGGCCCGTGTACCCCTTCTACCCCCCTAGACTATATATACTCTATCCCGTACAACTTTCTAGGGTTAGCAAATGTTTAGCTCATATTTGTGAGAGAGCTTTGCACATCCACTTGGTTAGCTTCTCCTCAGAGATTCGAGCCTCCACCGGAGAAGATCCCCCAAGCGGATTCATGACCCCTCTTTAGGGAAGAACATCAAGACCTCCTCATGGAGAAGAACCAGTTACCCTTTTGTATCGTCCCTAGTTGTCCGTGGACCGTGAATCGTTCTATGTATCCGAGGATCTAGCACATGTGTGACTTGTTCTTGTTAGTTTGAGTGTTCCTCTTGTTTATCCCCTTGTGCTTTCCCTCGTTTTCCTCCGTTTCCCTCTTTGCGTTCCTCGTGTTCTTCGCGGGATCTGCTCCATTCGTGAAAGATCGGGCGATTAGGGTTCTACCCTACATCAAAGATAAGTTGACACATGCTCCTTTACTCCAATTTCTTGATTTTAATATGACTTTTGAGATTGAATGTGATGCTAGTGGAATTGGATTAGGAGGTGTGTTATTACAAGATGGCAAACCTGTTGCATACTTTTCTAAAAAATTGAGTGGGCCTAGTCTGAACTATTCTACTTATGATAAAGAATTATATGCTCTTTTTCGGACCTTAGAAACATGGCAACATTATTTATGGCCCAAGGAATTTGTTATACATTCTGATCATGAATCTTTGAAACACATTAAAAGTCAAGCAAAACGGAACCGTAGACATGCTAAATGGGTTGAATTCATTAAGACTTTCCCTTATGTCATTAAACACAAGAAGGGTAAAGAAAATGTTATTGCTGATGCATTGTCTCATTGTTATACTATGCTTTCACAACTTGACTTTAAAAGATTTGGTTTGGAGACCATCAAAGATCAATATGTGCATGATGCTGAATTTAAAGATGTATTGCGGAATTGTAAGGAAGGGAGAACTTGGAACAAGTTCATTTTTAACAATGGATTTGTGTTTCGTGCTAACAAGCTATGCATTCCAGCTAGCTCCGTTCATCGTTTGTTGTTGCAGGAGGCGCATGGAGGAGGATTAATGGGACACTTTGGCGTCAAGAAGACGGAGGATATACTTGCTACACATTTCTTTTTGCCAATGATGAGATGGGATGTTGAGCATTTTGTTGCTCGCTGCACTACATGTCAAAAAGCTAAGTCACGACTCAATCCTCATGGTTTATATATGCCTTTGCCTATACCTAGTGTTCCTTGGGAGGATATATCTATGGACTTTGTTTTAGGTTTACCTCGAACAAAGAAGGGGAGGGATAGCATATTTGTTGTCGTGGATAGGTTCTCGAAAATGGCACACTTTATACCATGTCATAAAAGCGATGATGTTGTTAATGTTGCTGATTTGTTCTTTCGTGAAATTATTCGCTTGCATGGTGTGCCAAATATTATTGTTTCAGATCGTGATACTAAATTTCTTAGCCACTTTTGGAGATGTTTATGGGCTAAGTTGGGGACTAAACTGCTTTCTAGTACTACTTGTCACCCCCAAACTGATGGACAAACTGAAGTAGTCAATAGAACATTGTCTACGATGCTTAGGGCTGTTTTGAAGAATAACAAGAAACTGTGGGAAGAATGCTTGCCTCATATTGAATTTTCTTATAATCGTTCATTGCATTCTACTACTAAGATGTGCCCTTTTGAAATTGTGTATGGTTTCCTACCTCGTGCACCTATTGATTTGTTGCCTCTTCCATCTTCGGAGAAGGGATAATTTTGATGCTAAAGAACGTCATGAATTGATTTTAAAAATGCATGAGTTAACTAAGGAAAACATTGAGCGTATGAATGCTAAATATAAACTTGCTGGAGATAAGGGTAGAAAACATGTTGTGTTTGCACTTGGAGATCTTTTTTGGTTACATTTGCGTAAGGATATATTTCCTAATTTGCGCAAATCAAAGCTAATTCCACGTGCTGATGGTCCTTTTAAGGTGTTAGAGAAAATAAATGATAATGCATATAAACTTGAGCTGCCTACAGATTTGGGGGTTAGTCCCACTTTTAACATTGCAGATTTGAAGCCTTATTTGGGTGAGGACGATGAACTTTCGTCGAGGATGACTTCATTTCAAGAAGGGGAGGATGATGAGGACATTAATAGCATTGTTACACCCACATCCCCTGCTGCTATACATACTGGACCAATTACTAGAGCGCGCGCACGCCAATTGAATAATCAGGTACTTTCGTTTCTTGGTAACGATTCTAATGTTCATGAGAATATGATGCTGCCTAAATTGGATACATTTGTTTTGCTTAGAAATGAAGGGCCTAGCTTGGACAAGAAATATGAAACTTGGAACAACTTCAAGCATGGAGATGATGGCATGCGCAAGGGGATCAAGAACGGAGTTACAAGTGATGATTTAAGGACTTTGAAGCCACCATAAGGAGTGCATGAAGCCTTGAACGAAATATACAAGATGCCACTTCATAAATTTCGTCCAGAGGCTATTTTAGGTGCTGCATCACCTTATAATTGGGCCAGGCCCTTGTATTTTCGAAATACTTAAGCATAGGCTGTTTTTAGAGTCCGTATGTGTGGGGAAACAAGAGTTAGGGTTGGTTTCGGACCCCTCCTCCAAGGGCCACGAAATCCCCCCCTCTTCCTCCATATATACAGCCCTTAGGGCATCGTTTAGACTTTTGGTTTTGTTTAGACTAAAAGTTTGCCATAGCTGCAACTTCGCGTCCTTCGTTTGTGTCCAACGACCAGACCAAGACGTCATAGAACCCCACCTTCATTAATAAAGCTTTCCTCTTTTATTCGCAATATCCAGATTGCAATCTCAGTTTCTTACTTGTTCTTCGTTTGCTCGCAGGAAATAGACCCTCGTGGTCAAGTTGATCGTGCTCCGGCGTGGTCAATAACCCTCGGAAGTTGGTTTAGCGATTGCTAATGCGTGACGTCTTCGCACGTTCGTAGTCGGATCATCAAAGTCGACTCCCACAGAAAACGATATCTATCTCATCGAAACATCGGGACACCTTTGCCTCTATCAGGGCATCGTTTAGAATTTGGGTTTTGTTTAGATTAAAGTTCGCCATAGCCGCAACTTCGCGTACTTCATTTGTGTTCAACGACTAGACAAAGGCATCACAGAGCCCCACATTGATCAATAAATATTTCCTCTTATATTCGCAATATCCAGATTGCAATCTTAGTATCTTGTTTGTTTGTCGTTTGCCTACAGAAAACAGACCTCGTAGTCAGGTTGATCGTGCTCCGGCGTGCTCAATAACCTCTCGGAGTTGGTTTAGCGATTGCTAAGGTGCAACATCCTCACCGAGCCACCATCTCATCGAAAGATGGGACAACTTTGCCTCTATCAAGTGGTATCAGATTTGCAGGTTGCTCAGTGAGATTTTACAGTTTTTTGTAGTTTAGATCGAGTCTGTTCTTCGTACCTATAGTCCACGAAAGAGCCAAAAAAATTAGGGTGAGTTCATCATATCCGAATAGTCTAAGCCTTTGCATAGTCTTTTCAGTATTTTGCTTTGTTGAATTTACGGTTCCATCGTCGTGTCTAGTTGCTGGTCTTAGAGTCTAGTCTTTTAGAGTTTCGATTCTGGTCATAAGTTGTCCCGCCGCCGCCCCACCATCATCATCGCCCCTGCCATCTACCACCACCGCTTATCCGCCACCGATCCATCTCCATATACCATCACCAATCCGTATCCATATACCATGATAGAGGCTAAGGTGTCTCGATGTTTCGATGAGATGGTGGCTATTGTTTTCTGTGGGAGTCGACCTTGACGATCCGACTACGAACGTGCGAGACGTCGCGCCTTAGCAATCGCTAAACCAACTTCCGAGGGTTATTGACCACGCCGGAGCACGATCAACCTGACCATGAGGGTCTGTTTCCTGCGAGCAAACGAAGAACAAGCAAGAAACTGAGATTGCAATTGGGATATTGCGAATATAAGATGAAAGCTTTATTGATCAAGGTGGGATTCTGTGACGTCTTGGTCTGGTCGTTGGACACAAACGAAGTACGCGAAGTTGCAGCTATGGCGAACTTTTAATCTAAACAAAACCCAAAGTCTAAACGACGCCCTAAGGGCTGTATATATTGGGAAGAGGGGGAAATTTCGTGGCCCTTGAGGGTGGGGTCCGAAACCAACCCTAACTCTTGTTTCCCCACACATACGGACTCTAAAAATAGCCTATACTTAAGTATTTCGAAATTACATGTGCCTGGCCCATTAATAAGGTGACACAGCACCTAGAATAGCCTATGGACGAATATTATGAAGTGGCATCTCGTATATTTCGTCAAAGGCTTCATGCACTCCTTATGGCGGCTTCAAAGTCCTGAAATCATCACTTGTAACTCCGTTCTTGATCCCCTTGCGCAGCCATCAACTCCATGCGTGTTCTTGCTCCAATGTTCATCCTTCTCCAAGCTAGGCCCTTCATTTGTAAGCAAAACGAATGTATCCAATTTAGGCAGCATCATAATCTCATGAACATTAGAATCATTACCAAGAAACGAAAGTACCTGGTAATTTAATTGGCATGCGCGAGCTCTAGTAATTGGTCCAGTATATGTAACAGTAGGGGCTGTGGGTGTAACAATGGTATTGATGTCCTCATCATACCACCACCGCTGCCATATCTTACCATCATATATCCACCACCAATCCGAGTTCTTATCATATTAGGTATGTTTTTGAGATCCATCTAATTTCCGATTCGTGTTTCCTTGCCTGAGTAGGTTTAGGAAAAAGAGTCAAGAGACCCAGGGCAGTTTTTAGGCCAAAATTTCGGCGACCGACAATATTTTGTCCCGATCCTATTTTAAGGATTTTTTGAGTCTTTTGAGACACTCGCCATCGTAGTGATTTTTTGTCACACTTTTTCGTCGTCGCTGCCCTGATTTCCGTAAAATAAATTGTCAAAAAAAATTCATGCCCATCCTGTCATTTTGACCTGGGAAGAGTTTTGAGACACTCACCATTATAGTGAATTTTCACAAAAAAAAGAGGAGCGCAAAAAAAGAGAGCAAAAAAAATTCCAGAGTGTTCTTTTCCCCTGTTTACGTGTAGCGCCGGGATTTTGTTAGTGTTCTAGGCTCGCGTCTCTAGCACGGTCTAGCCTAGGACCAGCACAGTACCGTCATTGAGCGTTTATTCAACTTTGCATCTCTGAATTGATTATTGCTAATCTTTTTGGTACCATATCATAAGCTTTCCTAGCTCCACATAAATCTACATCGTGCGTTTGACTCTCCCTGGTAATCGCTCTATCCAAGGTTTGAGAGTTTTGACTACATCGGTTGACGATCACTACCTGTTGCTGGGTAAGAACTAGTAAGAATTTGAGATTTGCTTAACGGATTTGTGACACCCACCACCACCATTTTCTATTAGTTTGTAGAATCATATTCTTATGTGTTTCTATTACTGCTAACAATGGCAGGATCACAAGTCGATGTGACTGACTGGGAGAACATGACGAGTAAGGAGTTGCATGATAAATTTCAGGAAATGATGGCTGAACAGGTGCAAGATGTGCTGAACAATTTTGAAGAGGCCATGGATAAGATAACTGGCTTTGAGAAGAAGTTCTGGTGCGGAGCATCCTACAATCATCCCCATGTACACTCAAGCATACGCCTTTGGACCTAAGGTGAACTCGCTCCTTTCTAAATCTTCCCTTTCCGCATGTAAGACATGGATTCTACTTCAAGCGCGGACCTTGTGCATACTCAGGTACACCCGAGGAGACCATGGAGAGCCCAAGGACCAAGGCCAAGTGATGTAGGGTAGAACCCTAGTGGCCTGATCTTTCACGAAAGGAGCGGATCCCACGAAGAACGTGAAGAACACGAGGAGGGAAACGAGGGGAAAATTACGAGGGGAACACAAGAGAACACTCAAACCAACAAGTATGATCACACATGTGCTAGATCCTCGAAACACAAAGAGAGATACAAGATCCAAAGTCAACAACGGACGATACAAGAGGTAACCGGTTCTTCTCCGTGAGGAGGTCTTGAATCCATAAGGGGATCTTCCCGTGAGGGGTCTTGAATCCAAGGTGGATATTCTCCGTAGAGGGGCCGCAGTCTCTCGTGGAGTAGATCCGATATGGATGAGCGAAGCTCTATCTCTCAAATGAGGTATCACAACGCTAACCCTAAAACGTAGGTGGAGGGGGAGTATTTATAGTCTAAGGGGCGAAGGGGTACAAGGGCCTTGGCCCAGATGCACTGCACGCAGGCAGGGGAAGCCGGACGTCCGAGCGACGGGCCGGATGTCCGGGGCTTCACGGAGAGCCGGATGTCCGGGCTGGCAGGCCAGATGTCCGGGCTGGAGGACTGACTTTGTTTCTCTCTGTTTGTAGGGTGCCGGGTTTCCGGAGGTGAGGCCGGATGTCCGAGACTTGGCGAGGCGCTGGATGTCCGGGACATGGCGAGGCGTCGGACGTCCGGGACTTGGCGAGGCGCCGGATGTCCGGGGTTGACGCCGGATGTCCGGGGTTGACGTCGGATGTCGGGGGCCTGTAGCACTTGGCAGCTATTGTTGTAGTTGTCGTCTCCAGCGGCCGGATGTCCGGGCCTGGGGCCGGATGTCCGGGCCTAGGGCCGGATGTCTGGGTTCTGGAGCTGTCTCCGTCTTCTTTCGTCGTCGCTTCTGCGCACGCTTGGCCTTGGTCCTTGGGTTCCCCATGGTCTCCTCGGGTGTACCTGGGTATGCACAAGGTCTGCGCTTGAAGTAGCATCCATGTCTAACATGCGGAAAGGGAAGATTCGGAAAGGAGCGAGTTCACCTTGTGTCCAATGGCGTATGCTCGAGTGTATCGTGATCCTCATCACCATGGAAATGGTTTTTGTGGACAGACTTGTAGTTGGACAGAGTTGAAGACATTGCGCCATCCATGTACTCCAAGTTGTCGCCGGAGTGGTATATATGCAAGAAAAGCAAACGCAAACGACACTCGAAAAGACAATGGTTAGCACACACAAAGTGTCCATCATGTAAGAAAGAGTCCGTGCAACAAGATTGATCATGACAAGGTGCATGAAGCTTATCGAAAAGAGATGGAATGGTATGCAAAGCATTCATAGGTGAAAAAGCATTCATTATGCACACAAATGTGTTGGGAATATGATCAATGCAACCACGGTGCAAAATGATGTCATAGTGAGACGGTTTATCAATAGCATTAATATGGCAATGGAAGCTCAAGATGAGTATGTGATCATGCAATTGATGATGGGCAATATGATCATGATGTATGAATATGCCATCAAGGAAGATCACAACAAATTTGCTAAGAAAGTGCACAAGCTCATATATCATGGATGACATGGGAATACAAGATGCAACAAGGCAATCATGATGTGAGTCAATCCATGCATAAGATGCAAATCTTTCATGTGTATGATATGTCCATCGAGCATGACATGTGTGAGCACAATCGCCAAATATGGAGGTGTTGGAGTACCAATGCTCGATGTCGTGGCATGAGTGGAGGTTCGAAGGTGCATCCAATAAGTCCGAGCGCTCCTCAACTTGAAGGTCCATGGGTTCCATCTCCAATGTCGGTCCTCCATCCAATAGATGTAACATGTAGACAAGAAGAAGGAAACAACAATGAAAGAGTGACCGATCCGATATGCATATTTGAGGATGGCTCAAAGGGAAGGATTTCACCTTTAGGAGATTCTCGCAAACGTTGGTGTTGCACATCGTGTATGCCTTCACATGACCAAATTGTGTCATGACGGTATCGCCTTGTGAATCCTTCAACATGAAAGAACATGACAAACACTTGGAAAAACAAATGAGGTTAGCGGAGATGCAAAACCTATCATTCGTGTGGTAAAATACCCAACAAGTGTATGCATCATGCTCATTATAAGAAAGGACAAGGGAGCATTTCGTAGTATGGAGGCATATGATGATGCGAGAACAACCAAATACAATAGGCTCAATCAAGCAAGCATGAATTGTAAGTAAAGTGTTCAAGTCTCCACGATCAATAAGCATAGATGCAACAATTGGCGGCAAGCGACAAAGAACAAAATATATCATGTGAGAGGCATGAACATATATGTCATCAACCCAGGAAAGCGAGTAAGAGTTGAACATGGGTGATGAGACAAAGCAAGCTATCACGGGAATCAAGGCAATCAAGCTAGTAGTGCGAAGATGCAACATACTAGAAGGAATCATGTCAAGTATGTCATGTGTGCAAATGGTGGGCATGAATAATGCACAAGACATATCACAAGTATGAAAGGAGGATATGAGCAAAATAGCATCAATAGCATGAGGCACATGATAAACATGGCAATAGCAACAAGGATCTCCACCAAGCATGCAAATACACATAGGAGTGGCATAATGGTGAATCATGGGTAGATGCAAACAAGGGTCGCAATTGCATGGCAAAGGCATAGAAGCAAGCATAGCATGCAAAGTGAACACGGTAAAATGAGCATGAAGCGACAAGGAGTATATAGCCCATAGTCATGTGAGAGCCAAGTGAGAGAGATGCGCGTAGTCGTTGCACGAAAGGAATGGTTGTAAGGATAGTCCACGGGATCCCAAGTCATCTTTGCTCTCAAGAGCTCGTTTCGTGAACTCTTGGGATTGAGAGGTTGACGAGTATACATGAGTAACTACACAAAACAAAGACAAAGGGAAAATTGTGTGTGCGTGGTAGATGTACACATCATCCATCATGTTGCGCATGTGCTTGTGTTGGGTAGCACAAAATATCCAGTGCTCGAATAAATGAGATGCGTGATATAGAAACATGTCATCCATCATGGTAGGTTTTGATGTAGGGTAGAACCCTAATCGCCCGATCTTTCACGAAAGGAGCGGATCCCGCGAAGAACACGAGGAACACAAAGAGGGAAACGAGGGAAATCACCAGGGGAAATACAGGAGGAACACTCAAACTAAGAAGAACAAGTCACACATGTGCTAGATTCTTGAATACATAAGAGAAGATACATGATCCACGGACAACTAGGGACGATACACGGTAACCGGTCTTCTCCGTGAGCAGGTCTTGAAGTTCTTCCCTAAAGATGGGTCTTGAATCCGCTTGGGGGATCTTCTCCAGTGGAGGCTCGAATCTCCGAGGAGCAGGTAACCAAGTGGATGAGCAAAGCTCTCACACAAAATATGAGCTAATCCTTTGCTAACCCTAGAAAGTTGTAAGGGATAGAGTATATATAGCCTAGGGGGAGAAGGGATACACGGGCCTCGGCCCTTCACTATGCGCAGACAGGGGAGGCCGGATGTCCAGGCTGGTCGGGCCGGATGTCCGGGCTTTCAGGCGACGCCGGATGTCCGGGCTAGGGGGGCCGGATGTCCGGGCTGGAGTGGTGGCATTTGTTGCTCTCAGGTTCGGAGGGGCCGGATTTCCGGGCTGGTGGCCGGATGTCCGGGGGCTCGAGAGGGGCCGGATGTCCGGGCTGCCGGGGCCGGTTGTCCGGGGCCTGTAGCCTTCTGCGGCTGGGCTGCTGTAGTGGAAGATGCTCCAGGGGCCGGACGTCCGGGGCCTTGGCCGGATGTCCGAGGCCTGGGAGATGCTCTTGGCTCCTTCCGTTGGTTCTCCTCTTCCGTGGACTTGGGGACTTGTACATCTTCATGCATATCTTCGGGAGGACCTTCTTGGTACCTAATCATGCACAACACCTCGGACTTAGGTAGTAGCCATGTCTCATGCATAGAAAGTGGAAGCTCGGAGAGGAGTGAGTTCACCTTATCTTCGGTAGCTTTGGCTCGGGCTCGTGTCATTGGTCCAAGTGGTGTCGTTGGAGGTGTGGGAGCGTCCATGTGGATGATCTTGGGATGCTCCGCATCATCTCCCCTCCCTTGGGGAAGATTCGTCCTCGGATCGAAATCCTTATCACCATGGTAGGGCGAGAGATCTTTGATGTTGAAGATGTCGCTCACGGAGTACTTGTCACGAGGGATGTCGATCTTGTATGCGTTGTTGTTGTAGCGTGCAAGCACCTTGAATGGTCCATCCGCGCGTGGTCGAACTTTGGACTTGCGTTCTTGGGGAAAGTGGTTGATGTGGGGTAGAACCCTAGTGGCCCTATCTTTCATGAAAGGAGCGGATCCCGCGAAGAACACGAGGAGGGAAACGAGGGGAAAATCACGAGGGGAACACAAGAGAACACTCAAACCAACAAGTATGATCACACATGTGCTAGATCCTCGAAACACAAAGAGAGATACAAGATCCAAAGTCAACAACGAACGATACAAGAGGTAACCGTGAGGAGGTCTTGAATCCACATGGGGATCTTCCCTTAGAAAGGGGGCTTGAATCCGAAGGGATCTTCTCCGCAAGGAGGTATTGAATCCAAGGTGGATCTTCTCCATTGATGAGGACATCAATACCATTGTTACACCCACAGCCCCTGTGGCTATAAATACTAGACCGATTACTAGAGCTCGCGCACGCTAGTTGAATTATCAGGTACTTTCGTTTCTTGGTAATGATTCTAATGTTCATGAGAATATGATGCTGCCTAAATTGGATACATTTGTTTTGCTTACAAATGAAGGGCCTAGCTTGGACAAGAAAGATGAACCTCGGAGCAAGTTCAAGCATGGAGATGATGGCATGCACAAGGGGAACAAGAACGGAGTTACAAGTGATGATTCCAGGACTCTGAAGCCACCATAATGAGTGCATGAAGCATGGGACGAAATATACAAGATGCCACTTCATAAATTTCGTCCAGAGGCTATTTTAGGTGCTGCGTCACCTTATTATTGGGCCAGGCCCATGTATTTTCGAAGTAGTTAAGTATAGGCTTTTTTTAAAGTCCGTATGTGTAGGGAAACAAGAGTTAGGGTTGGTTTCGGACCCCTCCACCAAGGGCCACGAAATTCCCCCTCTCTCCATATATACAGCCCTTAGGGCATCGTTTAGGCTTTGGGTTTTGTTTAGATTAAAAGTTTGCCATAGCTGCAACTTCACATACTTCGTTTGTGTTCAACGACCAGACCAAGGCGTCACAGAACCCCACCTTGATCAATAAAGCTTTCATCTTATATTCGCAATATCCAGATTCCAATCTCAGTTTCTTGCTTGTTCTTCGTTTGCTTGCAAGAAACAGACCCTCGTGGTCAAGTTGGTCGTGCTCTGGCGTGGTTAATAACCCTCGGTAGTTGGTTTAGCGATTGCTAAGGCGCGATGTCTCGCACGTTCGTAGTAGAATCGTCAAGGTCGACTCCCACAGAAAATGATAGCCACCATCTCATCGAAACATCGGGACACCTTTTCTTCTATCAAGTGGTATCAGATTTTTAGGTTACTCGGTGAGATTTTACAGTTTTTCTTAGTTTAGATCGAGTCTATTCTTCGTACCTATAGTCCACGAAAAAGCCAAAAAAAATTAGGGTTAGTTCATCCTATCCGAACCAATCTGAGCCTTTGCATAATCTTTTCTGTATTTGCTTTGTTGAATTTGCGGTTGCATCATCGTGTCAAGTTGCTGGTCTTAGCGTCTAGTCCTTTAGAGTTTCGAGTTCTGTTCACAGGTTGTCACATCACCACTGCCATATATCACCACCACATCATCATCATCGCTGCTGCCATATACCACCACCACACCAACTTCATCGTCGCTACCATATTCACCACCAATCCGAGTCCATATACGCCACCACATATCCGCCGCCATCACACCAATCCGAGTTCACCTGCAACATATATCCGCCACCAGTCTGATTTCCACCAGATTCATCGCCGCCACCAGTCCGAGATTCCACCAGATTCATCTCCGCCACCAGTCCTAGTCCGAGTCCAGTAATTGTTGCATTGTTTTCGAGTTCCAGATCATGCCATACTCCGAGTCATGACAGAGTAGGACTCCCGAGATTCCGTGCTACCCGCAGAAGAAAAATAGTTCCAAACTCAAAAAAAAAATTTCTGGCTAGGCAGTTTTTAGACCATTTGTAGACTTTTTCGAAAAAAATTTGTTGCGGAGCAAAAAAAAGAGGAAAAAAGTGCAAAAAAGTGAAAAAGGTAAAAAACTTCAGAGTGTGCTCCTCCATTGTTTACGTGCGGCGCCATGATTTTGTTAGTGTTCTAGGCTCGCGTCTCTAGCACGTCTAGCCTAGGACCAGCACAGTAGCGTCGTTGAGCGTTTATTCAACTTTGCATATCTGAATTGATTATTGCTGACCCTTTTTGCTACCATATTATAAGCCTTCCCAGCTCCACATACATCACGTCGTGCGTTTGACTCTCCCTGGTAATTGCTCTATCCAAGCTTTGAGAGTTTTGACTACGACGGTTGCTGATCACCGCCTGCTGCTGGGTAAGAACTGGTAAGAATTTGAGATTTGCTTGACGGATTTGTGACACCACCACCACCTCTTGTTAGTAGTCTGTAGGATCATATTCTCGTGTGTTTATATTGTTGCTAACCATGGCAGGATCATCAGGAGTATAATAATATCACTCGTTTATTCTATCTTGCTTGTAAAGCTGAACGAGAAGTGCATGATCGACAGGCATTGGCGCGAACTAACTTTTCTGCAGGTCGATCTTCATCATGGACACCACATGCATCCTCTACTTCCACTCCACCAGCACCTCCATCAGGTGCCACCTCCAGCCGTGATACAAGAAAGCAGGCACAACCACCACTATCTGCCAAGGGCACACCTGCTAGACCTCTGCAGAGCTCTTCTTCTTCCATGGCATCAACAGGGCACACAAGTGATATTGTTTATCATCGTTGTAAGGGAAGAGGAAATTTTGCGAGAGAATGCCAATCTCAGCGTGTGATGATTGCTACTGAGGATGGTGGGTATGAGTCCGCTAGTGACTATGATGAGGAGACTTTGGCTCTTATTACATGTGAAGAACACGGTGGAGATGATTCTGATCATGAGACGCAATACATGGCTGCTAAAGATGCTGACAGGTATGAATGTTTAGTTGCTCAACGTGTTTTGAGTGTGCAGGTTACACAAGCTGAGCGAAATCAGAGGCATAATTTGTTCCATACAGAGGGAGTTGTGAAGGAACGTTTTGTTCGCGTCATCATAGATGGAGGGAGCTGCAATAACTTGGCTAGCATTGAGATGGTGGAGAAGCTATCTCTCACCACAAGACCACATCCACATCCTTACTACATCCAATGGTTCAACAACAGCGGCAAGGTTAAGGTAACACGTACTGTTCGTGTGCATTTTAGTATCTCTACATATGTTGATTGTGACGTGGTACCTTTGCAAGCATGTTCCTTATTACTTGGTAGACCATGGCAATTTGATAAAAATGTTGTACACCATGGTAGAAACAATCAGTATACTCTTGTTCATAAGGATAAAAATATTACTTTGCTTCCTATGACTCCTGATTCCAATTTGAAAGATGATATTAATAGAGCTAATAAAGAAAAGCAAGAGAAAAATAAGAGTGAAAATCAGATTGTGGCAAAAGAATTTGAGCAACAAATGCAACCTAATAATAAACAATCTAGTGTTGCTTCTGAAATTAAATTGAAAGTGCATTTTTACTTGCCACCAAATCTGATATTGATGATCTAGATTTTAGCAAATCTGTTTGTTATGCTTTTGTGTGCAAAGAGGCATTATTTTCATTCGAGGACGTGCCTTCCTCTTTGCCTCCTGCTGTCACTAACACTTTGCAGGAGTTCGCTGACGTCTTTCCACAAGACGTGCCACCGGGATTAACACCTATTCGAGGGATTGAGAATCAAATTGACTTAATTCCCAGTGCATCATTACCCAACCATGCACCATACCGTACCAATCTAGAGGAGACGAAGGAGATTATGCGTCAAGTACAAGAACTGCTCGACAAAGGTTATATACGTGAATCCCTTAGTCCTTGTGTTGTTCCTATCATTTTAGTGCCGAAAAAGGATGGTACATCGCGTATGTGCGTTGATTGTAGAGGCATTAATAATATTACTATTCGTTATCGTCATCCTATTCCTAGGCTAGATGATATGCTTGATGAATTGAGTGGCTCTACAACATTTTCCAAAGATGATTTGCGTAGTGGATACCATCAAATTCGTATGAAATTGGGAGATGAATGGAAAACAGCATTTAAAACTAAGTTTGGATTATATGAGTGGTTAGTCATGCCTTTTGGGTTAACTAATGCACCTAGTACTTTCATGAGATTAATGAACGAAGTTTTACGTGCTTTCATTGGACGATTTGTAGTAGTTTACTTTGATGACATATTGATTTATACCAAATCTTTGGAGGAACATTTGGAACATTTACGTGCTGTTTTTATTGCTCTACGTGATGCACGTTTGTTTGGTAACCTTGTAATGTGCACCTTTTGCACCGATCGAGTATCTTTTCTTGGCTATGTTGTTACTCCATACGGAATTGAAGTTGATAAAGCCAAGATTGAAGCTATTGAGAGTTGGCCGCAGCCCAAAACGGTCACACAAGTGAGGAGTTTCCTTGGCCTTGCTGGTTTCTATAGGTGTTTTGTGAGAGATTTCAGCACCATTGCTGCACCTCTCAACGAGCTTACAAAGAAGGATGTGCCTTTTGTTTGGGGTACCGCACAGGAAGAAGCCTTCACGGTATTGAAAGATAAGTTGACACATGCTCCTTTACTCCAACTTCCTAATTTCAATAAGACTTTTGAGCTTGAATGTGATTCTAGTGGAATTTGATTAGGAGGTGTGTTATTACAAGATGGCAAACCTGTTGCATACTTTTCTGAAAAATTGAGTGGGCCTAGTCTGATGCGGAGCAGCCCACGACCATCCACATGGACGCGACCTCAACTATCCAAGCTCCAAGTGGACCAATGACAAGGGCTAGGGCACGTGCTATTCAATCCGAGGTGACATCACTCCTACTTGAGTTTTTCCCCTCTTCAAGTGAGACATGGCTACTTCCTATGTCTAAGATACTATGTGTCACCAGGTACAACGCTCAAGACTCGGAGCTGAGGACTGTAGAAGAAGAGATAGGCGTCAACACTCTGGACAGCCCGGAACTTCCGGCCAGAGCCCGGAACTTCCGGCCCCCGGACCTTCCGGCCGACCCGGAGCTTCCGGCCGCCGACGACTTCGACCAGCCCAGGCGTGCCAACTCTCGGGTTAGCCCGGACCCCGTCCCGGACCTTCCGGCCTGCCCGGACCTTCCGGCCCCCGGATGCTAGCACATCTCCACCGCGCCAACTCTCTGGTTAGGCCGGACCCCCCCCCCCCCCCGGAACTTCCGGCCCTGCCTACGCGCAGCCACTTGGGCCGAGGCCCGTGTACCCTTTCGTGACCTAGACTATATATATTCTATCCCGTACAACTTTCTAGGGTTAGCATTGGTTAACTCATTGAGAGATAGAGCATTGCTCATCCATATCGGACCTACTCCATGAGAGAGACCGCGGCCCCTCTACGGAGAAGATCCACCTTGGATTCAAGACCCCTTTACGGGAAGATCCCCTTGTGGATTCAAGACCTCCTCTCGGAGAAGAACCGGCTACCCCTTTTGTATCGTCCTTAGTTGTCCGTGGATTCATGTATCATTCTATGTATCCGAGGATCTAGCACATGTATGACTTGTTCATGTTGGTTTGAGTGTTTTCTCTCGTTTTCCCCTTTTGTGTTTTTTGTGTTCTTGGACAGGATCCGCTCCTTTCATGAAAGATCGGCCTATAGGGTTCCTACCCTACATCATCTTGGTATCTAGAGCCACGTTGATCACGATTTCGGAGCCTCCCCGTTGTGTTTCTAGCCTAATTTTGTTGTTTTTCGTCCTAATCCGAAAATCCCCACCAAAAATAGCCCCAAATTTTTTTGTGATTTGTTCGTGTGTTGAGATTTTGTTGGGTTTGATCCGTGAAGTTTGTGTGTGGCACGTAGATCTAGCCTCCCCACCTTCTTTTCCTCCAATTTCTTCTTTTTCCCCTTCGGATTTGGGCTTTTCCCCAAGTTTTTCCGCCCAAATCCATGATCCCCAAGTCTCTATTCTTGGCAGAATCCCGACCACCGGAACTTCCGGTCTAGCCCAGACATTCCGGCCCCCGGACCTTCCGGCCTTCCCCGGAACCTCCGGACCCCGGACCCTCCGTCTTCCCCGGAACTTCCGGCTTCGACAGAAAGTTTGCACTACTTCCACATCTCCGCCCAAATTCCACCAAATTTTGTTCCAGTGCTCACCATATACCATATATACTTCCGCATACCTCCACCATTTCCGCATAACCCAACTATTTTTGGACGCTCTCCGACACAATTGCTACTTTGAGGTTTGAGAATTTGAGTTGCGGTACCGTATCCTTTTGTGTTTCGGCTATCTAGGTATGGTTCGACATCGACATCACCGCTGCTCATTTTCGCCACGGACGCGTCATCAACAACAACCACCTCGACTATGACTTGGTATTCGTGCCACCATTTTGACACCATACTGGAAGCAAGACCGGTAACCTTATCTTGGTATTGGACATATCACTCTTGCCATTACATTGATAGCCTTCATAGCCTTACTCCTTTGCATTGCTTACCCATCGAGACTAGCCATTGAGTATTGCCGGCAACAAGACTTGTGCACATTAGTGATCATACTTCCCATAGCATACATACATCATTATTGCCTATATTGGTATCATCTCTTGTGTCACAAAGTTGTCATCGCATACTCACTTGCTATCTTGGTTCGTCAAGCATTGCATGAGAAAAGAGCTCAAACATCAAAGAGCCAGACAAGCTTTTAAGCAAAGAGGAAAGATAAGCAAAGAGCTTTTAAGCAAGAACCATAGCATCATACAACATTAAGATTGTCATACTCGATCATCTTGGATCATATCATAACAACACCTTGCATACAAAGTATTTGGGATAGAAGTTGTTACATTTTTGCTAAGTAGGTTGTGCACAAGTTCTTGTATCCGCCTATCGTGCAATCGTGCTAGCGTCTCTCTAGTGTTGTGCAACAAGAGCATTTTCGTGGATTCCACATTTTGGCTCACCCTTGGTTGCACAACCCCACTTATCTTTTTGCGTGTGTGTTTCCGTGTACCTTATATGCTTGGTCTACTTGTTACATTGCATCTTGCGAACCTTTTCCAACATTATTGAAGCTCACTTACAATTACATCAAATTTTGTGCCACCATCCTAACCAAGCTCCACCAAAAGATTTTACTTGTGTAGGTGTGAGAAACCGACAAGAACTCGTACCAATTGTGCTATTTCCTTGTCCTACATTGGAGTGATCCTCGATCCACTTTCAACTTCGGTACTCGTTCTTCTCTTTCTACCACTCACATTTTGTCTTGGAATGATGGATAGGCCAAGTACTTCTACCAACCCACTCTTCATGTAGCAAGACTACGACATGAACTCCTTCGTCACCAAGAGTCACCTCTTTGGTGCACAACGTGCTTTGCATCAAGAGCAACAAACTATGAGTGAACGCATTGACAACCTTGCCACCAACTTACGACTTTCCGAGCAACGTACAAGGGACTAATTTCACCACAAGCTCGACGATCACAAGCAAGAGAATGACGCAAGGATGGACGAGATTCGCGTTTTGTTGATCAACCGTTCTTCTTCCACTTCAAGAAGGAGTCGTTCAAGTCGCCATTCCGACATTACCCTCTCCGGCTCAAGTACACCGACATCGAACACTCTTCGTCGAGTTGCGCTCACCGACCGTCAAGCAACCTCAATCCATGTCGGGACACCGACTCTCAAGAGCACCGACGACGTCAAGCCAAAGAAGCCTTTGCGCTAGCTCGAGAACGACAACTACAACACCAACATGAAGAGGAAGAACGCGTGCGTCTACAACAAAATGCACAAGATGCCGAGGCTCAACGTAAAGAACAATAACTCCGTGATGCTCAAGCACTTGAGGCGCAACAAGCTCTACGCGATGCGAGTCGAGCCGTTGCCGACCGAGGCTGTCAAGCCCGTCAAGAAGAGGAAGCACTTCGCGAAGAAATTCACGAACGGCGACTTCAAGCTCGCATGCATCATCTAATTCCTCCTCGAGCTCGACGCGCTCCTCCACAAGCTCGCCAAGACCATCAAGTTCATCAAGATCATGAAAACAATGGGAATACTCTGCGACAAGAGCACCACGAGTTGAACAATCATCTACAACATGGGCGTCATCATCCCCGACCCCAACACAATGAAGAGCAACGCTACGGCAAGCTCAAGTTCACCATGGCCAAGTTCAACGGAAGCAACGATCCCGAAGAATACCTTTCATGGGCATTGAAAGTTGACAAGATCTTCCGTTTGCACAATTATGAAGAAGAGAAGAAGATCGTGATGTCATCCCTTGAGTTCCAAGACTATGTCCTCATTTAGTGGGAACAAATCATAGAGCGCCGTGAGGAAAGCGGTGAACCACCCATCACTACTTGGGAACAAATGACGGATGTCATGAGAGCACGCTTCGTGCCTACCTACTACAACTGCGACCTCTTCAAGAAACTCCAACAACTCAAGCAAGGAACCAAGAGCGTTGAAGAGTACTACAAGGAGATGGAGATTGCCATGATATGAGCCAATGTCACGGAAGATGATGAGCAAACAATGGCACGCTTCTTGAATGGACTCAATCATCCTATCAAGAAGATCGCCGACTTCCAACCATACTCAAATCTCATCGAGCTAGTGCACCAAGCTACCAAAGCGGAACGCCAAGTGCAAGATGATTTCAAGTACGCCAAGTTCTCATCCAAGTCCTACGGCTTCTCCAATAACCAAGCTTCAACGACTCCAACACCGACTACAAGACCTTCTACTTCCAACATCGACAAGTCGACTTCCAAGAAAGCTTCGCCAACTACAAGCAACCCTACTACGGGCAACTTAGAGCCGAGAGCTTCATCATCATCAACCCCAACCGATGAGACCGTCAAGATGAGTTCCTTCAATTGTTTCACTTGCGGAGGTCGAGGCCACAAGTCCTACGAGTGCACCAACAAGCGGACCATGGTCTTCAACGACGATGGCACTTATGACTCCATGAGTGAAGGTGAAATGGAAGCACTTCAGCAAGTCGCCATGCACCGCCAAGTGAACAATGAAGACGAACAAGTCTTTTGTGATGAAGACTCAAGTCCCGCACTTGTTGTCTCAAAACTCTTGACTCTCCAACATCACCAAGAAGAAGACCAACGATGCCACATATTAGGCCGGCATCAATGGACGATCAGTCAAGGTCATCATCGATGGAGGGAGTTGTCACAATCTCGCAAGGGAAGAACTTTGCTCCAAGCTCCAATTGCCCAGGACGAAGCATCCACATCCTTACAAAGTGCAATGGCTTAGTGACTCCGGCACCATCCAAGTCGAGCACCGAGTACAAGTCTCCTTCAAGATCGGCGCCTACGAAGATACCCTGGAGTGCGACGTTGTTCCAATAACCGTTTGTCATCTTCTCCTTGGACGGCCATGGCAATTCGATGGAGGAGTCGTCTACAACGGTCGAACGAACCACTACATCTTCAAGATGAAGGGCAAGGAGTACGTCGTCCGTCCAATGTCGCCAAGTCAAGTGATCGCCGACAAGCATACCACCCATCATGGAGAGAATGATGAGAGAGTGAGCCACCAAAAAGAGAGTGAGCGCCACAAGCCCAAATTGAGTGCCTCCACGATGAGCGAAAACAAGAACTTAGTTCTATTTGCCACCAAACGTGACATGAGAGAAATGTGTGAGAACACATCTAGTGTCCTACACTACGTCATCGTATGCAAGGACAATGCACCACAAACTAACACCTCTCACACTCTTCCTCTAGTGTTGTCTTCTCTTTTGCAGGAATTTCAAGATGTTTTTCCCGATGAGCTATCTCCGGGACTACCTCCTCTATGAGGCATTGAGCACCGAATTGACCTCATCCCCCGAGCACCACTTCCAAACAAAGCTCCCTACTGCGTCAACCCTGAAGAAACCAAAGAAATTCAAAGGCAAGTAAAACATCTCATAGACCATGGACATGTGCGTGAAAGTTTGAGCCCTTGTGCCGTTCCGGTCATTCTTGTGCCAAAACGTGACGGTAGTTTTCGCATGTGCTCCGATTGTAGACCTATCAATGCTATCACCATTCATTATAGGTATCCCATTCCACGCCTAGATGATATGCTTGATGAGCTTAGCGGTGCCACTATATTTACCAAAATTGATCTTAAGAGTGGTTACTATCAAATCCGCATACAATAGGGTGATGAATGGAAAACCGCATTCAAAACCAAGTTTGGTTTGTATGAGTGGTTAGTCATGCCTATGGGTCTTTCGGAAGCACCGAGCACTTTTATGCGCCTCATGAATCATGTCTTTCGCCCTTACATTGGTATATTTGTTGTGGTCTACTTTCATGATATTCTTGTGTTTAGCAAATCTATCCAAGAGCATGTCACCCATGTCCACACCGTTTTGCAAACTCTTAGGAAAGAGCGTCTCAATGCTAATATGGAGAAATGCCTTTTTGGTGTTGATAAGCTCGTTTTCTTAGGATTTGTTGTCTCTTCTAAGGGTGTTCATGTAGATGAGTCCAAGATCAATGCTATTAAGACTTGGCCGCAACCAACCAACTTGCATCAAGTGCATAGTTTCCTTGGCCTTGCGGGCTTCTATCGTTGCTTTGTAAAGGATTTTAGCACCATTGCTTCACCTTTGCATGCTTTGAGCAAGAAGAATGCGCCTTTTGTTTGGGGACAATCCCAAGATACCGCATTCAATGAGCTTAAGAATTTGCTTACTCATGCTCCCATGCTTGCTTGACCCAACTTCGACAAACCTTTTGAAATTCATTGCGATGCTAGTGGTAATGGCATAGGAGGTGTGTTAACGCAAGAGAAGCGCCCCATAGCTTACTTTAGTGAGAAACTTTCCGGAGCGCAACTCAACTACCCCATCTATGACAAAGAGCTATATGCTTTAGTCCGTGTTTTGCATGAATGGGAACACTACCTTCGTCCCCATGAGTTTATCATTCATACCGATCATGAGACTCTCAAGTATCTTAAGGGACAAACTAAGTTGAACAAGCGTCATGCTAAATGGAGTGAATTTCTTGAGTCTTTTCCATATGTCATCAAGTACATCAAAGGTAAAGAAAACATAGTAGCGGATGCTCTTTCCCGTATTTGCATGCTTGTCATGAAACTTGAGTTAGATGTCATTGGCTTCGAGCATATCAAAGTCTTATATGAGCATGATACAACTTTTGCCATTCCTTATGCCAAGTGTTGGTCGAATACATCTTGGGAACGCTATTACATCAAAGATGGCTACCTTACGAGAGATAACAAACTTTGCATTCCCGAGTCCTCGCTTCGTTTGTTGCTTTTGTAGGAATCTCATGGAGGAGGCTTAATGGGACACTTCGTACGCGACAAGACGTTCGCCACGCTCTTGAAGAGCTACTTTTGGCCAAAGATGTTTCGGGACGTCAATCGCTTCACCAACCGGTGTTCTACATGTCGCAAAGCTAAGTCCAAAGCTCAATCTCATGGTCTCTATATGCCTTCACCGATTCCATACCAACCTTGGGAAGACATTAGCATGGACTTTGTACTTGGTTTGCCTAGGACTCGAATGGGAAAGATTCCGTATTTGTCGTTGTGGACCGTTTCTCAAAAATGGCACACTTTATTCCTTATAACAAGATAGACGATGCTTCACATGTGGCTAATCTCTTTTGTAGGGAAATATTGCATCTACATAGAGTGCCAAAGACTATCGTCTCGGACCGCGACATCAAGTTCCTTAGCTACTTTTGGAGGACCCTATGCGCCAAGCTCGGAATCAAGCTACTCTTCTCCACGGCATACCATCCTCAAACCGACGGCCAAACGGAGGTGACAAACCGCACACTCTCCGCTCTACTTCGAGTACTCATCAAGAAGAACATCAAGGAGTGGGAGGAGTGTCTACCCATCGCTGAGTTCGCCTACAACCGAGCAAGACACTCAACAACCGGCAAGTCCCCTTTCGAGGTCGTCTACGGATTCAACCCTTTGTCACCATTGGATATTCTACCTCTACCACTCGAAGAGTGAATCAATTTGGACGCAAGTGCACGAGCGACCCATATCAAGAAGGTGCATGAAGATATAAGAAACACCATTGAGCACCAAGTACAACGCCTTGCGACCAAGCTCAACGTCAACAAGCAACCTATGGTCTTCAACATTGGTGATCTCGTGTGGCTACACCTTCGCAAGGAACGCTTTCCACAAGAACGCAAGTCTAAGCTTTGACCTCGAGCTGATGGACCCTTCAAGGTGCTCGCACGCTACAACGACAACGCTTACAAGATCGACATCCCATGGCACAAATACAACGTGAGCGACATCTTCAACATCAAAGATCTGTCTCCCTTCCATGGGGATGAATAACTCGATCCGAGGACGGATCTTCCCCAAGGGAGGGGAGATGATGCGGAGCAGCCCACGAACATCACATTGACGCCACCTCAACTATCCAAGCTCCAAGTGGACCAATGACAAGGGCTAGGGCACGTGCTATTCAATCCGAGGTGACATCACTCCTACTTGAGTTTTCCCCCTCTTCAAGTGAGACATGGCTACTGCCTAAGTCCGAGATACTATGTGTCACCAGGTACAACGCTCAAGACTCGGAGCTGAGGACTGTAGAAGAAGAGACAGGTGTCAACACTCTGGACAGCCCGGAACTTCCGGCCCCCGGACCTTTCGGCCGACCCGAAGCTTTCGGCCGCCGACGACTTCGACCAGCCCAGGCGTGCCAACTCTCGTAAAACTTTCTAGGGTTAGCATTGGTTTAGCTCATTCAGAGATAGAGCATTGCTCGTCCATATCGGACCTACTCCACGAGAGAGATCCGCGGCCCCTCTACGGAGAAGATCCACCTTGGATTCAAGACCCCTTTACGGGAAGATCCCCTTGTGGATTCAAGACCTCCTCTCGGAGAAGAACCGGCTACCCCTTTTGTATCATCCTTAGTTGTCCGTGGATTCATGTATCGTTCAATGTATCCGAGGATCTAGCACATGTGTGACTTGTTCATGTTGGTTTGAGTGTTTTCTCTCGTTTTCCCCTTTTGTGTTCTTCGTGTTCTTGGACGACATCCGCTCCTTTCCTGAAAGATCGGCCTATAGGGTTCCTACCCTACATCATAGTCTGAACTATTCTACTTATGATAAAGAATTATATGCTCTTGTTCGGACCTTAGAAACATGGCAACATTATTTATGGCCCAAGGAATTTGTTATACATTCTGATCATGAATCTTTGAAACACATTAAAAGTCAAGCAAAACTGAACCGTAGACATGCTAAATGGGTTGAATTCATTGAGACTTTCCCTTATGTCATTAAACACAAGAAGGCTAAAGAAAATGTTATTGCTGATGCATTGTCTCGTCGTTATACTATGCTTTCACAACTTGACTATAAAATATTTGGTTTGGAGACCATGAAAGATCAATATGTTCATGATGCTGAATTTAAAGATGTACTGCAGAATTGTAAGGAAGGGAGAACTTGGAACAAGTTCGTTCTTAACGATGGATTTGTGTTTTGTGCTAACAAGCTATGCATTCCAGCTAGCTCCGTTCGTCTTTTGTTGTTGCAGGAGGCACATGGAGGAGGATTAATGGGACACTTTGGCGTCAAGAAGACGGAGGATATAATTGCTACACATTTCTTTTGGCGTCAAGAAGACGAGATGTTGAGCGTTTTGTTGCTCGCTGCACTACATGTCAAAAAGCTAAGTCACGACTCAATCCTCATGGTTTATATATACCTTTGCCTGTACCTAGTGTTCCTTGGGAGGATATATCTATGGACTTTGTTTTAGGTTTACCTCGAACAAAGAAGGGGAGGGATAGCATATTTGTTGTCGTGGATAGGTTCCCAAAAATGGCACACTTTATACCATGTCATAAAAGCGATGATGCTGTTAATGTTGCTGATTTGTTCTTTCGTGAAATTATTCGCTTGCATGGTGTGCCAAATACTATTGTTTCAGATCGTGATACTAAATTTCTTAGCCACTTTTGGAGATGTTTATGGGCTAAGTTGGGGACTAAGTTGCTTTTTAGTACTACTTGTCACCCCCAAACTGATGGACAAACTGAAGTAGTCAATAGAATATTGTCTACTATGCTTAGGGCTGTTTTGAAGAATAACAAGAAAATGTGGGAAGAATGCTTGCCTCATATTGAATTTGCTTATAATCGTTCATTGCATTCTACTACTAAGATGTGCCCTTTTGAAATTCTGTATGGTTTCCTACCTCGTGCACCTATTGATTTGTTGCCTCTTCCATTTTCGGAGAAGGTTAATTTTGATGCTAAAGAACGTGCTGAATTGATTTTAAAAATGCATGAGTTAACTAAGGAAAACATTGAGCGTATGAATGCTAAATATAAACTTGTGGAGATAAGGGTAGAAAACATGTTGTGCTTGCACCTGGAGATCTTGTTTGGTTACATTTGCGTAAGGATAGATTTCCTAATTTGCGCAAATCAAAGCTAATGCCACGTGCTGATGGTCCTTTTAAGGTGTTAGAGAAAATAAATGAGAATGCATATAAACTTGAGCTGCCTGCAGATTTTGGGATTAGTCCCACTTTTAACATTACAGATTTGAAGCCTTATTTGGGTGAGGACGATGAACTTTCGTCGAGGATGACTTCATTTAGAGAAGGGCAGGATGATGAGGACATCAATACCATCGTTACACTCACAGCCACTGCTGCTATACATACTGGACCGATTAGTAGAGCTCGCGCATGCCAATTGAATTATCAGGTACTTTCGTTTCTTGGTAACGATTCTAATATTCACGAGAATATCATGCTGCCTAAATTGGATACATTTGTTTTCCTTACAAATGAAGGGCCTAGCTTGGACAAGAAAGATGAACCTTGGAGCAAGTTCAAGCATGGAGATGATGGCATGCGCAAGGGGAACAAGAACGGAGTTACAAGTTATGATTCCAGGACTCTGAAGCCACCATAATGAGTGCTTGAAGCATGGGATGAAATATACAAGATCCCACTTCATAAATTTCGTCCAGAAGCTATTTTAGGTGCTGCGTCACCTTATTATTGTGCCAGGCCCATGTATTTTCGAAGTACTTAAGTATAGGCTGTTTTTAAAGTCAGTATGTGTGGGGAAACAAGAGTTAGGGTTGGTTTCGGACCCCTCCACCAAGGGCCACGAAATTCCCCCTATCTCCTCCATATATATAGCCCTTAGGGCATCGTTTAGGCTTTGGGTTTTGTTTAGATTAAAAGTTCACCATAGCTGCAACTTCGCATACTTCGTTTGTGTTCAACGACCAGACCAAGGCGTCACAGAACCCCACCTTGATCAATAAAGCTTTCATCTTATATTCGCAATATCCAGATTGCAATCTCAGTTTCTTTCTTGTTCTTCGTTTGCTTGCAGGAAATAGA
The DNA here is from genome assembly GCF_056163025.1 of Triticum urartu. Classification (NCBI taxonomy): domain Eukaryota; kingdom Viridiplantae; phylum Streptophyta; class Magnoliopsida; order Poales; family Poaceae; genus Triticum; species Triticum urartu. The sequence continues at coordinate 203,891,888 of NC_141873.1, forward strand.
CCTTCGTGGTCAGGTTGATCGTGCTCCGACGTGGTCAATAACCCTCGGAAGTTGGTTTAGCGATTGCTAAGGCGCGACGTCTCGCACGTTCGTAGTCGGATCGTCAAGGTCGACTCCCACAGAAAACGATAGCCACCATCTCATCGAAACATCAGGACACCTTTGCTTCTATCATCCGTAGAGGCCGCGGTCTCTCTCGTGGTGTAGATCCGATATGGATGAGCGTAGCTCTATCTCTCAAATGAGCTGAACCAACGCTAACCTTCAAATGGTGGAGGTGCAGGAGTATATATAGTCTAGGGCCACGAAGGGGGTAAGTGAAGGGGTACATGGGCCTCAACCCGCAACTGGACACAGCCAGGTACTGGACGTCCGCTGGGGACCGGTCGTCCGGTGACTCATGGGCGGCCGGACGTCCGATAGGGGCCGGTCGTCTGCTCGTTCTGGCTCGGATGCTGGTGTAGTGGATTTCCGGTCTGAACCGGTCGTCCGGTCGCTGGTCATCCGGTGGCGTCGGACGTCCGCTCGTTTGGCTCGGGTGCAGGGACACCATTCGTCCGGTCTGGACCGGTCGTCCGGTGGATCTTCAGGCGCCGGACGTCCGTACCCGACCGGTCGGCCGGTGGCTGGAGCTTCTTCGACAGCTCTTCTTCTTGCGCCTTCGTTTCCATGCTTCCCTCGCGGATGGTGTAGTTGTTCCTTGGCGCTTGCACTCCTCCTCATCGTCCGTACCGTTCCGACAATACCTATGCATGCACACGAGTGGAGTGTCAAGTAGTATACCATCCTCGAAGGGGTCAAGTGAGCACATGTAAAGGAGATGATTCACCTTTATGTATGTGAAGTAGATGTCGCACGTGTCACTTGCCACACAGACTCTTGACATGGTGATGTCCATAGGATGCTCCGCATCATCTCCCCTTCCTTGGGAAAGATCCAACCTCGGATCGAAATCCAAATCACCACGGGAAAGAGATGGCGTCGCCGTGTAGGTGTGGTCGATCACCAAGTTCTCGTCATCTTGAAGCTTGAAATGGGCACTCTCCAATGTCTCACCGTCTAGTGATTCCTTCAAAATGAGCAAGGACAACAAACACTTGGAAAAACAAATGTCGTCAGCGTTAGTGCAAAACCAAGCACTCAAGAGATTATTCACCAAACAAGTGTCGTCATCATGCAAAGCATACGGTTTGACAAAGGATTGTGACATGGCATATAAGCGCATAAATTGAGCACAAGCAAAGATATAATGGGGACAAGCATGTAAATGGTTGTCATCAACTGCATGAAGTGAGCAAGTATGAATCATCAACTGCAATCATGTCATGTGAGCAAATAATAGTCATAGGAAATGTACATGACATATCGCAAGCACGAACACAGAGCAAGATCGTAGTATCATCATAGGCATGGGGCACAAAGCAAACATGGCAATAACAAGCAATGTCTCCACCAAGCTTGCAAATACACATACAAGTATGAGAATCAATCATCATGTGTAATGCAAAGCATGGGTCATGAATGCATGTCAAAAGCATAGTAATGAGCATATCATGCAAAGTGAACATGGCAAGATGGGCATTGAATATGTAGTGGACAATAACCCATAGTCGAGTGAGGGTCATGTAGAAGAATTGCGCGAAGACTTCGCTTGAAGAGAGCGGCGGGAAAGGCAATCCATGGGATCCCAAGTCATCATTGCTCTCTAGAGCTCATTTTGTCAACTCGTGGGATTGCGAGGTTGACAAGAATTCATGGGTACCTACACAAAAGAGACACAAACAGAAGAAATTGTGTGTGTGGTAAATGTACACATCATCCATCATGATGTGTATGTGCACGTGAGAGTTAGCACGAGATAAGCATCGCTCAAAGAAATTTGATGCATGGTATAGGAACATGTCATCCATCATGAAAGAATAGTTATTGTGTATGAAACGATGGGGAAGCAAATTGAGCATACAAGTATATGGCACATCAATAGCATGTTTATTCATGGGAAGCATATTGTGCACATAAGTATTGGGATCATGCAATGGATTGGAGTGATCAAAATCTCCAAACATGTATGAGGAAACTATGGGGGTCTCCTCATGATCAATATTGGAAACATCGTATGGAGAAAATGGGTAACACCCAAAACAATGCATATCCGACGCTAGGTGGTCATGGCATGGCATATGAGATAAATGATGCAAAGGAAGCATATCAATATCATCACAAGAAAAACAAATGCCGATAACCATGGGCTTGTCATTTATGCCATATGTGCAAATTGGGTTCATTTTTATAGCATATGCATAGTCACTATGAAGAGATTGCAAATATGAAATATGATTGATCTCATGCATAGCATATGACAAGTCAAGCGGATTGGCAAACATGATGTGACCGAGAGAATTAGCACAAGAAATCCTATGTAACATGGCATCACAACTAAGAGACTCCACATGGCAAGCATCATACTCATCATAAATGGGTAAATCAACGCATGGGGAAGTCATACTAGCATGAAGCATGTCAATAGGGGGAACAACATCATGCAAGCAATCAATGTCAAGAATGTCCACTAGTGGGACTATAGCATCACCGTCACCTATGTTACCTTTGTCATTCCACTCACATGGCATAGGTGAGGTGGGAAAGACCGAATGGTGGTCATCTTCATCTTGATGGAACCATGTGGGGGTGCATCATATTCCACCATGGCCATCGTCTTGTCCAAAAGTAGGACTAAGTCGTCAAGAATCAGCGCGTCATCATATAAGGGACCTAGCACCAAATGAGAAGACACAATAGAGGTAGAGGTCAAGTCGTTAGTGTTGAAAGTGGCCTCGCATGACCTATCAACTATCTCACTCTCTCTATGTGGTGGTTCACTCACTCCCACAAAATAGGTGCACTCAATCTCACGTATGGTGGAGTCACTCATCTCACTCAAGTGGTGGGGGTTTGGTTCTCCTCACATGGGAATTGCGGTAACACATCATATATGGGGCTAGTGGCGCACTTCACTTGATCTTCGGAAGGGACTTGATGTAGCTTGAGGTAGTCATCCATCAAACGCTCCCACTCGAGATACTCCTCGGGTTCTTGAGTACCATAGAAAGAAATCGCGTGGTTGATGTCGAGGTCGTAGTAGCTCGTGGAAGTCGCGGACTTGAGCTTGGGGAGCTTCTCTTGAGCGTAGTCTTGAGGTGCTTGTTGGCGAAGATGCCATATATCCGAAGGCGAAGATGCCTTGAAGTCGCTTGGCGAAGATGCCAAAGTGGTTGGTGTCGCCGTAGCTCCGTCTTGGTGGTGCTTGTCTCGCGGTCTTCTCTTGTGGTCATGAAGTTTGGACTTGGCGTGAAGTAGGGCTTGTTGCGACTTGTAGGTAGGCACATCTCGAGCATCTTCATGATGATGTTGTCATTGTCTTGCTTGAGCTCGATGTAGATGTCGTTCGTCATCGTCGTGCACATGTTGCTTGGAGGTGACTTTCCCTTCATGACGAGGTGGATCACAAACGTGATGGTGGTCGCCAAGGAGATGTGGACGAGGATGACTTGTTCTTGCATCATTTTTGCGCTCTGAAGACTTGTGACTTGAACATCGCCGCCTTGAGGATGATGAAGGGGAAGAACGGTTGATCAACAAGGTCTGAATCTCCTCCATCCTTGCATCTTGCTCCTCCTTTTGTGTGGAAAGCTTGTTGTTGATGTAGTTGTACACGCCGTCGTTGTTGTGGAAGACCGGAGATGAAATGCCTTGCCTATCCATCACAAGATTTGAGCCAATATGAGTGGAGAAAGATAAGAACGAATACCAAATGTACCTTGACCGAAGTTGAAAGTGGATCAGTGATCACTCCAATGTGGACAAGGAAATAGCACAATTGGTACCAATTCTTGTCGATTTCTCACACCTACACAAGTAAGGCTTATGGGGGAGCTCGGTGAGGATAGTGGCACAAAAATTTAATGCAAAATGTTAGCAAGAGTCAATAATGTTGAAAGAGATTCACAAATTCGCAAGTGTAACAAGTAGACCAATAGCAATATGTGGCACACGGAAACACACACACGGATAGATAAATGGGGTCGTGCAACCAAGGATGAGCACAAAATGTGGAATCAACGGAAAACACTCGTGTTGCACAACTCAAGAGAGACGCTAGAACGATTGCTCAATAGGTGGATACGACACTTGTGCACAACCTATAAGATGCAAAATGGATAAACTTTCTATCCCAAGTATGCTATGTATGTATGGTTCCCGGTGTTTGATCCAAGATGATCGGATATGACAATCTTATGCAATGTGGTGGATGCTATGGCTATTGCTTACAAGCTTCTTTGCTCTTTCTCTTTTTCTTTGCTTAAAAGCTTATTATCTTTTTTTTGTGTATGGCCACTTTGCGAAATGCACAAACCAAGATAGCAATTGGGTATATACGGGAACAATCTTGAGGCACATGAGATGGTATGATACCAATATGATATGGTATGGTATGTATGCAATGAAAGGTGTAGACCACTAATGTGCACAAGTAACATTGCCGACAATACTCAAATGGCTAGTCTCGATAGGCAAGTGACGCAAAATGGGCTAGGGGTTATCAATGCAATGGCAAGGCAATATACAATGGAGGGCTACCGCGATACCAAGATGATATGGAGGTTACCGTCCACGGTGATGATGAGTGGTGGTGATCTTGATGGAGATACCAAGATGATGGAGACTCGTCCCTAAGTAGCCGAAACACCTTAGGAAACGGATAAACCACAACTCAAAATCTCAAGGACAAAAGTCAAATGGTGGTAGCGGAATGTGGTGGTGTTGCACTAGGCAATGCGGAAGTGGAGGTTATGGTGGTGGACTATACACGGTGTCGGAGTTGAAAGCACGGTCCCTAAGTAGCCGAAACACCTTAGGAGACACAACTCACAACACAACCAAAATTGGGTTAAGTTGGGGTGGCGGAAGTGTACAGTGGTCAAGACTATGCGGAAGTGGTGGTGGTGGTTGAAGAAGAAGCAACCGTCCCTATGTAGCCTAGACACCTTAGGAGACTCAAATCACTCCTCAAGCAACCACTAATGCGATGGGGAACAAAATTGGTTAGGTTGCGGAAGTCGGTGGTGGTGTAGCGGATGATGTGGTGGAAGCCCTAGGCAAAGATGCCAAAATTGTCAAAATTTGATGGAGTCAAAAGATGTTGGTGGTATTTTTGTGGGAAGGAGGATCTCAAGAGCTTCAAAACGAGCTAAAGAACGTCAAAAACGGAGTTCGGATGAATTAGTTAAGGCCGAAACAAAAATCAGCCGAAGTTGATATCTACAGGTAGCGGACGTCCGGAAAAAACGGATGTCCAGTGGCCGGACGTCCGGTCGGGTCGGAAATCCGCTAATTCTGCTCGGGTTAGGGGGTTCCGGTCGTCCGGTAAGGTCGGACGTCCGGTGGTTCCTGCGGCTCCGGACGTCCGGTAAAGTGACGGTCGTCCGGTGTATCGGGGTCAACTCGATATTTGAGATTCGGGACACGATTTTGGGCGGAAATTGGGGATTTTGGGGTCAAAATTGATGAGATTTTGTGGATGAAAGATAGGGAAACTTGGGGAGATGCTAGATCCACTCGAAACCAAGCAAATCCATGGATAAAAATCAACAAAACATCATCAAACCAACAAATCACAAAAAAATTTGGGGCTATTTTTGGTGGGTATTTTCGAATTTAGGATGAAATCAAGCAAAAGAAGGCTAGAAAACGGTGGGGGAGGCTCCGAAATTGTGATCAACGTGGCTCATGATACCAAGATGATGTAGGGTAGAACCCTAGTGGCCCGATCTTTCATGAAAGGAGCAGATCCCGCGAAGAACGCGAAGAACACGAGGAGGGAAACGAGGGGAAAATCACGAGGGGAACACAAGAGAACACTCAAACCAACAAGTATGATCACACATGTGCTAGATCCTCGAAACACAAAGAGAGATACTAGATCCAAAGTCAACAACGGACGATACAAGAGGTAACCGGTTCTTCTCTGTGAGGAGGTCTTGAATCCACAAGGGGATATTCCCTTAGAAAGGTGGCTTGAATCCGAAGGGATCTTCTCCGCAAGGAGGTCTTGAATCCAAGGTGGATCTTCTCCGTAGAGGCCGCGGTCTCTCTCGTGGAGTAGATCCGATATGGATGAGCGTAGCTCTATCTCTCAAATGAGCTAAACCAACACTAACCTTCAAATGGGGGAGGTGGAGGAGTATATATAGTCTAGGGCCACGAAGGGGTAAGTGAAGGGGTACATGGGCCTCAGCCCGCAACTGGACACAGCTAGGTACCGGACATCCGCTGGGGACCGGTCGTCCGGTGACTCATGGGCGGCCGGACGTCCGGTAGGGGCCGGTCGTCCGCTCGTTCTGGCTCGGATGCTGGTGTAGCGGATTTCCGGTCTGGACCGGTCGTCCGGTCGCTGGTCGTTCGGTGGCGTCGGACGTCCGCTCGTTTGGCTCGGGTGCAGGGACACCGGTAGTCCGGTCTAGACTGGTCATCCGGTGGATCTTCAGGCGCCGGACGTCCAGACCCGACTGGTTGTCCGGTGGCTGGAGCTTCTTCGACAGCTCTTCTTCTTGCGTCTTTGTTTCCACGCTTCCCTCGCGGATGGTGTAGTTGTTCCTTGGCGCTTGTACTCCTCCTCATCGTCCATACCGTTCCGACAATACCTATGCGTGCACACGACTGGAGTGTCAAGTAGTATACCATCCTCGAAGGGGTCAAGTGAGCACGTGTAAAGGAGATGATTCACCTTTATGTATGTGAAGTAGATGTCGCACGTGTCACTTGCCACACGGACTCTTGACATGGTGATGTCCATAGGATGCTCCGCATCAGCGGTCCTTGCGAAGGTGTAGCCACACGAGGTCTCCAATGTTGAATATCATAGGGTGCTTGTTGACGTTGAGCTTGGTCGCAAGGCGTTGTACTTGGCGCTCGATATTGTTTCTTGTATCTTCATGCACCTTCTTGAGATGGGTCGCTCGTGCACTTGCATCCAAATTGATGCGCTCTTGGAGTGGTAGAGGTAGAATATCCAATGGTGAAAAAGGGTTGAATCCGTAGACGACCTCGAAAGGGGACTTGCCGGTTGTTGAGAGTCTTGCTCGGTTGTAGGCGAACTCGGCGATGGGTAGACAATTCTCCCACTCCTCGATGTTCTTCTTGATGAATACTCGAAGTAGAGTGGAGAGTGTGCGGTGATGTAGTGTAGAACCCTATAGGGCCGATCTTTCACGAAAGGAGCGGATCCTGCGATGAACACGAAGAACACGAGGGCGAAAACAAGGGGAATCAAGAGGAGAAACACGAGAGAAACACTAAAACCAACAAGAATGATCACACATGCGCTAGATCCATGAACATAAAGGAAGATACATGATCCAAAGTCAACAACGGAGGATACAAGAGGTAGCCAGTTCTTCTCCGTGAGGAGGTCTTGAATCCACAAGGGGATCTTCCCGTGAGGGGTATTGAATCCAAGGTGGATCTTCTCCGTAGAGGGGCCGCGGTCTCTCTCGTGGAGTAGATCCGATATGGATGAGCGAAGCTCTATCTCTCAAATGAGCTATCACAACCCTAACCCTAACTAGAAGGAGGTGGGGGAGTATATATATTGCTAGCCCACGAAGAGGTGAGTGAGAGGGGGGATACATGGGCCCTTGGCCTGCTCTCTGCGCACAGGCAGGTGTCGGAAGTCCGGCGGCTCACGAAGAGCCGGATGTCCGGGCTGGGGTTGCCCGATTCTTCTACTCTCAGGTTAGGGTGCTCCGGATTTCCGGGCGAAGTGCCCGGATGTCCGGGGCTTCGGGAGGAGCCGGATGTCCGGGCTGGGGCCGGATGTCCGGGGCCTGTAGCAGCTGGCTCTTCTTCCTTCTCCTTCCTTTTCCCCCGCGCACACTTGGCCTTGGTCCTTGGGCTCTCCTTGGTCTCCTCGGGTGTACCTGAGTATGCACAAGGTCCACGCTTGAAGTAGCATCCATGTCTTACATGCGGAAAGGGAAGATTCAGAAAGGAGCGAGTTCACCTTGTGTCCAACGGCTTATGCTCGAGTGTACATGGGGATGATCGTAGGATGCTCCGCATCATCTCCCCTCCCTTGGGAAAGATCCGACCTCGGATCGAAAACCTCATCACCACTGATGAGGACATCAATACCATTGTTACACCCACAGCCCCTGCTGCTATACACACTCGACCGATTACTAGAGCTCGCGCACGCCAATTGAATTATCAGGTACTTTCGTTTCTTGGTAACGATTCTAATGCTCATGAGAATATGATGCTGCCAAAATTGGATACATTTGTTTTGCTTACAAATGAAGGGCCTATCTTGGACAAGAAAGATGAACCTTGGAGCAAGTTCAAGCATGGAGATGATGGCACGCGCAAGGGGAACAAGAACGGAGTTACAAGTGATGATTCCAGGACTCTGAAGCCACCATAATGAGTGCATGAAACATGGGACGAAATATACAAGATGCCACTTCATAAATTTCGTCCAGAGGCTATTTTAGGTGCTGCGTCACCTTATTATTGTGCCAGGCCCATGTATTTTCGAACTACTTAAGTATAGGCTGTTTTTAGAGTCCGTATGTGTCCAGAAACAAGAGTTAGGGTTGGTTTCGGACCCCTCCACCAAGGGCCACGAAATTCCCCATCTCTCCTCCATATATACAGCCCTTAGGGCATCCTTTAGGCTTTTGGTTTTTTTTAGATTAAAAGTTCGCCATAGCTGCAACTTCGCGTACTTCGTTTGTGTTCAACGACCAGACCAAGGCGTCACAGAACCCCACCTTGATCAATAAAGCTTTCATCTTATATTCACAATATCCAGATTGCAATCTCAGTTTCTTGATTGTTCTTCGTTTTCTTGCAGGAAACAGACCCTCATGGTCAGGTTGATCGAGCTCCAGCGTGGTCAATAACCCTCGGATGTTGGTTTAGCGATTGCTAAGGCGCGACGTCTCGTACGTTCGTAGTCGGATCGTCAAGGTCGACTCCCACAGAAAACGATAGCCACCATCTCATCGAAACATCGGGACAGCTTTGCCTCTATCAAGTGGTATCAGATTTTCACGTTGCTCGGTGAGATTTTACAGTTTTTCGTAGATTAGATCGAGTCTGTTCTTCATACCTACATTCCACGAAAAATCCAAAAAAATTAGGGTTAGTTCATCCTATCCGAACCAATCTGAGCCTTTGCATAATCTTTTCTGTATTTGCTTTGTTGAATTTGTGGTTGCATCATCGTGTCAAGTTGCTGGTCTTAGCGTCTAGTCCTTTAGAGTTTCGAGTTCTGTTCACAGGTTGTCACGCCGCCGCCGCACCATCATCATCATCATCATTACCATATACCACCACCCCACCATATACATCGCCGCTGCCATATACAACCACCAATCCGAGTCTACATATACCATCGCCATATACCACCACTGAGGGAGTCCTGGATTAGGGGGTGTTCGGGTAGCCGGACTATACCTTCAGCCGGACTCCAGGACTATGAAGATACAAGATTGAAGACTTCGTCCCGTGTCCGGATGGGACTTTCCTTGCGTGGAAGTCAAGATTGGCGATGCGGATATTCAAGATCTCCTACCATTGTAACAGACTTTGTGTAACCCTAACCCTCTCCGGTGTCTATATAAACCGGAGGGTTTTAGTCCATAGGACAACTTCATCAGACAACAATCATACCATAGGCTAGCTTCTAGGGTTTAGCCTCCTTGATCTCATGGTAGATCTACTCTTGTACTACCCATATCATCAATATTAATCAAGCAGGACGTAGGGTTTTACCTCCATCAAGAGGGCCTGAACCTGTGTAAAACATTGTGTTCCTTGCCTCCTGTTACCATCCGGCCTAGACGCACAGTTCGGGACCCCCTACCCGAGATCCGCCGGTTTTGACACCGACATTGGTGCTTTCATTGAGAGTTCCTCTGTGTCGTCGCTTTTAGGCCCGATGGCTCCTTCGATCATCAACAACGATGCAGTCCAGGGTGAGACTTTTCTCCCCGGACAGATCTTCGTCTTCGGCGGCTTCGCACTGCGAGGCAATTCGCTTGGCCACCTTGAGCAGATCGAAAGCTACGCCCCTGTCCATCAGGTCAGGTTTGGGAGCCTAAACTACATGGCTGACATCCGCGGGGACTTGATCTTCGATGGATTCGAGCCACAGCCAAGAGCGCCGCACTGTCTCGATGGGCATGATATAGCTCTGCCGCCGAACAATGCCTTGGAGGCTGCACACGCATCGGTTCCGACCATTGATTCGGAGCCTACTGCACCGATCGAGGATCAGCAGTTGGACACTGCCTCAGGGGCTGCGATCTCAGAGGCGATCGAGCCGAACTCCAGCCCTGTACTCCGCATGGCCCGTGACTCCGAGGAGCCGAATTCCTTTCCGAACTCCGAGCCCCCCGTGCCCCTGCCGATCGAATCTGATTGGGCGCCGATAATGGAGTTCACCGCCGCAGACATCTTTCAGCACTCGCCCTTCGGCGACATCCTGAATTCACTAAAGTCTCTCTGTTTATCAGGAGAGCCCTTGCCGGACTACGGTCAGCAAGGATGGGATTCAGATGATGAAGAAATTCAAAACCCACCCACCACCCACTTCGTAGCCACTGTCAACGACTTAACCGACATGCTTGACTTCGACTCCGAAGACATCGACGGTATGGACGACGATGCAGGAGACAACCAAGAACCAACGCCTATAGGGCATCGGAAAGCCACCTCATCTCACGATATGTACATGGTGGATACCCCTAAAGGAAGCAACAACGAGGAAAACAGGCATGGAAAGAGGGGTCGATCTCTCGAACAACAATCAAAGCGTCGGCGTAAACGCCGACCCAAGCCCCGCCTCGATAAAGACCCAGCCATAGAGCAGGATGAGCCGGTAGACGACGAGCATGCCTTAGAGCAACCGTCCCAGCAGGACAACCCGAATAGAGAAACCGAACATCCCTCCCCCGGCGAAAATGGCATTCCGGACGACCCTATGCCGGACAAGCCCACGAAGCAGAAGAACCTCCACAAACGGCTCGCTGCAACTGCACGCAGCCTGAAAAAGCATAAGTGGAAGCTAAAAACTGCGGAAGATGCACTCAGGATCAGATGGAGTAAAGTAATCAATACTGCAGACAAATACGGCGACAGTCACCGCACTAAAAGCTATCTGAAGAGAAAGCTACTGCCTAAATTCGACGAGGAGGCCTTAGATCCCTCACATTCCAAAAGTGAGAAAGCCACACGGTCGGATAGACGACCCCATGGCCAGCATAAAGCGGCAAGCAGCGCCGCACTTAAGCCGGCATGCGACCCACTTAAGGATTTCGCATCATGGCCCAGCCAGGTCCATTTACAGGCCAAGAAAGCAAGCTCTCGTAAGCAATGCAATAGAGCCATTATCAGAATCCGGCACACCCAAATACAGGGGTCCCGCACACCCCCTATGTTTCACCGATGAGGTCCTGGATTATGAATTTCTAGTGGGATTCAAACCTGTAAACATAGAGGCATATGATGGAACAACAGACCCTGGAGTCTGGATCGAGGATTATATCCTCAACATACATATGGCTAGAGGAGATGACCTCCACGCCATAAAATACTTACCCCTCAAGCTTAAAGGGCCAGCCCGGCATTGGCTCAAAAGCCTTCCTGTAAACACAATCGGAAGTTGGGAAGAGCTCGAGGACGCTTTCCGAGCAAATTTTCAAGGGACCTATGTCCGCCCTCCGGATGCAGACGATCTTAGTCACATAACTCAACAGCCCGGAGAGTAGGCTCGGCAATTCCGGAATAGATTTCTTACTAAAAAGAATCAGATAGTCGACTGTCCGGACGCTGAAGCCTTAGCGGCTTTCAGGCATAATGTCCTAGACGAATGGCTTGCCAGACACCTCGGCCAAGAAAAGCCAAGAACAATGGCCGCACTAACAAGCCTCATGACCTGCTTTTGCGCAGGAGAGGACAGCTGGTTGGCAAGATGCAGCACCAGTGACCCAAGTACATCCAAAACTAGGGATGGAAATGGAAAACCGCGACGCAATAAGGACCATCGCCGGACTAAGGAAAAAAAGTCTGAAGAGCACGGCAGTCAACGCCGGATTCAAAAGCTCACGACAGAATCAGAAAAAGCCGCCCCTCCAAGATAACAGGGACAACCTATCCAACCTAAACAAAATCTTGGATAGGATATGTCAAATACACAGCACTCCCAGAAAGCCTGCTAACCGTACCCACAGAGATTGTTGGGTTTTCAAACAATCCGGCGGACTCAACGCCGAACACAAGGGGCTCGACACACCAAGCGAAGACAAGGACGAACCCCAAAAGCAGACTACCAGGAAACAAAAGAATTTCCCACAAGAAGTAAAAACAGTAAACTTACTCCAGATAACAAAACGTGCGGCGCCCATAAAGGTACGCGCCCCATGGCCTATCCCAAAGGAATCCCGCCACTGGTTGTCAAAACCAATCATCTTCGATCATCTGGATTATTCTAGAAGTATCAGGAACCTAGGCTGGACTGCCCTGGTACTCGATCCAATAATTGGCGGACTCCAGTTTTGAAATGTCCTTATGGACGGTAGCAGCGGACTCAACCTGATATATCAGGACTCAATCCGCCACATGGGGATCAACCCAAAAAGAATTCGCCACAGCAAAACCTCCTTTCAAGGAGTAACGCCAGGTCCGGACACCCATTGCATGGGTTTTCTCCGGCTCGAGATTATTTTCGGCTCTGCCGATAACTTCCATCGTGAAAAGCTGACTTTCCACATCGTCCCATTCTCAAGTCGCTACCAAGCACTACTGGGACGCGAAGCTTTCGCCCGCTTTAACGCAATACCGCATTATGCATCTCTTACGCTTAAGATGCCCGGTCCACGCGGCATCATCTCCTTAAAGGGGAAGCAGTGAGAACACCTCCCCCAAGCAGAGGATTGTGTGGCCGCTTTAACAGCCCCGCAATACAATGGCTTCACCAGCCAGAACATCGGAACAGGTCATTAAGACCACGAACACGGATAGACGAGTCCGGCACAAAAGTATCGTTGATAAAGGCTTAGTGGCCATATACCCCTGCACTAGGGGCTTCACACGTATAAAAGAAGAGACAATAAAGCTCAATTTTTCATATTTTACTTTACACTTTGTTTATTTCATATAACTTTTGTTCGGCACGCCCCTTTTTCAACTTAGTTGCTCTCTTTTTACAGATGAACGTCGTGTTGCGCCCGTCCAGGATACGGCACAACGGAGAAACAGGCGCAGACGTGCAGTAGGGACCCGTTCCATGGATTCTTTTCAGATTAAGACCCTGCGTAAACCTTTTTACTGTCTCTTGTTGATACACATCCCCTGGTTCTATGACCAAGGAGGAGGCTGGCGTCTTGGCATGTGGCCACGTCAAAATTCTTGCGCATACCTGGACACTAGGGGCTTATACCTCAGAGCGTTACCTCGCCCGCTCTCATAAAGACCGAATACCTTAGGGAGTGTTCGGCGTCGCGAGTTTTGCCTTATATGCATCAGCTCCGAGTCATGATTTTGGTCAAATGTTGGGTTGCCCGGCTCCTGTGTTCGGCCGCCTTACGTTCCGCTCTATCGGCTAAGGCAGAAGCAGGAGAACTAGTGCGATTGTGCCCTGGTTCGGCCAGGCGAGCACCTCAGTAGAGAAAGCCGAAAACCGATTGTCATGATATGGCGTGAGACTGGTCAACCACTCGATGACTCTCCGGAATCTGTAGGATTCCTCCGCATTAACGAAGGGCCATTTCCCGGCCAGGCACATACGCGCCCCGAATTCGGGCGAGCGCAGTCGCCACCAGGGGCTACCTAAATAGCCCCATTGTCAAGCTCCTATGGATAAGTGAAAGTGTTAAAGCATTATAGTCCGGTTGCCTAGCTCGTTGTGCTATCACCTCCTTTGTAGGACCAAGACGTTGGATTAAGTGTAAAAATGCGCCTTCTGCGAGCACCACCGCACTATGTGCGTGGGGGCTGAAGCCAGCGACTGCAATCTTTCAAATTTTGTATATATATCTTAAAACGGCCGCACAGGAGGTGTTCCAAATACTTGAAGGCACAAGTATAAAAGGCTACTACAATTCATCAAAATATTGCTTTATAATTACATATACTATCAGAACATAGCATCCTTCGAGCACTACGCCTCTATTACACGAGCGCCTTCAAGGACTTCCTGAAAATAGTGCTCGGAGGGTACTCGGCTTTTGTCCGAATCTCGGGATGCAACAACGGTGGTCTCCATCTCTACCCAGTATGTCTTGACACGGGCAAGAGCCATCGGTGCACCCTCTATGCATGCTGACCTCTTCATCGCATTGATATGTGGCACCGCGTCAAGGAATTGCTGCACCAAGCTGAAATAACTTTGCGGCTTCGATCTCCCCGGCCACAGATGACCCATGACGTACTTCATGGTGAATCCGGACAATCTATTCAGTTCGGCCCATTGAGCCAGACAATCGTCCACTGCCAGTGGACGCTCTGGATTTTGGAACTGCGACCAGAAAAGCCTTTCCACTTCGTGATCTTCTTGATCTCGAAAGTATTCGGTCGCATCAGCAGCACTCGCTGCCAAATCCAGATAGGTGTCCTCCGCACTCCACATCCGGTCCAACAGAGCAAACTTCGGATCGCAAAACTTCCTCCGCAGCATAAAGGGCTTTCCAGCCGCAATCTGTCCGGCCTGACACAGCTCCTCCTTCGCAGCTCTCATCGCAGAGCGAGCGTCCTTGGCATCAGCAACGGCCTTCTCTAAGTCCGTCTGTCTCGCCCGGTCTTCTTTCTCAAGAAACTTGCAATGGTCAGCAGCACTTTTTAACTTCACGGCCATCTCGGCCATCTCCTTCTTGCTTTGGCAGTGAGCAGCCTGTTCAGCTCTCAGCTCTTCAAGGGCCTTCTCGGCAGCCGCATCACTTTTCCTGGCTTGTTCCCTAGCTCGGGCAAGTTCCGCCCGAAGACTCTCCACGGCAGCCGCACCATCTGCGTCAAGCACACACATTGTAAGATACTGGCATAAAGCTCCTCTTACCAGATGCCGCCCGAGGAATTGCATACCTTGAGCCTCATCAAGCCGCTCGTTGATGAGCGCGATGTCGGCATCTGCCACGTCAAGTTGCTGCTTTAGTTCGGCAGAATCATCAGTTCGGCTCGATTCCGGACACTTCGCCACCTGTATACAAAGGCGACATTTTAGACCTGGGATTATGATCCTCTGCGTGCCATCAATTTTGACAACGCACAGAGTCTCAGGGGCTACTATCTACACAGGGCGCATCTAGTTTATGCGCAACTGAAAAAGAAGTACATTATCAAACGTACCTCAAAACCCGTCAGCAAACTTCTGACGGCCTCATGCAATCCGATTTCCGCGGACGAAATCCTTCCAATCACCGTACCCATCAATGCACGGTGCTCCTCTGAGATAGAAGCTCGCCCCAGCAGAATCATCAGCTCCTCCGACCGCGCATCGGACGGTGCTAGACTCGTCCTATGACCTCCATCGAAGGCCGGACACGGAGAACCTTGGGGGGACATATGGCTACCTTCCACCCCTGCCGGATTCGGAGAAACCCTCCGCGACGACACCTCAGGGTTGCCCACCTTGCCAGGCGGTATGGCAGGGGGAGGCGTTCCACTCTCCATCATCTCCGGAAGAAGATCCCCCGAAGACGAGCTCTGCTGAGAAGGGCTAAGGTCCGAGCTACAAAGTAAAATTTCGGCTAATATTCTCAGATAAAAAGCAAGGATTTCTCTCATCCCTCTAAAGGAAAATCTTTCTCTACTTACGGCTCGCTGGAGGGATGATCCCTTTGAGGGCGTAGTTCGGCTGAGGATCTCCCCGGCGTCGGACCCTCTGACGAGGACTTTTTCCCCCGCTTTGAGGTCATGGTCTCCGGGTCGTCAGAGGCGGCCCTCTTCTTCCCCTTAGGAGAGGAATTGTTGGTTCCTCCCTTCGAAGCAGCCTCCTTCGAGGAGGCCATAGTTTCCTTGTCCTCCCCCTCACTTCCCTCCAAAGGCACGATCTTCAACATCCTGACTAGCACGGGATCCGGCCTGGTCTCAGGATGGGGAGCCGGACACCTGATCAGCTTTGCCTTCGCTATCCACAACTGTTTAAAAGGATAGCTCTTTTAGGGGTGAATTTATGACAATTTTACGGATAGCGAGTCCGAGCACAAGGTTACTTACTTGAGTATCCGGGCGATTGCAGCTTAAACCTGCGTCCTTGGTCAAATCCGGACACATTGCTTGTGATCCGAAGAACATTTTATACATCTCCACGGGCGTTGCGCCCATAAAATGCTGGAGAGCTCATGGTCCCTCCGGATTAAACTCCCATAGACGAAGGGTGCGATGTTTGCTGGGCAGTGTTTGGCGAATAAGCATGACCTGCGTCACCTTGACCAGGTTGAGGTCTCTTTCTAAGAGATCCCTAATGCGGCCCTGCAACAAGGGCACGTCTTTGGATAACCCCCAATCTAATCCTTTGTTGACCCATGACGCTAGCCGTGGTGGGGGACCCAAGCGAAAGGCAGGAGGCGCCACCCACTTGGTGCTCCTGGGAGCGGTGATATAGAACCACTCTCGTTGCCACAAGCCGAGCTCCTCTTGAAAGGAGCCCTCGGGCCATGGAACATCAGCATTCTTACTTATGATAGCGCCTCCGCACTCTGCGTGCCGTCCCTCGATCATCTTTGGCTCCACTCCAAAAGTATTGAGCCATAACACGGAGGAACGCTTCGCACACAACGATGAATGAGGAAATGTGGAGGATGGACTCTGGAGCTAAGCCATGAAATTCCAGCCCATAATAGAATATCAGCCCCCTCATGAAGGGATCCATCGGGAAGCCTAACCCCCGAAGAATGTGAGACATGAACACTACGCTCTCACCGGGCTGGGGACTGGGAATAGCCTGACTTTGAGCAGGCAACCTATGCGAAATTTCGGCGGTCAAGAACTTAGCCTCTCTCAACTTTAGCACGTCCTCCTCCGTGACGGAGGAGGGCATCCATCGGCCTTGAAGGTCGGACCGGACATTGTCGAGGGTCCGAGGAGCCTGGAATCTGGAGCCTAGGGTGTTGGAACTCGAGGCGACGGGTGAACTTGTTTTGAGATTGGAGAAAAGGAGTAAGGCCTTGGTCTCTTTATAAGCGGTTGAATACCAGGAGCCCTCCCCGTAACCGTTTGGGACTCGCCTTTAATTGAGAAGACATGCTAACGGGCACGATTGGGTTACCCACGTCCGTATTGATGAGAATCTCGTAAATAAAGGGGACACGATCTCTGCTTTGACAAGACGTGCCAAGGAAACCGCCTCGCAAAACACGCTGAGGTGGAAAAGTGAAAACGATTCGAATAAAGGCTTGGCCGTAGTGTGATGTCATGCTGCGGAATACGTCAGCAGATTAGATTTGTGTTAATATTATTCTCTCTGTGGCAATACGTGGAAACTTATTTTGCAGAGCCGGACACTACTCTTGGTGTTTACAAACTTTTATGAAGAATTTGGAGGAGGAACCCGGCTTGCAATGCCGAAGACAATCTACGCGCCGGACTCGTCGTCACTGAAGCCTGGTTTAGGGGCTACTGAGGGAGTCCTGGATTAGGGGGTGTTCGGGTAGCCGGACTATACCTTCAGCCGGACTCCAGGACTACGAAGATACAAGATTGAAGACTTTGTCCCGTGTCCGAATGGGACTTTCGTTGGCGTGGAAGGCAAGCTTGGCGATGCGGATATTCAAGATCTCCTACCATTGTAACCGACTTTGTGTAACCCTAACCCTCTCCGGTGTCTATATAAACCAGAGGGTTTTAGTCTGTAGGACAACTTCATCAGACAACAATCATACCATAGGCTAGCTTCTAGGGTTTAGCCTCCTTGATCTCGTGGTAGATCTACTCTTCTACTACCCATATCATCAATATTAATCAAGCAGGACGTAGGGTTTTACCTCCATCAAGAGGGCCCGAACCTGGGTAAAACATCATGTTCCTTACCTCCTGTTACCATCCGGCCTAGACGCACAGTTCGGGACCCCCTACCCGAGATCCGCCGGTTTTGACACCGAAAACCACCAATCCGAGTCCAGATATACCATCGCCATATACCACCACCAATCCGAGTCCAGATATACCACCACAGTCCTAGTTCCACTAGATTCATCTCCCCCACCAGTCCTAGTCCGAGTCCAGTATTTGTTGCTTTGTTTTCGAGTTCCAGATCACACCATACTCCGAGTCGTGAGAGAGTAGGACTCCTGAGATTCCGTGCTACCCGTAGAAGAAAAATAGTTCCAAACTCAAAAATTGTTGGTCATTTGTAGACTTTCTCAAAAATTCTGGCTAGGAAAATTCTGGCTAGGCAGTTTGGAAAATTCTGGCTAGGCAGTTTTTAGACCATTTGTAGACTTTCTCGAAAAAAATTGTTGCGGAGCAAAAAAAAAGAGGAAAAAATGTGCAAAAAAAACTGAAAAAAAGGAAAAAAAATTCAGAGTGTGCTCCTCCATTGTTTACGTGCAGCGCCGCGATTTTGTTATTGTCTTAGGCTCGCGTCTCCAGCACGGTCTAGCCTAGGACCAGCACAGTACCGTCGTTGATGATGAGGACATCAATATCATTGTTACACCCATAGCCCCTGCTGCTATACACACTGGACCGATTACTAGAGCTCGTGCACGCCAATTGAATTATCTGGTACTTTCGTTTCTTGGTAACGAATCTAATGTTCATGAGAATATGATGCTGCCTAAATTGGATACATTTGTTTTGCTTACAAATGAAGGGCCTATCTTTGATAAGAAAGATGAACCTTGGAGCAAGGTCAAGCATGGAGATGATGGCATGCGCAAGGGGAACAAGAACGGAGTTACAAGTGATGATTCCAGGACTCTAAAGCCACCATAATGAGTGCATGAAGCATGGGACGAAGTATACAAGATGCCACTCCATAAATTTCGTCCAGAGGCAATTTTAGGTGTTGCGTCACCTTATTATTGGGCCAGGTCCATGTATTTTCGAAGTACTTAAGTATAGGCTGTTTTTAGAGTCCGTATGTGTGGGGAAACAAGAGTTAGGGTTGGTTCCGGACCCCTCCACCAAGGGCCACGAAATTCCCCCTCTCTCCTCCATATATACAGCCCTTAGGGCATCGTTTAGGCTTTGGGTTTTGTTTACATTAAAAGTTCTCCATAGCTGCAACTTCACGTACTTCGTTTGTGTTCAACGACCAGACCAAGGCCTCACAGAACCCCACCTTGATCAATAAAGCTTTCATCTTATATTCGCAATATCCAGATTGCAATGTCAGTTTCTTGCTTGTTCTTCGTTTGCTTGCAGGAAATAGCTCCTCGTGGTCAGGTTGATCGAGCTCCAGCGTGGTCAATAACCCTCGGAAGTTGGTTTAGCGATTGCTAAGGCGCGACGTCTCGCACGTTCGTAGTCGGATCGTCAAGGTCGACTCGCACAAAAAACGATAGCCACCATCTCATCGAAACATCGGGACACCTTTGCCTCTATCACGAACAAAGAAGGGGAGGGATAACATATTTGTTGTCGTGGATAGGTTCTCGATAATGGCACACTTTATACCATGTCATAAAAGCGATGATGCTGTTAATGTTGCTGATTTGTTCTTTCATGAAATTATTCGCTTGCATGGTGTGCCCAATACTATTGTTTCAGATTGTGATACTAAATTTCTTAGCCACTTTTGGAGATGTTTATGGGCTAAATTGGGGACTAAACTGCTTTTTAGTACTACTTGTCACCCGCAAACTGATGGACAAACTGAAGTAGTCAATAGAACATTGTCTACTATGCTTAGGGCTGTTTTGAAGAATAACAAGAAAATGTGGGAAGAATGCCTGCCTCATATTGAATTTGCTTATAATCGTTCATTGCATTCTACTACTAAGATGTGCCCTTTTGAAATTGTGTATGGTTTCCTACCTTGTGCACCTATTGATTTGTTGCCTCTTCCATTTTCGGCTAAATTGGGGAAAACAAGAGTTAATGTTGGTTTCGGACCCCTCCTCCAAGGACCATGAAATTCCCCCTCTCTCCTCCATATATACGGCCCTTAGGGCATCGTTTAGACTTTGGGTTTTGTTTAGATTAAAAGTTCGCCATAGCTGCAACTTCGCGTACTTTGTTTGTGTCCAATGACCAGACCAAGACGTCACAGAACCCCTCATTGATCAATAAAGCTTTCATGTTATATTCGCAATATCCAGATCACAATCTCAGTTTCTTGCTTGTTCTTCGTTTGCTCGCATGAAACAGGCCCTCGTGGTCAGCTTGATCATGCTCCGGCATGGTCAATAACCCCTCGGAGTTGGTTTAGCGATTGCTAAGGCGCGACATCCTCGCACGTCCGTAGTCGGATCGTCAAAGTAAACTTCCTCTAAAATGATAGCCACTATCTCATAGAAAGACGGAACACCTTTGCCTCTATCAACCATGGAAATGGTTGTCGTGGACAGACTTGTAGTTGGACGAAGAGGAAGACATGGCGCAATCCAAGTACTCGAAGGTGTCGCTGGAGTGGTATACATGCAAAAAGTGCAAACATAAACGACACTCGGAAATACAATGGTTAGCGCACACAAAGTGTCCATCAAATAAGAACGAGTCTATGTGACAAGATTGACCATGACAAGGTGCGTGAAGCTTATCCAAAAGATATGGAATGGTATGCAAATCATTCATGTGATCAATGCAACCATGATGTAAAATGATGTCATAGAGAGATGGTTTATCAATAGCATGACTATGGCAATGTGATGCGGAGCATCCTATGGACATCACCATGTCAAGAGTCCGTTCGGCGAGTGACACGTGGGACATCTACTTCACATACACAAAGGTGAATCATATCCTTTACACGTGCTCACTTGACCCCTTCAAGGATGGTATACTACTTGACACTTCTCCCATGTGCATGCATAGGTATTGTCGGAACGCTGCGGACGACGTGGAGGATTGCAAGCGCCAAGGAACACCTACACCATCCGCGAGGGAAGCGTGGAAACAAAGACACAAGAAGAAGAGCTCTCGAAGAAGCTCCAGCCACTGGACAACCGGTCGGGTCTGGGCGTCCGGCGCCTGAAGATCCACCAGACGACTGGTCCAAACCGGACGACCGGTGTCCCTGCACTCGAGCCAAACGAGCGGACGTCCGACGCCATCGGACGACCGGCGACCGGACGACCGGCGACCGGATGACCGGTGACCGGACGACCGGTCAAGACCGGAAATCCGCTGCACCAACATCCGTGCCAGAACGAGCGGACGACCGGCCCCCACCGGACGTCCGGCCGCCCACGAGCCACCGGACGACCGGTCCCCAGCGGATGTCCGGTACCTGGCTGTGTCCAGTTGCGGCCTGAGGCCCATGTACCCCTTCACTTCACCCCCTTTCGCACTAAGACTATAAATAGACCTCTCCATCCTCCTTTCCAAGGTTAGCGTTGTGATAGTTCATTTGAGAGATAGAGCTACGCTCATCCATATCGGATCTCCTCCTTGCGAGAGACCGCGGCCTCTTCGGAGAAGATCCTTTGGATTCAAGCCCCCTTTCTAAAGGAAGATCCCCCCCCCCCCCCGTGGATTCAAGACCTCCTCACGGAGAAGACCGGCTACCTATGTATCGTCCCTAGTTGATTGTGGATCGTGTATCTTCTCTTATGTATTCGAGGATCTAGCGCATGTGTGATCATTTCTAGTTGGTTGAGTGATTCTCTTGTGTTTCCCCTCGTGATTTCCCTCGTTTTCCCCTCGTGTTTCTCGTGTTCTTCGCGGGATCCGCTCCTTTCGTGAAAGATCGGGCGATTAGGGTTCTACCCTACATCATCTTGGTATCATAGCCACGTTGATCACGATTTCGGAGCCTCCCCCACCGTTTTCTAGCCTTATTTTGCTTGATTTAGTCCTAAATTCGAAAATCCCAACCAAAAATAGCCCCAAATGTTTTTGTGATTTGTTGGTTTGATGATGTTTTGTTGGTTTTGATCCATGGATTTGCTTGGTTTCAAGTTGATCTAGCATCTCCCCAAGTTTCCCCATCTTTCATCGACGAAATCTCATCAATTTTGACCCCAAAATCCCCAAATTCCGCCCAAAATCGCGTCCCGAATCTCGGATCTGGAGTTGACCCCGATACACCGGACGACCGTCACCTTACCAGACGTTCGGAGCCGCAGGAACCACCGGATGTCCGACCTTACCAAATTTGAGGGACGGTTGCTTCTTCATCGACCACCACCACTTCCGCATAACCTTGCCCACCATACACTTCCGCCACCTCAACTTAACCCAATTTTGTTTGTGTTTTGAGTTGTGTCTCCTAAGGTGTTTAGCCTACTTAGGGACCATGCTTTCAACTCCGACACCGTTTATAGTCCACCACCATAACCTCCACTTTCGCATTGCCTAGTGCAACACCACCACATTCCGCTACCACCATTTGACTTTTGTCCTTGAGATTTTGAGTTGTGGTTTTTCCGTTTCCTAAGGTGTTTCGGCTACTTAGGGACGAGTCTCCATCATCTTCGTATCTCCATCAAGATCACCGCCACTCATCATCACCGTGGACGGTAACCTCCATATCATCTTGGTATCGTGGTATCCCTCCATTGTATATTCCCTTTCCATTGCATTGATAACCCCTAGCCCATTTTGCGTCACTTTCCTATCGAGACTAGACATTTGAGTATTGCCGGCAACGTTACTTGTCCACATTAGTGATCTACACCATACATTGCATACATACCATATCATATTGGTATCATATCATCTCGTGTGCCTCAAGTTTGTTCCCGCATATATACAATTGCTACCTTGGTTTGCGCATTTCGCAAAGTGGCCATACAAAAAAAAGATGAGAATAAGCTTTTAAGCAAAGAAAAAGAGTGAACAAAAAGCTTGTAAGCAAGTGCCATAGCATCATACCACATTGCATATAAGATCATCTTGGATCACCTTGTGAGAAACACCGGGAACCATACATACATAGCATACTTGGGATAGAAAGTTATCCATTTTGCATCTTATAGGTTGTGCACAAGTGTCGTATCCGCCTATAGAGCAATCGTGCTAGCGTCTCTCTTGAGTTGTGCAACACGAGCGTTTTCCGTGGATTCCACATTTTGTGCTCCTCCTTGGTTGCACGACCCCATTTATCTATCCATGTGTGTGTTTCCGTGTGCCATATTGCTATTGGTCTACTTGTTACACTTGCGAATTTGTGAATCCTTTCAACATTATTGACTCTTGCTAACATTTTGCATCAAATTTTTGTGCCACTATCCTCACCGAGCTCCACCATAAGCCTTATTTGTGTAGGTGTGAGAACCCGACAAGAATTGGTACCAATTGTTCTATTTCCTTGTCCACATTGGAGTGATCATTGATCCACTTTCAACTTTGGTCAAGGTACATTTGGTATTCGTTCTTCTCTTTCTACCACTCACATTTTTCTCTTGGAGTGATGGATAGGCAAGGCATTTCATCTTCGGTCTACAACAACAATGACGAGTTCGATGCCACGAACAACTCCAATGATGCCAAGATGCAAGCTCAAATGGAGGAGATCAAGGCCCTCATCAAGTCCTACAAGCGATCTTCCTCATCTTCGAGAAGACGCTCAAGAGAAAATGCCTCCGAGCTACCATCTCCGGCAAGATCACATCGGCCTTGACACCATCACCAACAAGGACGTGAAGGTCAAGAGCTCAACACCAACAACCACTCAACGACTTCACCATCCACCTTGGCATCTTCGCCAAGCGACTTCAAGGCATCTTCGCCTACAAATATACGGCATCTTCGCGCACAAGCACCTCAAGAGAAGCTCCCCAAGCTCAAGTCCGCTACTTCCACAAGCTACTACGACCTCGACATTGACCACGCGATTCCTTTCTATGGGAATCAAGAACCCGAGGAGTATCTCGAGTGGGAGCGTTTGATGGACGACTACCTCAAGCTACATCAAGTTCCTCCCGAAGATCAAGTGAAGTGCGCCACAAGGAACTTCCATGACTACGCATCCACATGGTGGCTTCACGCACCTTCAGAGACCTACGACATGAGTTGGCCCAAGAAAAAGAGAGCTTTGCGGTGAGAGTTTGTGCCTCCAAACTACACGGAAAAAATTCAAAGCCAATTGGAGAACACCACCCAAGGATCCAAGTACATCGACGCGTACTTCAAGGAGATGAAGATTGCCTTGCGATGAGCTGGCGTGGACGACCCCATTTAGATGAAGTTCCACTTCATGATGGGATTGCACAACGACATCTCCAAGACGATCTTCCTTGAGAACTACAAGTCCCTCGACGACAACTACATTGGTGCTCTCAAGGCGGAACAAGAACTCATGAAGGCCAAAGCTTCTCCACCCCAAGCTCACTTCGCGACAACCAAGCTCCATGAGAACGAGCATGAGGCTGGTACCACCATGAGGTCCAAGCCCGACGAGCTCCAAGACGATGCTCCCAAGTTCGACTTCATCGCCATCCCTCTTTGTGGCATTGATGATGTCGAGTCTACTTCGACTCTTTCAAGATGGTGTGGCGACGTGATGTAGGGTGGAACCCTAGATGGCCGATCTTTCACGAAAGGAGCGGATCCCAAAGAGAAACACGAGGAACACGAGGGGGATATACGAGGGGAAACACAAGAGAAACACTCAAACCAACAAGATTCGATTACACATGTGCTAGATCCAATAACACAAAGAGATACACGATGATCCAAGGTCAACAAAGGATGATACAAAGTAACCGGTTCTTCTCCTAGAAGGAGGTCTTGATGGGGGCCACCCAAGAGGGGGTCTTGAATCCAAGGGGGATCTTCTCCGAAGAGGGGCCGCAGTCTCTCTCAAGGAGTAGATCCGATATGGATGAGCGAAGCTCTATCTCACAAATGAGCTATCACAACGCTAACCCTAGAAAGAGGAAGGGGATGAAGTATATATAGTCTAGGGGGGCGAGAGGGCACATGGGCTTCGGCCCTTCACTGTTCACAGACAGGCGAGGCCGGATGTCCGGGGCTTCAGGAGTGGCTGGATGTCCGGGCTAGCAGTGAAAACTCCTGCGGTCTCTGGATAGACGAGGCCGGATTTATGGGCGGAGGGCCGGATGTCCGGGGCTTCGGGGGAGGCCGGATGTCCGGGGCACGGGGCCGGATGTCCGGGCCATGTAGCTTTTCTGGCTGGGCTGCAGCTGCTGCGGTGGCATCTCCAGTGGCCGGATGTCCGGGGCCTGGAAGGTGAACTTGCCCGTTTCCGTGGTTCTCTTCATCCGTGGACTTGGCGGCTCGTCCGTCTTCACGTGCATCTTCGGGAGGCCCCTCTTGACACCTGATCATTCATAGCATGTCGGACTTAGGTAGTAACCATGTCTCGAGTGGATCATATGTGATATCACTAAGGAAAGAAGTCACCTCGTTCTCGAGAGCTCTGGCTCATGCTCGTGTCATGGGTCCTCTTGGCTCTTGATGCGACGATGGTAGGTCCATGGGGATGATCATGGGATGCTCCGCATCATCTCCCCTCCCTTGGGAAAGATCCGACCTCGGATCGAAATCCTCATCACCATGTGTAACGCCCTCGATGCGGCTATATCTCCTACATGTCGAAGCACGACTTAGAGGCATAGCCGCATTGAAAGCAATGTCGCAAGTAAGGTAATCTTCACAACAACCCATGTAAATAGATAATATTGGGAAAGGTACATAGTTGGCTTACACTCGCCACATCACACAAAGTACATAAATAACATTACATCATCCAATACACTCATGGTCCGACTACGGTACCAAAATAAAAGATCAACCCCAACATGCGACATGGTCCCGATTGCCCCAACTGGGCACCACTACTGATCATCAGGGAAAGACACATAGTAACGGCGTGAGTCTTCGTCGAACTCCCACTTGAGCTCAAGCGCATCATCTGGAACGGAATCATCGGGCCCTGCATCTGGTTTGGAAGTAATCTATGAGTCACGGGGACTCAGCAATCTCGCACCCTCGCGATCAAGACTATTTAAGCTTATAGGTAAGGCAAGGTAATATGTGGAGCTGCAGCAAGCGACTAGCATATATGGTGGCTAACCTGTTCGTAAAAGAGAGCGAGAAGAGAAAGCAAAGCACGAACGAAGAACTATAGAACAACCTATGGCAAACATTACTCCAACACCGTGTTCACTTCCCGGACTCCGCCGAGAAGAGACCATCACGGTTACACACGCAGTTGATTCATTTTAATTAAGTTAAGGTTCAAGTTATCTACAACCGGACATTAACAAATTCCCATCTGCCCATAACCGCGGGCACGGCTTTCGAAAGTTCAAATCCCTGCAGGGGAGTCCCAACTTAGCCCATCACAAGCTCTCATGGTCAACGAAGGATAAACCTTCTCCCGAGACATTCCGATCAGACTCGGCATCCCGGTTCTACAAGACAACTTCGACAAGGTAAAACAGATCCAGCAACACCGCCCGAATGTGCCGAAAAATCCCGATAGGAGCTGCACATATCTCGTTCTTCAGGGCACACTCAGATGAGACATCCTACGAGTAAAACCAAACCTCAAGTTGCCCCGAGGTGGCCCCGCAGTCTGCTCGGTCGGACCAACACTCAGAGGAGCACTGGCCCAGGGGGGTTTAAACAAGATGACCCTCGGGCTCCGGAAACCCAAGGGAAAAAGAGGCTAGGTGGCAAATGGTAAAACCAAGGTTGGGCATTGCAGGAGGAGTTTTATTCAAGGCGAATTGTCAAGGGGTTCCCATTATCACCCAACCGCGTAAGGAACGCAAAATCCGGTAACATAACACTGATATGACGGAAACTAGGGCGGCAAGAGTGGAACAAAACACTAGGAAAAAGGCATAGCCTTCCACCCTTTACCAAGTATATAGATGCATTAAGATAACAAGATAATATAGTGATATCCCACCAAATAAACAATGTTCCAACAAGGAACGGTCTCCAATCTTCACCTGCAACTAGCAACGCTATAAGAGGGGCTGAGCAAAGCGGTAACATAGCCAATCAACGGTTTGCTAGGGCATCGTGGGTTAGAGGTTTGACATGGCAATTTGGGAGGCATGATAAGCAAGTGGTAGGCATCGTAGCATAGGCATAGCAAAAGAGCGAGCATCTATCAAGCAAAGATAGAAGTGATTTCGAGGGTATGATCATCTTGCCTGCAAAGTTGTCAGAGTTGACTTAATCCTCGTAAGAAAACTCAACGGGCTCCTCGTTAGCAAACTCGTCTCCCGGCTCTACCCAAACAAGTCAAACAAGCAAAAGGAACACAATCAAGCACGTGCAAACCTCAAACACAATATGATGCAAACATGGTATGCTATGCAGGATGCGATATGTGATGCATATACAAGATTTGACAAGGAATGATTGAACCTGGCCTCAACATGGAACTCCAAGTGTGCCAATGGAAAGGTGAGGTGATTTCAGTTGAAATCGATATAAAGATCACCGGAATCGGATGCACGGTTTGGAAATGGCAAGCAAAACAAATATGGCACTGGTCTGCGATAAACAGCAAGTAGCCATCTAAATGCATCAAGATAAATATGCTACAGCACTCAAGCATGGCAACAAAATACATGGCGGGGATCCACTAATAATTCTTGAAAAAAGATGAACACTGAGCTACGGCCAATTCATCCATTAACAGGTTCAAACAAGCATGGCAAAAATGCAAATGGTAACATGTTTCAGACTTTGTGAAATTAACACTAGTCTGGAATTTCAGATCAGGTAGCACACTTTGAAGCATGAAAACTATATGCTACATGAACTTAACATGGCCAATCAAGGCATGACATGAAGCTACTCAAAGCACTTAACAACAGTCCCTTAGTGACTTTGAGCCAAAAGGGATAAGAAAATACAATTGCAAGCATGTGAACATGGCAAAAACATAATCAGATTACAGACTTAGAGAAAAACTGGAACATGCAAATCTGTTAGCGAGTAGGCATGTTTACGAGCTCGATGCACTCACTACAGAGCAAGGCATGACAATATAAGCATACACCCATCAACAATACATATCATAGAAGCTAGAAATGGCAAGAACAACAACATAGCATGCACGGATCAACAACAACATCCTCGGCAAAATCGCTAACAAGTAAACAATCTGCCAGGATTCACGAAATAGAAAAAGTAGAGCTCGATTGACTCAAGCTAGGATGCTCCATAATTGCAAACAAAGACATGGATGGATAGAGCACCACAATATTAACAAATCATCCTTAATGATCATCCTCAAAAGAGGCACGGATCACTAGGAAACAACATGAACATATGGCATATTGATAAAAACAGATCAAGGACTTAGTGAAATTCTAAGTCCCTGAAATCAGCATTAACGAATGCACTACTTTGCAAGCTTGTGCTAGTCACCACACATGTCACAAAAATACATGGTAAGCACCTTTGTAAATATGGAAAAGCATATAACAAAACTCATGTAGAACTCGGGAGCATATCATGCACACATTAATCATGGAAAAAATGACAAATAGCTATTTGGTGCAGCAGATCTGACAATTAACTCAAATAGCTCTCTTCCAACAGCATTTCGGACATCAAGATGAGCTCAAATTAAAATGATGCAATGCGATGAAATGATGTACTCTCAGAGACGAACATTTTGATATGCTACACGCGCAAAAAGGAGCTACGGATGCGGAGTTATAGCATGATGAAAGGAGCAATAAAAAGTGAGAGAGGGATAGGACTTGGTAGAAAAATGACCTCGGGTTAACAGTGGTCAATGGGGCAGTTCAAGAGGATGGCCGGCTCGTCGGCGAAGGTCGCCGGAGATGGCAGGAGCGGCGCCGGCGAGGTAGATCCGGGGCGGATCCGGCCGGATCTCGCCAGATCCGGGCACGGACGCCGAGGAGCGGTGCCGGAGTAGTTCGACGGGGGAGCGCAGTGGAGGAAGCGGCATGGGGTGCCAGACTTGGCGGCGGGGGATGGCGCTCCGGTGAGCTGCGGGCGCGCGGGCGCCGAGCGGCGGCGGTGGAGGCGACGGGCCTCGGGGGCCCGACACGGGCTCGGGCGGGCCGCGGCATGCGCGGTGGCCGGTGGGACACGTGGCAGGAGCTGGTTGGCTGGGGCACGGCAGCGGACGTGTCCGGCGCGTCCGGACGTTGTCCGGCGTGCGGAGAGGAAGGGAATCTAGGGTTTTGGGGAAGAAGACCCATGAATTTCGGAGGGGGTTCTTTATATAGGCATAGGGGGAGCTAGGAGAGTCCAAATGAGGTGCAGTTTTTGGCCACGCTGTCGTGATCGAACGATCTAGATGATGGAGAGGGTTTTGGTGGGTTTTGGTCCAAAATGGAAGGGTGTTGGGCTGCAACACACACGAGGCCTTCTCGGTCCCTCGGTTAACCGTTGGAGTATCAAACGAAGTCCAAATGGCACGAAACCTTACAAGCGGTCTACCGGTAGTAAACTAAGGCCGCATGGCAAGTCTCGGTCCAATCTGGAAATGTTTAACCCCCACACACGAAAAGAAGTAGAAAGGACCACCGGTGGAGATAGGAGCGCCGGAATGCAAAACGGACAACGGGGAAAATGCTCGGATGCATGAGACGAACACGTATGCAAATGCAATGCACATGATGACATGATATGAGATGCATGACAACGACAACAACACACGGAGACAAAAACCCGAAGCCGAGGAAATAAAATAACTTAGCACCGGAAACGGCAAGAGTTGGAGAGCATATAAGGTAAATTACATCCGGGGTGTTACAACACTCCACCACTACGAAAGGATCTCATCCCGAGATCTAGGACTGGAAAAACGCCGGGTACTCAGAACGGAGGTGATCCTCGCGTTCCCAGGTAGCTTCACGGTCGGAATGGTGTGACCACTTGACTTTGAGGAATTTGATTTTCTTATTGCGAGTCTTGCGTTCAGTCTCTTCAAGAATAGCAACAGGGTGCTCATGATAAGAGAGATCTTCTTGGAGATCAATGTCTTCGAAGTTGACGGTGCGGTCAGGAGTCTTGAAGCACTTGCGGAGCTCAGAGACATGGAACACGTCGTGCACATTTGCAAAGTTTGAAGGAAGCTCGAGTTGATAGGCGAGATCGCCTCTCTTGCTGACGATCTTGAAAGGACGCACGTATCTAGGGGCAAGCTTCCCTTTGATACCGAAGCGACGAGTACCTTTCATTGGAGAGACGCGGAGGTAAACATGGTCTCCGATCTCGAAAACCAAATCACGGTGCTTACTATCATAGTAGCTCTTCTGGCGCGATTGCGCTGCTTTGAGGTTATCACGAATGACCTTGCACATTTCCTCTGCCTCTGTGATCAAGTCATTTCCCAGAAGTTGACGTTCACTAGTCTCTGACCAGTTAAGAGGAGTACGGCACTTCCTTCCATAGAGAATTTCGAATGGGGCCTTGCCCGAACTTGCTTGAAAACTGTTGTTGTAGGAGAATTCGGCATATGGAAGACAATCTTCCCACTTCATACCGAAGGAGATCACGCAAGCCCTTAGCATATCTTCAAGAATCTGATTGACACGCTCGACTTGACCGCTAGTTTGAGGATGGAAAGTTGTGCTAAAGCGGATGTTGGTGCCCATGGCCTTCTAAAAAGAATCCCAAAACTTGGAGGTAAAGATGCTGCCACGGTCTGAAGAGATCACCTGTGGAATGCCGCGTAGAGAGACAATTCAAGAGGTATAAAGCTCCGCCAATTGAGCTACAGTGATCGACTCTTTGATAGGAAGAAAGTGAGCCACTTTAGTGAGTTTGTCGATGACAACGAATATAGCATCATTGCCACGCTTGGACTTTGGAAACCCAGTCACGAAGTCGATCTCAATGTGGTCAAACTTCCATTCTGGAATGGCAAGAGGTTGGAGGAGACCAGCTGGCCGTTGGTGTTCTGCCTTCACTCCTCTGCAGACATCACATTCATTCACGAATTTAGCAATCTCGCGCTTCATTCGAGTCCACCAATAAGCCTGCTTGAGGTCCTGATACATCTTCGTACTCCCAGGGTGGATGGAGAGGAGTGAATTGTGAGCCTCATCCATGATAACTTTACGAAGGTCACCTTTGCGCACAACAATACGATCCTCGAAGAAGAGAGTATCCTTGTCATCAAGGCGATAGCACTTTTACTTGGGTTGACTCTTGGCAATCCCAATCTTCGCCTTCTTCACCATAGCATCAAGAAGTTGAGCCTCGCGAATCTGATCTTCCAAAGTAGGAGAGACTTGAAGGTTGGCGAGGAACCCTTGAGGAACAACATGCAGATTGAGTTTGCGGAAAGCTTCACAAAGCTCGGGTTGGTAAGGCTTGATAATCAGACTGTTGCAGTAAGCCTTCTTGCTCAACGCGTCAGCAATCACATTGGCCTTGCCTGGAGTATACTCGACACTCGGATTATACTCTTGAATCATTTCGACCCAACGAGTCTGCCTGAGGTTGAGATTAGGCTGAGTGAAGATGTACTTGAGACTCTTGTGGTCAGTGAAGATGTCCACTTTTCTTCCCAATAAGAGATGTCTCCAAGTCAAAAGAGCATGCACAACTCCCGCCAACTCGAGGTCATGAGTGGGGTAGTTTTTCTCGTTGGGCTTCAACTGGCGAGAGGTATAAGCCACAACTTCCTTCTCTTGCATCAACACTGCACCAAGACCTTGGAGAGAGGCATCGCAAAAGACCTCAAACGGTTTGGATTCATCAGCAGGAGTCAGAACTGGAGCGGTGACCAATTTCTCTTTCAAAGTGTTGAAAGCGATGTCACACTCCGGAGACCAAACGTACTTGACGTGCTTCTGGAGAAGGTTTGAAAGAGGCTTCGCGATCTTTGAAAAGTTCTCCACGAACCTTCGACAGTAGCTTGTGAGACCGAGGAAGCTGCGGAGTTGCTTCACGTTCTGAGGTGGTTCCCAATTCACAATTGCAGACACCTTCTCAGGATTCACCGCAATGCCCTTGGCAGAGATGATATTCCCAAGATAGAGAACCTCATCGAGCCAAAACT
This sequence comes from Triticum urartu, assembly GCF_056163025.1. Classification (NCBI taxonomy): domain Eukaryota; kingdom Viridiplantae; phylum Streptophyta; class Magnoliopsida; order Poales; family Poaceae; genus Triticum; species Triticum urartu. The sequence continues at coordinate 203,924,028 of NC_141873.1, forward strand.
CGCACTTTGAGAACTTGGCGTAGAACTGATGTTCCCTGAGCTTATCGAGCACCAAACGCAAGTGCTTGGCATGATGTTCCTTGTTCTTCGAAAAGATCAGAATGTCATCGAGATAGACCAAAACGAAGTCATTTGTGTAGGCATTGAAGATGAAGTTCATCATGCGAGAGAAAGTTGGAGGAGCGTTGACGAGGCCAAAAGACATGACAGTGTATTCATATGAACCATAGCTTGTTCTGAAAGCCGTCTTGGGAATATCTTGCTCACAGATTCGAATCTGGTGATAGCCCATACGGAGATCAAGCTTGGAGAATACTTGGGCACCTTTGAGTTGTTCGAACAGCTCATTGATGTTGGGAAGTGGGTACTTGTTCTTGATAGTCTTCTTGTTCAATGGACTGTAGTCAACACAAAGTCGGTCCGTTCCATCCTTCTTCTTCACAAAAAGAACTCCACAACCCCACGGAGAAGAACTAGGTCGGATGAGACCCATTCTCCCATGGATTGTCTTTCCCATCGCTTTCTTCGCGCAAAGACTTCGCGCATTTCTTCTACATGACCCTCACTTGGCTATGGGTTATTGTCCATTACATGTTCTATGCCCATCTTTCCATGTTCACTTTGCATGCTATGCTCATTACTATGCTTTTGCCATGCATTCGTGACTCATGCTTTGCATTACACATGATGATAGATTCTCACACTTGTATGTGTATTTGCAAGCTTGGTGGAGATATTGCTTGTTATTGCCATGTTTGCTTTGTGCCCCATGCATATGATGATACTTCCATTTTGCTTTGTGTTCGTGCTTGCGATATGTCATGTGCATTTTCTATGTCTATTATTTGCTCACATGACATGATTGCCATGATTTCCTCTAGTATGTTGCATCTTCGCACTACTAGCTTGCACGACTTGATTACTATGCTTGACTTGATTGCCTCACACATGATGAACAATTGCTCTTTCTATTGTGTTGAGTGCCACACGATATTCACTACACCCAATGCACATTATGATTGGATTGTCTTGCACTTGACACATGTGTTTAGACACTTCATTTTATTTGGTGTTGTGAATGATTCCTATGCCTACCATAGACCTTTCATTGAGCAATTTGTGAATGCTTGCTATGAACTTGAGGTAGATGCTTCTTCACTTGTCCAACATATTTGCATCAATACCTCACATTTACATGCTTGTCACCATGATATCCTTGATTATGCTCAATTTATGTGCTTATATGCCATGTCACAATCCTTTGTCAAACCATATGCTTTGCATGATGACGACACTTGTTTGGTGAATCACCTCTTGAATTCTTGGTTTTGCACTAATGCTAACCACATTTGTTTTTCCAAGTGTTTGTTGTCTTTGCTCCTTTTGAAGGAATCCCAAGATGGTGCGACATTGGAGAGTGCCCATTTCGAGCTTCAATATGACGAGAACTTGGTGATCGACCACTCCTATACGGTGACGCCATCTCTTTCCCATGGTGATTTGGATTTCGATCCGAGGTCGGATCTTCCCCAAGGGAAGGGAGATGATGCGGAGCATCCTATGGACATCACCATGTGAAGAGTCCGTTCGGCGAGTGACACGTGGGACATCTACTTCACATACACAAAGGTGAATCATATCCTTTATACGTGCTCACTTGACCCCTTCAAGGATGGTATACTACTTGACACTTCTCTCGTCTGCATGCATAGGTATTGTCGGAACGCTGCGGACGACGTGGAGGAGTCCAAGCGCCAAGGAACACCTACACCATCTGCGAGGGAAGCGTGGAAACGAAGACGCAAGAAGAAGAGCTGTCGAAGAAGCTCCTGCCACCGGATGACCGGTTGGGTCCAGACATCCAGCGCCTGAAGATCCACCGGACGACCGGTCCAGATCGGACGACCGGTGTCCCTGCACCCGAGCCAAACGAGCGGACATCCGACGCCACCGGACGACCGGTGGCCGAACGACCGCTCCAGACCGGAAATCTGCTGCACCAGCATCCGAGCCAGAACGAGCGGACGACCGGCCCCCACCGGACGTCCGGCCACCCACGAGCCACCGGACGACCGGTCCCCAGCGAACGTTCGGTACCTGGCTGTGTCCAGTTGCGGGCTGAGGCCCATTTATGCGGAGCATCCCAAGGTCATCCCCATGCACCTACCATCGTCTCATCAAGTGCCTAGTGGACCCATGACTCGATCACGTGCAAGAGCTCTTGAAACCAAGGTGACATCTCTCCTCTCACAATTCCACTTCAATGCACATGAAGCATGGCTACTACCTCATATGGATACTTTGTGCATACTTAGGTACAATGGAGAAGCTAAGGAGCAAGGACAAGAAGAAGAGGAAGATGGACGAGAAGACGGAGAACAAGGAGGGTTGAAGGAAAAGTCCCAGCCATCGGACGACCGGCCGGGACCGGACGTCCGGCGCCTGAACCGTCAGCCGAGCCCCAGTGAGCGGACGTCCGGTCCAGACCGGACGACCGGTGCCCCTGCACCTGAGGCCAATGAGCGGACCACCGGCCCCGACCGGACGACAGGCGCGACCGCACCCGAGCCAACATCAGCGGAAGTTCGGAGCCTCTGGACGTCCGGCACCCCCATCATAGAACGGAACCAGCAGACGACCGGAGGACACCGGACATGTGGCAGCTCCTGAGACAACGGACGACCGGTCCCCAGCGGACGTCCGGTACCTGTCTGCGCACAGTGTTCGGGCCCGAGGCCCATGTGCCCCTTCACTTCGCCCCCATTTGCACTTAGACTATAAATAGACCCCCCATTCATCCTAGCTAGGGTTAGCATTGGTTTAGGTCATTTTAGAGATAGAGCATTGCTCATCCATATCGGATCTACTACACGAGAGAGACTGTGGCCCCTCTACGGAGAAGATCCACCTTGGATTCAAGACCCCTTTACGGGAAGACCCCTTGTGGATTCAAGACCTCCTCACGGAGAAGAACCGGTTACCGTGTATCGTCCCTACTTGTCTGTGGATTCGTGTATCGTTCTATGTACTAGAGGATATAGCCCATGTGTGACTTATTCATGTCGGTTTAGTGATTTACTCTTGTGTTTTCCTTCCATTCTTCCTCGTGTTCTTCATGATTTCCCCGGGATCCGCTCCTTTCGTGAAAGATCGGGCGATTAGGGTCTCTACCCTACATCATCTTGGTATCTAGAGCAAGGTTGATCACGATTTCGAAGCCCCCTCTTCTTTTTCTAGCTTGATTTTGTTGTTTTTTGTCCTAATCTGAAAATCCCCACAAAAATAGCCCCAAAAAAATTTCTTGTGTTTTTTGAGTTTTGATGATGTTTTGTTGGTTTCGATCCGTGAATTTGTTGTGTTGCAAGTGGATCTAGCCTTCCCCCCACCATCTCCACCTCGAAATCCCTCCCAAAATCCCCATATTCCGCCCAAAACCGCCTCCCAGATCTGACATTTCACATTGACCCCGACCCATCGGACGACCGTCACTTTACCGGACGTCCGGCGACCCAGGAAGCACCGGACGACCGGCGACCGGACAACTGTCCACTTCCGGACGACCGCTCCTTCCACCACATCATCCGCTACAACACACCGACTTTCCGCAAACATTTCCATTATCCCAACCCACACCACCACTTACCCGCTACCTACTCCGACGATTTTGCTCGCACTTGGTTATGAGAATTTGAGTTGCGGTACCTTATCCTTTTGTGTTTCGGCTATCTAGGTACGGTTCGACATCGACATCACCGCCGCTCATCTTCGCCACGAACGCGTCATCAACAACGACCACCTCGACTACGACTTGGTATTCGTGCCACACATTTTGACACCATACCGGAAGCAAGACCAGTAACCTCATCTTGGTATTGGACATATCACTCTTGCCATTACATTGATAACCATTATAGCCTTACTCCTTTGCATTGCTGACCCATCGAGACTAGCCATTGAGTATTGCCGGCAACGAGACTTGTGCACATTACTGATCATACATCCCATAGCATACATACATACATCATTGTTGCCTATATTGGTATCATCTCTTGTGTCACAAAGTTGTCATCGCATACTCACTTGCTCTCTTGGTTCGTCAAGCATTGCATGAGAAAAGAGCTCAAACATCAAAGAGCCAACCAAGCTTTTAAGCAAAGATGAAAGATAAGCAAAGAGCTTTTAAGCAAGAAACATAGCATCATACAACATTAAGATTGTCATACTCGATCATCTTGGATCATATCATAGCAACACCTTGCATAGAACATATTTGGGATAGAAGTCGTTGCATTTTTGCTCAGTAGGTTGTGCACAAGTTCTCGTATCCGCCTATCGTGCAATCATGCTAGCGTCTCTCTAGTGTTGTGCAACAAGAACATTTTTGTGGATTCCACATTTTGGCTCACCCTTGGTTGCACAACCCCACTTATCTTTTTGCGCGTGTGTTTCCGTGTACCGTATATGCTTGGTCTACATGTTACATTGCATCTTGAGAATCTTCTCCAACATTATTGAATCTTACTTACATTCACATTAAAAATTGTGCCACCATCCTAACCAAGCTCCACCATAAGCTTTTACTTGTGTAGGTGTGAGCAACCGACGAGAATTCGTACCAATTGGGCTATTTCCTTGTCCTACATTGGAGTGATCATCGATTCACTTTCAACTTTGGTCAAGGTACATTTGCTATTCGTTCTTCTCTTTCTACCACTCACATTTGTCTTGGAATGATGGATAGGCCAAGTAGTTCTACCAACCCACTCTTCATGGAGCAAGACGATGACATGAACTCCTTTGTCACCAAGAGTCACCTCTTTGGTGCACAACGTGCTTTGCATCAAGAGCAACAAGCTATGAGTGAACGCGTCGACAACCTTGCCGCCGACTTGCGACTTTCCGAGCAACGTACAAGGGACTACTTCGACCACAAGCTCGACGATCACAAGCAAGAGAATGACGCAAGGATGGACGAGATTCGCGCTTTGTTGCTTAACCGCTCTTCTTCCACTTCAAGAAGGAGCCGTTTAAGTCGCCATTCCGACTTTACCCTCTCCGGCTCAAGTACACTGACATCGAACACTCTTCGTCAAGCCACGCGCACCGACCGTCAAGCAAACCTTAGTCCACTTCGAGACACCGACTCTCAAGAGTGCCGACGACGTCAAGCTGAAGAAGCCTTTGTGCTAGCTCGAGAACGACAACAATAATGCCAACATGAAGAGGAAGAACACGCGCGTCTACACCAAAATGCACAAGATGCCGAGGCTCAACTTCAAGAACAACAACTCTGTGACGCTCAAGCACTTGAGGCACAACAAGCTCTATGCGATGCGAGTAGAGCCGTTGCCGACCGAGATGAGAGAAGCACTTGAGGCACAACGATGATTTCAAGCTCGCATGCATTGTCTAGTTCCTCCTCGAGCTCGACGCGCTCCTCCACAAGCTCGCCAAGACCATCAAGTTAATCAAGAGCATGAAGACAATGGGAATCCTCCGCGACAAGAGCAACACGAGGTTGACAACCCTCCATGTCAAGAACACCACGAGTTGAACAATCATCTTCAACATGGGAGTCATCATCCCCGACCTCAACACAATGAAGAACAACGCTACGGCAAGCTCAAGTTCACCATGCCCAAGTTCAACAGAAGCAACGATCCCGAAGAATAACTTTCATGGGCATTGAAAGTTGATAAGGTCTTCCGCTTGCACAATTGTGAAGAAGAGAATAAGATCGCGATGGCATCCCTTGAGTTCCAAGACTATGTCCTCATTTGGTGGGAACAAATCATAGAGCGCCGCGAGGCAAGAGGTGAACCACCCATCACTACTTGGGCACAAATGAAGGATGTCATGAGAGCACGCTTCGTGCCTACCTACTACAACCGCGACCTCTTCAAGAAACTCCAACACCTCAAGCAAGGAACCAAGAGCGTTGAAGAATACTACAAGGAGATGGAGATTGCTATGATAAGAGCCAATGTGATGGAAAATGATGAGCAAACAATGGCACATTTCTTGAATGGACTCAATCATCCTATAAAGAAGATCGCCGACTTCCAACCATACTCAAATCTCATCGAGCTCGTGCACCAAGATACCAAAGCAGAATGCCAAGTGCAAGATGATTTCAAGTATGCCAAGTTCTCATCCAAGTCCTACGGTTTCTCCAATAACCAAGCATTAATGACTCCAACACCGACTATAGGACCCTCTACTTCCAACATCGACAAGTCGACTTCCAAGAAAGCTTCACCAACTACAAGCAATCCTCATACGAGCAACTTCAAGCCGAGAGCTTCATCATCATCAACCCCTACCGATGAGACCGTCAAGACGAGTTCCCTCAAGTGTTTCACTTGCGGCGGCCGAGGCCACAAGTCCTATGAGTGCACCGACAAGCGCACCATGATCTTCAACGACGATGGCACTTATGATTCCATGAGCGAAGGAGAAATGGAAGCCCTAGAGCAAGTCGCCATGCACCGCCAAGCGAACAATGAAGAAGAACAAGTCTTTTGTGATGAAGACTCAAGTCCCGCACTTGTTGTCTCCAAAGTCTTGACTCTACAACATCACCAAGAAGAAGACCAACGATGCCACATATTCCACACCAAGGCCGGCATCAATGGACGATCGGTCAAGGTCATCATCGATGGAGGGAGTTGTCACAATCTCGCAAGTGAAGAACTTTGCTCCAAGCTCCAATTGCCCAAGACGAAGCATCCACATCCATACAAAGTGCAATGGCTTAGTGACTCCGGTACCATCCAAGTCGAGCACCGAGTGCAAGTCTCCTTCAAGATCGGCGCCTACGAAGACACCTTGGAGTGCGCATCATCCCAATGACCGTTTGTCATCTTCTCCTTGGATGGCAATGGCAATTTGATAGAGGAGTCGTCCACAATCGGCGTACAAACCACTATAGCTTCAAGATGCAAGGAAAGGAGTTTGTGTTACGACCTATGTCTCCAAGCCAAGTGATCGCCGATAAGAAAGCCACCCATCGTGGAGAGAATGGTGAGAGAGTGAGCCACCAAAAAGAGAGTGAGCGCCACAAGCCCAAATTGAATGCCTCCACGATGAGCGAAAACAAGAACCTAGTTCTATTTGCCACCAAACGTGAGATGACAGAAGTGTGTGAGAACCCATCTAGTGTCCTACACTACGTCCTCGTGTGCAAGGACAATGGACCACCAACTAACACTTCTCACACTCTTCCTCTAGTGTTGTCTTCCCTTTTGCAAGAATTTCAAGATGTTTTCTCCGATGAGCTACCTCCGGGACTACCTATACTACGAGGCATTGAGCACCGCATCGACCTCATCCCTGGAGCACCGCTTCCGAACAAAGCTCCATACCGTGTCAACCCCGAAGAAACCAAAGAAATTCAAAGGCAAGTAAAGCATCTCATAGACCATGGTCATGTGCGTGAAAGTTTGAGCCCTTGTGCGGTACCGGTCATTCTTGTGCCAAAACGTGACGGTATCTTTCGCATGTGCTCTGATTGTAGACCTATCAATGCTATCACCATTCGCTATAGGTACCCCATTCCACGCCTAGATGATATGCTAGATGACCTTAGTTGATGCTATTAAGACTTGGCCGCAACCAACCAACTTGCATCAAGTGCGTAATTTCCTTGGTCTTGCGGATTTCTATCGTCACTTTGTGAAGGATTTTAGCACCATTGCTTCACCTTTGCATGCTTTGAGCAAGAAGAATTCGCCCTTTATTTCAAGACCATCCCAAGATACCGCATTCAATGAGCTTAAGAATTTGCTTACTCATGCTCCCGTGCTTGCTTTACCTAACTTCGACAAGCCTGTTGAGATTCATTGCGATGCTAGCGGTAATGGCAAAGGAGGTGTGTTAATGCAAGAGAAGCGCCCCATAGCTTACTTTAGTGAGAAACTTTCCGGAGCGCAACTCAACTATCCCATCTATGACAAAGAGCTATATGCTTTAGTTCACGTTTTACATGAATGGGAACATTACCTTCGTCCCCATGAGTTTATCATTCATACCGATCATGAGACTCTCAAGTATCTTAAGGGTCAAACTAAGTTGAACAAGCGTCATGCTAAATGGAGTGAATTCATTAAGTCTTTTCCCTATGTCATCAAGTACATCAAGGGTAAAGAAAACATCATAGCAGATGCTCTTTCCCGCATATGCATGCTAGTCACGCAACTTCAGTTAGATGTCATTGGCTTCGAGCATATCAAAGAATTGTATGAGCATGATGAAACTTTTGCCACTCCTTATGCCAAGTGTTTGTCGAATACATCTTGGGAACGCTATTACATCAAAGACAGCTATCTTATGAGAGCTAACAAACTTTGCATCCCAAAGTCATCCCTTCGTTTGTTGCTTTTGCAGGAATCGCATGGAGGAGGCTTAATGGGACATTTCGGACGAGACAAGACGTTCGCCACGCTCTTGAAGAGCTACTTTTGGCCAAAGATGTTTTGGGACGTCAATCGCTTCACCAACCGATGTTCGACATGCCGCAAAGCTAAGTCCAAAGCTCAATCTCATGGTCTCTATATGCCTCTACCAATTCCATACCAACCATGGGAAGACATTAGCATGGACTTCATACTTGGTTTCCCAAGGACTCGCAATGGGAAAGATTCTATATTTTTCGTTGTGGACCGTTTCTCAAAAATGGCACATTTTATTCCTTGTAACAAGATAGACGATGCTTCACATGTTGCTACTCTTTTGTAGGGAAATATTGCGTCTACATGGTGTGCCAAAGACTATCGTCTCGGACCACGACGTCAAGTTCTTGAGTTAGTTTTGGAAGACCTTATGCGCCAAGCTCGGAATCAAGCTTCTATTCTCCACGGCCTATCATCCACAAACCGATGGCCAAACGGAGGTGACAAACCGGACGCTCTCCACCCTTCTTCGCGTACTAATCAAGAAGAACATCAAGGAGTGGGAGGAGTGCTTACCCATCGCCGAGTACGCCTACAACCGGGCAAGACATTCGACTACCGGCAAGTCCCCCTTCGAGGTTGTCTACGGTTTCAACCCTTTGTCCCCATTGGACATCCTTCCCCTACCACTCCAAGAGCGCACTAATTTGGACGCAAGTGCGCGTGTGACACATCTCAAGAACGTGCATGAAGATACAAGAAACACCATCGAGCGCCAAGTTCAACGCCTTGCGACCAAGCTCAACTTCAACAAGCTTCCCAAGTTCAACGCCTTGCGACCAAGTTCAACACCATCGAGTGTGGCTAAAGCTTCGCAAGGACCGCTTCCCACAAGAACGCAAATCCAAGATTTGACCATGAGCGGATGGACCCTTCAAGGTGCTTGCATGCTACAACGACAACGCTTACAAGATCGACCTCCCGCGTCACAAGTACAACGTGAGTGACATCTTCAACGTCAAAGATCTCTCTCCCTTCCATGGTGATGAAGAATTTGATCCGAGGATGGATATTCCCCAAGGGAGGGGAGATGATGCGGAGCATCCCAAGGTCATCCCCATGGACCTACCATCGCCTCATCAAGTGCCTAGTGGACCCATGACTCGATCACGTGAAAGAGCTCTTGAAACCGAGGTGACATCTCTCCTCTCACAATTCCACTTCGATGCACAGGAAGCATGGCTACTACCTCATATGGATACTTTGTGCATACTCAGGTACAATGGAGAAGCTAAGGAGCAAGGACAAGAAGAAGAGGAAGATGGACGAGAAGACGGAGAAGAAGGAGGGCTGAAGGAAAGTCCCAGCCACCGGATGGCCAGCCGGGACCGGACGTCCGGTGCCTGAAACGTCAGCCGAGCCCCAGCGAGGGGACGTCCTGTCCAGACCGGACGACCGGTGCCCCTGCACCCGAGGCCAATGAGCGGACGTCCGGCCCCGACCGGACGACCGGTGCCCCGACACTCGAAGCAAACGAGCGGACGTCCGGAAGTCCGGAGCCAACATCAGGGGAAGTCCGGAGCCTCCGGACGTCTGGCACCCCCATCACAGAATGGAACCAGCGGACGACCGGAGGACACCGGACGTCCGGCAGCTCCTGAGACACCGGATGACCGGTCCCCAGCGGATGTCTGGTACCTGTCTGCGCACAGTGTTCGGGCCCGAGGCCCATGTCCACTTAGACTATAAATAGACCCCCCATTCATCCTAGCTAGGGTTAGCATTGGTTTAGCTCATTTTAGAGATAGAGCATTGCTCATCCATATCGGATCTACTCCACGAGAGAGACCGCGGGCCCTCTACGGAGAAGATCCACCTTGGATTCAAGACCCCTTTACGGGAAGATCCCCTTGTGGATTCAAGACCTCCTCACGGAGAAGAACCGGTTACCATGTATCGTCCCTAGTTGTCCGTGGATTCGTGTATCGTTCTATGTACTCAAGGATTTAGCCCATGTGTGACTTATTCATGTCGGTTTAGTGATTTCCTCTTGTGTTTTCCTTTCGTTCTTCCTCGTGTTCTTCGTGATTTCCCCGGGATTTGCTCCTTTCATGAAACATCGGGCGATTAGGGTGTCTACCCTACATCACCCATGGACCCCTTCACTTCACCCCCTTTTGCACTTAGACTATAAATAGACCTCTCCCTCCTCCTTTCTAAGGCTAGCATTGTGATAGCTCATTTGAGAGATAGAGCTACGCTCATCCATATCAGATCTCGTCCTTGCGAGAGATCGCGGCCTCTTCGAAGAAGATCCCTTTGGATTGAAGCCCCCTTTCTAAGGGAAGACCCCCCCGTGGATTCAAGACCTCCTCACAGAGAAGACCGGCTACCTATGTATCGTCCCTAGTTGATTCTGGATCGTGTATCTTCTCTTATGTATTCGAGGATCTAGCTCATGTGTGATCATTTCTTGTTGGTTGAGTGATTCTCTCGTGTTTCCCCTCGTGATTTCCCTCGTTTTCCCTTCGTGTTCCTCGTGTTCTTCGCGGGATCCTCTCCTTTCGTGAAAGATCGGGAGATTAGGGTTCTACCCTACATCACAATGGATGCTCAATATGAGTATGTGATCATGCAATTGATGATGAGAAATATGATCATGATGTATATATATGCCATCAAGGAAGATCACAAGAAATTTGCTAAGAAACTGCAAAAGCTCATATATCATGGATGACATGGGAATACAAGATGCAACAAGGCAATCATTGATAGAGGCAGAGGTGTCCCTCTGTTTCGATGAGATGGTGGCTATCGTTTCTGTGAGAGTCGACCATGACGATCCGACTACGAACGTGCGAGACATCGCGCCTTAGCAATCACTAAACCAACTTACGAGGGTTATTGACCACGTTGGAGCACGATCAACCTGACCACGAGGGTCTATTTCCTGCAAGCAAATGAAGAACAAGCAAGAAACTGAGATTGCAATTTGGATATTGCGAATATAAGATGAAAGCTTTATTGATCAAGGTGGGGTTCTGTGACGTCTTGGTCTAGTCGTTGGACACAAACGAAGTACGAGAAGTTGCATCTATGGCGAACCTTTAATCTAAACAAAACCCAAAGTCTAAACGATGCCCTAAGGTCTGTATATATGGAGGAGAGAGGGGGAATTTCGTGGCCTTGGTGGAGGGGTCCGAAACCAACCCTAACTCTTATTTCCCCACACATACGGACTCTAAAAACAGCCTATACTTAATTACTTCGAAAAAACATGGGCCTGGCGAAATAATAAGGTGATGCGGCACCTAGAATAGCCTCTGGACGCAATTTATGAAGTGGCATCTTGTATATTTCGTCACATGCTTCATGCACTCATTATGGTGGCTTCAGAGTCCTGGAATCATCACTCGTAACTCCGTTCTTGTTCCCCTTGCGCATGCCATCATCTCCATGCTTGAAATTGCTCCAAGGTTCATCTTTCTTGTCCAAGCTAGGTCCTTCATTTGTAAGCAAAACAAATGTATCCAATTTAGGCAGCATCATATTCTCATGAACATTAGAATCGTTACCAAGAAACGAAAGTACCTGATAATTCAATTGGCGTGCGCGAGCTCTAGTAATTGGTCCAGTATGTATAGCAGCAGGGGCTGTGGGTGTAAGAATGGTATTGATGTCCTCATCATCGTCCCCTTCTTGAAATGAAGTCGTCCTCGACGAAAGTTCTTCGTCCTCACCCAAATAAGGCTTCAAATTTGCAATGTTAAAAGTGGGACTAACCCCAAAATCTGCAGGCAGCTCAAGTTTATATGCATTATCATTTATTTTCTCTAACACCTTAAAAGGACCATCAGCACGTGGCAATAGTTTTGATTTCCGCAAATTAGGAAATCTATCCTTACGCAAATGTAACCAAACAAGATCTCCAGGTGTAAACACAATATGTTTTCTACCCTTATCTCCAGCAAGTTTATATTTAGCATTCATACGCTCAATGTTTTCCTTAGTTAACTCATGCATTTTTAAAATCAATTCAGCACGTTCTTTAGCATCAAAATTAACCTTCTCCGAAGATGGAAGAGGCAACAAATCAATAGGTGCACGAGGTAGGAAAGCATACACAATTTCAAAAGGGCACACCTTAGTTGTAGAATGCAATGAACGATTATAAGCAAATTCAATATGAGGCAGGCATTCTTCACACATTTTCTCGTTATTCTTCAAAACAGCCCTAAGCATAGTAGACAATGTTCTATTGACTACTTCAGTTTGTCCATTAGTTTGGGGGTGACAAGTAGTACTAAAAAGCAATTTAGTCCCCAACTTAGCCCATAAACATCTCCAAAAGTGGCTAAGAAATTCAGTATCACAATATGAAACAATAGTATTTGGCACACCATGCAAGCGAATAATTTCACAAAAGAACAGATCAGCAACATTAACAGCATTATCGCTCTTATGACATGGTACAAAGTGTTCCATTTTTGATAACCTATCCACGACAACAAATATGCTATCCCTCCCCTTCTTTGTTCGAGGTAAACCTAAAACAAAGTCCATAGATATATCCTCCCACGGAACACTAGGTACAAGCAAAGGCATATATAAACCATGAGGATTGAGTCGTGACTTAGCTTTTTGACATGTAGTGCAGCGAGCAACAAAACGCTCAACATCCCGTCTCATCTTTGGCCAAAAGAAATGTGTAGCAAGTACGTCCTCCGTCTTCTTCAAGCCAAAGTGTCCCATTAGTCCTCCTCCATGCGCCTCCTACAACAACAAAAGACGAACGGAGCTAGCTGGAATGCATAGCTTTTTAGCACGAAACACAAATCCATCGTTAAGAACGAACTGGTTCCATGTTCTCCCTTCCTTACAATTCTGCAAGACATCTTTAAATTTAGCATCATGCACATATTAATCTTTGATGGTCTCCAAACCAAATATTTTAAAGTCAAGTTGTGAAAGCATAGTATAATGACGAGACAATGCATCAGCAATAACATTTTCTTTACCCTTCTTGTGTTTAATGACATAAGGGAAAGTCTCAATTAATTCAACCCATTTAGCATGTCTACGGTTCAGTTTGCTTGACTTTTAATGTGTTTCAAAAATTCATGATCAGAATGTATAACAAATTCCTTTGGCCATAAATAGTGTTGCCATGTTTCTAAGGTCCAAACAGGAGCATATAATTCTTTATCATAAGTAGAATAGTTCAGACTAGGCCCACTCAATTTTTCAGAAAAGTATGCAACAGGTTTGCCATATTGTAATAACACACCTCCTAATCCAATTCCACTAGCATCACATTCGAGCTCAAAATTCTTATTGAAATCAGGAAGTTGGAGTAAAGGAGCATGTGTCAACTTATCTTTCAATACCGTGAAGGCTTCTTCCTGTGCGGTACCCCAAACAAAAGGCACATCCTTCTTTGTAAGCTCGTTGAGAGGCGCAGCAATGCTGCTGAAATCTCTCACAAAACGCCCATAGAAACCAGCGAGGCCAAGGAAACTCCTCACTTGTGTGACCGTTTTGGGCTGCGGCCAACTCTCAATAGCTTCAATCTTGGCTTTATCAACTTCAATTCTCTGTGGAGTAACAACATAGCCAAGAAAAGATACTCGGTCGGTGAAAAAGGTGCACTTTCTAAGGTTACCAAACAAATGTGCATCACGTAGAGCAATAAAAACAGCATGTAAATGTTCCAAATGTTCCTCCAAAGATTTGCTATAAATTAGTATATCATCAAAATAGACTACCACAAATCGTCCAATGAAAGCATGTAAAACTTCGTTCATTAGTCTCATGAAAGTACTAGGTGCATTAGTTAACCCAAAAGGCACGACTAACCACTCATATAAACCAAACTTAGTTTTAAATGCTGTTTTCCATTCATCTCCCAATTTCATACGAATTTGATGGTATCCACTACGCAAATCAACTTTGGAGAATATTGTAGAGTGACATAGGGTAGGAACCCTAGGTGCCGATCTGTCACGAAAGGAGTGGATCCCCTCCAAGAATGCGAAGAACACGTGGGAAAAACGAGGGAAAACACAAGAGGAAAACACTAAACCGACACGAATAAGTCACACATGGGCTAGATCCTCAAGTACATAGAACGATACACAAATCCACGGACAACTAGGGACGATACATGCTAACCGGTTCTTCTCCGTGAGGAGGTCTTGAATCCACAAGGGGATCTTCCCGTAAAGGGGTCTTGAATCCAAGGTGGATCTTCTCCGTAGAGGGCCCGCGGTCTCTCTCGTGGAGTAGATCCGATATGGATGAGCAATGCTCTATCTCTAAAATGAGCTAAACCAATGCTAACCCTAGCTAGGATGAATGGGGGGTCTATTTATAGTCTAAGTGCAAATGGGGGCAAAGTGAAGGGGTACATGGGCCTCATGCCCGAACACTGTGCGCAGACAGGTACCGGACGTCTGCTGGGGACTGATCGTCCGGTGTCTCCGGAGCTGTCGGACGTTCGGTGTCCTCCGGTCATCCGCTGGTTCCGTTCTGTGATGGGGGTGCCGAACGTCCGGAGGCTCCGGACTTCCGCTGATGTTGGCTCGGGTGCGGTCGCGCTGGTCATCTGGTCGGGGTCGGACGTCCGCTCATTGGCCTCGGGTGCAGGGGCACCGGTCGTCCGGTCTGGACAGGACGTCCACTCGATGGGGCTCGGCTGACGCTTCAGGCGCCGGACTTCCGGTCCCGGCCGGCCATCCGGTGGCTGGGACTTTTCCTTCAGTCCTCCTTCTTCTCTGTCTTCTTGTCCATCTTCCTCTTCTTCTTGTCCTTGCTCCTTAGCTTCTCCATTGTACCTGAGTATGCACAAAGTATCCATATGAGGTAGTAGCCATGCTTCCTGTGCATCGAAGTGGAAATGTGAGAGGAGAGATGTCACCTCGGTTTCAAGAGCTCTTGCACGTGTTCGAGTCATGGGTCCACTAGGCACGTGATGAGACGATGGTAGGTCCATGGGGATGACCTTGGGATGCTCCCCATCATCTCCCCTCCCTTGGGGAAGATCCGTCCTCGGATCAAATTCTTCATCACCATGGAAGGGAGAGAGATCTTTGACGTTGAAGATGTCACTCACGTTGTACTTGTCACGCGGGAGGTCGATCTTGTAAGCGTTGTCGTTGTAGCGTGCAAGCACCTTGAAGGGTCCATCCGCTCATGGTCAAAGCTTGGATTTGCATTCTTGTGGGAAGCAGTCCTTGCGAAGGTGTAGCCACACTCGATGGTGTTGAACTTGGTCGCAAGGCGTTGAACTTGGGAAGCTTGTTGAAGTTGAGCTTGGTCTCCAGGCATTGAACTTGGCGCTCAATGGTGTTTCTTGTATCTTCATGCACGTTCTTGAGATGTGTCACACGCGCACTTGTGTCCAAATTAGTGCGCTCTTGGAGTGGTAGGGGAAGGATGTCCAATGGGGACAAAGGGTTGAAACCGTAGAGAACCTCGTAGGGGGATTTGTCGGTAGTCGAATGTCTGGTGCGGTTGTAGGCGTACTCGGCGATGGGTAAGCACTCCTCCCACTCCTTGATGTTCTTCTTGATTAGTACGCGAAGAAGGGTGGAGAGCGTCCGGTTTGTCACCTCCGTTTGGCCATCGGTTTGTGGATGATAGGCCGTGGAGAATAGAAGCTTGATTCCAAGCTTGGCGCATAAGGTCTTCCAAAAGTAACTCAAGAACTTGACGTCGCGGTCCGGGACGATAGTCTTTGGCACACCATGTAGACGCAATATTTCCCTACAAAAGAGAGTAGCAACATGTGAAACATCGTCTATCTTGTTACAAGGAATAAAATGTGCCATTTTTGAGAAACGGTCCACAATGAAAAATATAGAATCTTTCCCATTGCGAGTCCTAGGCAAACCAAGTACGAAGTCCATGCTAATGTCTTCCCATGGTTGGTATGGAATCGGTAGAGGCATATAGAGACCATGAGATTGAGCTTTGGACTTAGCTTGGTGGCATGTCGAACATCGGTTGGTGAAGCGATTGACGTCCCGAAACATCTTTGGCCAAAAGTAGCTCTTCAAGAGCGTGGCGAACGTCTTGTGTCGTTCGAAATGTCCCATTAAGCCTCCTCCATGCGATTCCTGCAAAAGCAACAAATGAAGGGACGACTTTGGGATGCAAAGTTTGTTAGCTCTCATAAGATAGCCGTCTTTGATGTAATAGCGTTCCCAAGATGTATTTGACAAACACTTGGCATAAGGAGTCGCAAAAGTTTCATCATGCTCATACAATTCTTTGATATGCTCGAAGCCAATGACATCTAACTCAAGTTGCGTGACTAGCATGCATATGCGGGAAAGAGTATCTGCTACGATGTTTTCTTTACCCTTGGTATACTTGATGACATAGGGAAAAGACTCAATGAATTCACTCCATTTAGCATGACGCTTGTTCAACTTAGTTTGACACTTAGGATACTTGAGAGTCTCATGATCGGTATGAATGATAAACTCATGGGGACGAAGGTAATGTTCCCATTCATGTAAAACGCGGACTAAAGCATATAGCTCTTTGTCATAGATAGGATAGTTGAGTTGCGCTCCGGAAAGTTTCTCAGTAAAGTAAGCTATGGGGCGCTTCTCTTGCGTTAACACACCTCCTATGCCATTACCGCTAGCATCGCAATGTATCTCAAAAGGCTTGTCGAAGTTGGGTAAAGCAAGCACGGGAGCATGAGTAAGCAAATTCTTAAGCTCATTGAATGCGGTATCTTGGGATGGTCCCCAAATAAAGGGCACATTCTTCTTGCTCAAAGCATGCAAAGGCGAAGCAATGGTGCTAAAATCCTTCAGAAAGCGACGATAGAAACCCACAAGACCAAGGAAACTACGCACTTGATGCAAGTTGGTTGGTTGCGGCCAAGTCTTAATAGCATTGATCTTGGACTCATCTAAATGAACACCCTTAGAAGAAACCACAAAACCCAAGAAAATGAGCTTATCAACACAAGAATGTATCGAAGTAAACCACAACAAACATACCAATGTAAGGGCAAAAGACATGATTCATAAGGCGCATAAAAGTGCCCGGTGCTTCCGAGAGACCCATAGGCATGACTAACCACTCATACAAACCACACTTGGTTTTGAAGGCGGTTTTCCATTCATCGCCCTCTTGTATGCGGATTTGATAGTAACCACTCTTAAGATCAATTTTGGAAAATACTGTGGCACCACTAAGCTCATCTAGCATATCATCTAGGCGTGGAATGGGGTACCTATAGCGAACGGTGATAGCATTGATAGGTCTACAATCGGAGCACATGCGAAAGCTACCGTCACGTTTTGGCACAAGAATGACCGGTACGGCACAAGGGCTCAAACTTTCACGCACATACCATGGTCTATGAGATTCTTTACTTGCCTTTGAATTTCTTTGGTTTCTTCGGGGTTGACGCGGTATGGAGCTTTGTTCGGAAGCCGTGCTCCGGGGATGAGGTCGATGCGGTGCTCAATGCCTCGTAGTGGAGGTAGTCCCAGAGGTAGCTCATCGGGGAAAACATCTTGAAATTCCTGCAAAACAGAAGACAACACTAGAGGAAGAGTGTGAGAAGTGTTAGTTTGTGGTGCATTGTGCTTGCACACGAGGACGTAGTGTAGGACACTAGATGGGTTCTCACACACTTCTCTCATCTCACGTTTGGTGGCAAATAGAACTAGGTTCTTGTTTTCGCTCATCGTGGAGGCACTCAATTTGGGCTTGTGGCGCTCACTCTCTTTTTGGTGGCTCACTCTCTCACCATTCTCTCCACGATGGGTGGCTTGCTTATTGGCGATCACTTGGCTTGGAGACATAGGTCGTAACACAAACTCCTTTCCTTGCATCTTGAAGCTATAGTGGTTTGTACGCCCATTGTGGATGACTCCTCTATCAAATTGCCATGGCTGTCCAAGGAGAAGATGACAAACGGTCATTGGGATGACGTCGCACTCCAAGGTGTCTTCATAGGCGCCGATCTTGAAGGAGGCTTGCACTCGGTGCTCGACTTGGATGGTACCGGAGTCACAAAGCCATTGCACTTTGTATGGATGTGGATGCTTCGTCTTGGGCAATTGGAGCTTGGAGCAAAGTTCTTCACTTGCGAGATTATGACAACTCCCTCCATCGATGATGACCTTGATGGATCATCCATTGATGCCGGCCTTGGTGTGAAATATGTGGCATCGTTGGTCTTCTTCTTGGTGATGTTGTAGAGTCAAGACTTTGGAGACAACAAGTGCGGGACTTGAGTCTTCATCACAAAAGACGTGTTCTTCTTCATTGTTCACTTTGCGGTGCATGGCGACTTGCTCAAGGGCTTCCATTTCTCCTTCGATCATCGAATCATAAGTGCCATCGTCGTTGAAGATCATGGTGCGCTTGTTGGTGCACTCATAGGACTTGTGGCCTCGGCCTCCGCAAGTGAAACACTTGAGGGAACTCGTCTTGATGGTCTCATCGGTAGGGGTTGATGATGATGAAGCTCTCGGCTTGAAGTTGCTCGTATTAGGATTGCTTGTAGTTGGCGAAGCTTTCTTTGAAGTCGACTTGTCGATGTTGGAAGTAGAGGGTCTTGTAGTCGGTGTTGGAGTTGTTGAAGCTTGGTTATTGGAGAAACCGTAGGACTTGGATGAGAACTTGGCATACTTGAAATAATATTGCACTTGGTGTTCCGCTTTGGTAGCTTGGTGCACGAGCTCGATGAGATTTGAGTATGGTTGGAAGTCGGCGATCTTCTTGATAGGATGATTGAGTCCATTCAAGAAACGTGCCATTGTTTTCTCATCATCTTCCGTCACATTGGCTCTTATCATTGAAATCTCCATCTCCTTGTAGTATTCTTCAACGCTCTTGGTGTCTTGCTTGAGTTGCTGGAGTTTCTTGAAGAGGTCGCGGTTGTAGTAGGTAGGTACGAAGCGTGCTCTCATGACATCCTTTATTTGTGCCCAAGTAGTTATGGGTGGTTCACCTCTTGCCTCGCGGCGCTCTTTGATTTGTTCCCACCAAATGAGGACATAGTCCTGGAATTCAAGGGATGCCATCGCGATCTTCTTCTCTTCTTCATAATTGTGCAAATGAAAGATCTTGTCAACTTTCAATGCCCATGAAAGGTATTCTTCGGGATCGTTGCTTCCGTTGAACTTGGGCATGGTGAACTTGAGCTTGCCGTAGCATTGTTCTTCATTGTGTTGGGGTCGGGGATGATGACGCCCATGTTGTAGATGATTGTTCAACTCGTGGTGTTCTTGACGCGGAGAGTTGTCAACCTCGTGTTGCTCTTGTCGCGGAGGATTCCCATTGTCTTCATGCTCTTGATGATCTTGATTGTCTTAGCGAGCTTGTGGAGGAGCGCATCGAGCTCGAGGAGGAACTAGACGATGCATGCAAGCTTGACATCGTCGTTCGTGAATTTCTTCACGAAGTGCTTCCTCTTCTTCACGGGCTTGTCGGCCTCGGTCGGCAACGACTCGACTCGCATCGCGTAGAGCTTGTTGCGCCTCAAGTTCTTGAGCATCACGGTGTTGTTCTTCTTGACGTTGAGCCTCGGCATCTTGTGCATTTTGGTGTAGACGCGCGCGTTCTTCCTCTTCATGTTGGCGTTGTTGTTGTCATTCTCGAGCTAGCACAAAGGCTTCTTCGGCTTGACATCATCGGCGCTCTTGAGAGTCGGTGTCTCGAAGTGGATTGAGGTTTCCTTGACGGTCGGTGCGCGCGGCTCGACGAAGAGTGTTCGATGTCAGTGTACTTGAGACAGTGATGAGGACGTCAATACCATTGTTACACCCACAGCCCCTACTACTACCTATACTGGACCAATTACTAGAGCTCGCGCAGGCCAATTAAATTATCAGGCACTTCCCTTTCTTGGTAATGATTCTAATGTTCATGAGAATATGATGCTGCCTAAATTGGATACATTTGTTTTGCTTACAAATGAATGGCCTGGCATGGATAAGAGTGATGAACATTGGAGCAAGAACAAGCATGGAGTTGATGGCATGCGCAAGGGGAACAAGAACGGAGTTACAAGTGATGATTTCAGGGAATTGAAGCCACCATAATGAGTGCATGAAGCCTTGGACGAAATATACAAGATGCCACTTCATAAACTTCGTCCAGATGCTATTCTAGGTGCTGCGTCACCTTATTATTGGGCCAGGCCCATGTAATTTCGAAATACATAAGTATAGGCTATTTTTAGAGTCTGTATGTGTGGGGAAACAAGAGATAGGGTTGGTTTCGGACCCCTTCCCAAGGGCCACGAAATCCCCCCCTTTTCCTCCATATATACAGCCCTTAGGGCACCGTTTAGACTTTGGGTTTTGTTTAGATCAAAAGTTCGCCATAGTTGCAACTTCACGTACTTCATTTGTGTTCAACGACCAGACCAAGGCATCACAGAACCCCACCTTGATCAATAAAGCTTTCCTCTTATATTCGCAATATCCAGATTGCAATCTTAGTTTCTTGCTTGTTCTTTGTTTGCTTGCAGGAAACAGACCTTCGTGGTCAGGTTGATCGTGCTCCGGCGTGGTCAATAACCTCTCGGAGTTGGTTTAGCGATTGCTAAGGCGCGAGGTCCTCGCACGTTCGTAGTCGGATCGTCAAAGTCGATTTCCTCCAAAACGATAGCCACCATCTCATCGAAAGACGGGACACCTTTGCCTCTATCAAGTGTTATCAGATTTCCAGGTTGCTTGGTGAGATTTTACTATTTTTCGTAGTTTAGATCGAGTCCGTTCTTCATACCTATAGTCCACGAAAAAGCCAAATAAATTAGGGTTAGTTCATCCCATCCGAACCAATCTGAGCCTTTGCATAATCTTTTTTGTATTTGCTTTGTTGAATTTGCAGTCGCATCGTCGTGTCAAGTTGCTGGTTTTAGCGTCTAGTCCTTTAGAGTTTCGAGTTCTGTTCACAGGTTATCATGTCGCTGCTGCCATATATCACCACCGCATCATCATCATCGCGGCTGCCATATACCACATATTCACCGCCAATATGAGTCCATATACGCCACCACATATCCGCTGCCATCACACCAATCCGAGTCCACCTGCAACATATATCCGCCACCAGTCCGAGTTCCACCAGATTCATCTCCACCACCAGTCTGAGTTCTACCAGATTCATCTCTGCCACCAGTCCTATTCCGAGTCCAGTATTTGGTTACACTGTTTTGGATTTCCAGATCACGCCATACTCCGAGTCGTGACAGAGAAGGACTCCCCAACTTTCGAGCCATCCACAGAAGAAAAATAGTTCTAGTTTCAGAAAAAAACTAAGTCTGGAAAATTCTGGCTAGGCAGTTTTTAGGACATTTGTAGACTTTTTCGAAAAAAAATTGTTGTGGAGCAAAAAAAAGAGGAAAAAAAGTAAAAAAAAAGAGGAAAAAAGTGAAAAAAAAAAGAAAAAAATTTAGAGTGTGCTCCTCCCTTGTTTACGTGCAGCGCCGTGATTTTGTTAGTGTTATAGGCTCGCGTCTCTAGTACGGTCTAACCTAGGACCAGCACAGTACCGTCGTTGAGCATTGATTCAACTTTGCATCTCTGAATTGATTATTTCTGACCCTTTTTGCTACCATATTATAAGCCTTCCCAGCTCCACATACATCTACATCGTGCGTTTGACTCTCCCTGGTAATCGCTCTATCCAAGCTTTGAGAGTTTTGACTACATCGGTTGCCAATCACCGCCTCCTGCTGGGTAAGAACTGGTAAGAATTTGAGATTTGCTTGACGGATTTGTGACACCCGCCACCACCACCACTTGTTAGTAGTCCGTAGGATCATATTCTTGTGTGTTTCTATTGCTACTAACCATGCCGGGATCACAAGTCGACAAGACTGACTGGGAGAACTTGACAAACAAGGAGCTTCATGATAAGTTTCAGCAAATGATGAGTGGACTGGTGCAAGATGTGCTAAACAGATTTGACGAGGCCATGGAGAAGATAGATGGCATGGAGAAGACGTTTGAAACAAAGCTCGATAACAAGTTTTCTGAATTGCTTTTGCGTTTTCCACCACCACCACCGGCTGCACCTGCCGCACGTCTGCAACAACAACAATAGCTAATACCTCCACGTCGGGAAATAGCCCTTCGTCGAGCGAGCCGTGTCCCTCTTCAGCCTAGCCAAACTGCTGGTGTTGCTATTGATACTTCTGTGGCTCCTGCTGCTGATGTGCAGGAGGATGATTATGTGGGAGATTACGAGGATAAGGTTGATTAAAATCAGAACTACGTGCAACCACCAGCACCCAAACCACCAGGTCGTCCACATGCAAATAATGGCAATGTTAGGGCTCCCACTCAGGTACAAAATCATGACCATCTCCCTAAACTGAAATTGAATATTCCACCATTTGAGGGTAGATATGTTCCTGATATATATCTTACTTGGGAGTTAGAAACTGAACAACGATTTACATGTTTACAATATCCTGAGGAGAGACATGTTCCTGCTGCTGTTTGTGCTTTCACTAGCTTTGCATGTGTTTGGTGGTCTGAACATTGTCGATTATATCATGTTCCAGCTACTTGGGCTGCTTTGAAAACTACTATGCGTACTCGTTGGGTTCCATCATATTATCAACGTGAATTACTTCAAAAATTGCAGCGCTTAAGACAAGGAAAAAATTCGGTAGAAGAATATTATCAGGAATTACAAAATGGCTTGATTAGATGTGGTATTGTTGAGGAGAATGAAGCTATGCTTGCACGTTTTCTGGGTGGATTAAATAGAGAGATTCAGACCATTCTAGACTATAAGGATTATAATAGTATCACTCGTTTATTCGATCTTGCTTGTAAAGCTGAATGTGAAGTGCAGGATCGACAGGCATTGGCGCGGACTAACTTTTCTGCAGGTCGACCTTCATCATGGACACCACATGCATCATCTACTTCCACACGTTCTGCTACACCGGCACCTCCATCAGCTGCCACCTCCAACCGTGATACAATAAAGCACGCACAATCACCACTATCTGCCAAGAGCACACCTTCTGGGCCTGCAAAGAGTTCTTCTTCATCCATGGCATCAACAGGGCAAACACATGATATTATTTGTCGACGTTGCAAGGGTGGAGGTCATTATGCGAGAGAATGCCCATCTAAGCGTGTGATGATTGTTACTGAGGATGGTGGGTATGAGTCCGCTAGTGACTATGATAAGGAGACTTTGGCTCTTATTACACATGAAGAACACGGTGGAGATGTTTCTGATCATGCGACGCAATACATGGCTGCTGAAGATGCTGCCAGGTATGAATGTTTAGTTGCTCAACGTGTTTTGAGTGTGCAGGTTACACAAGCTGAGAAAAATCAGAGGCATAATTTGTTCCATACAAAGGGAGTTGTGAAGGAACGTTCTATTCGCGTCATCATAGATGGAGGGAGCTGCAACAACTTGGCTAGCATGGAGATGGTGGAGAAGCTATCTCTCACCACAAGACCACATCCACATCCTTACTACATCCAATGGTTGAACAACAGCGGCAAGGTTAAGGTAACACGTACTGTTCGTGTGCATTTTAGTATCTCTACATATGCTGATTATGTTGATTGTGATGTGGTACCTATGCAAGCATGTTCCTTATTACTTGGTAGACCATGGCAATTTGATAAAAATTCTGTACACCATGGTAGAAACAATCAGTATACCCTTGTTCATAAGGATAAAAATATTACTTTGCTTCCTACGACTCCTGATTCCATTTTGAAAGATGATATTAATAGAGCTAATAAAGCAAAGCAGGAGAAAAATAAGAGTGAAAATCATATTGTGGCAAAAGAATTTGAGCAACATATGAATCCTAATAATAAACCATCTACTGTTGCTTCAGAAATTAAATTGAAAAGTGCATGTTTACTTGCCACCAAATCTGATATTGATGAGCTAGATTCTAGCAAATCTATTTGCTATGCTTTTGTGTGCAAAGAGGCATTATTTTCATTCGAGGACGTGCCTTCCTCTTTGCCCCCTGCTGTCACTAACATTTTGCAGGACTTCGCTGACGTCTTCCCACAAGATGTGCCACCGGGATTGCCACCTATTCGAGGGATTGAGCATCAAATTGACTTAATTCCCGGTGCATCGCTACCCAACCATGCACCATACCGTACCAATCCAGAGGAGACGAAGGAGATTATGCGTCAAGTACAGGAGCTGCTCGACAAATGTTATATACGTAAATCTCTTAGTCCTTGTGTTGTTCCTATTATACTAGTGCCTAAAATGGATGGTACGTCGCGTATGTGTGTTGATTGTAGAGGCATTAATAATATTACTATTCGTTATCGTCATCCTATTCCTAGTTTAGATGATATGCTTGATGAATTGGGCGGCTCTACAATATTCTCCAAAGTTGATTTGCGTAGTGGATACCATCAAATTCATATGAAATTGGGAGATGAATGGAAAACAACATTTAAAACTAAGTTTGATTTATATGAGTGGTTAGTCATGCCTTTTGGGTTAACTAATGCACCTAGTACTTTCATGAGACTAATGAACGAAGTTTTACGTGCTTTCATTGGACGATTTGTGGTAGTCTATTTTCATGATATACTGATTTATAGCAAATCTTTGGAAGAACATTTGGAACATTTACGTGTTGTTTTTAATGCTCTACGTGATGCACGTTTGTTTGGTAACCTTCGGAAGTGCACCTTTTGCACCGACCGAGTATCTTTTCTTGGCTATGTTGTTACTCCACAGGGAATTGAAGTTGATAAAGCCAAGATTGAAGCTATTCAGAGTTGGCCGCAGCCCAAAACGGTCACACAAGTGAGGAGTTTTCTTGGACTCGCTGGTTTCTATAGGCATTTTGTGAGAGATTTTAGCACCATTGCTCCACCTCTCAATCAGCTTACAAAGAAGGATGTGCCTTTTCTTTGGGGTACTGCACAGGAAGAAGCCTTCATGGTATTGAAAGATAAGTTGACACATGCTCCTTTACTCCAACTTCCCGAGTTTAATAAGGCTTTTGAGCTTGAATGTGATGCTAGTGGAACTGGATTAGGAGGTGTGTTATTACAAGATGGTAATCCTGTTGCATACTTTTATGAAAAATTGAGTGGGCCTAGTCTGAACTATTCTACTTATGATAAAGAATTATATGCTCTTGTTCGGACTTTAGAGACATGGAAACATTATTTATGGCCCAAAGAATTTGTTATACATTCTGATCATGAATCTTTGAAACATATTAAAAGTCAAGCTAAACTGAATCGTAGACATGCTAAATGGGTTGAATTCATTGAGACTTCCCCTTATGTCATTAAACACAAGAAGGGTAAATAAAATGTTATTGCTGATGCTTTATCGCGTCGCTATACTATGCTTTCACAACTTGACTTCAAAAATTTTGGTTTGGAGACCATCAAAGATCAATATGTGCATGATGCTGATTTTAAAGATGTAATGCAGAATTGTAAAGAAGGAAGAACATGGAACAAGTTCGTTATTAATGATGGCTTTGTGTTTCGTGCTAACAAGCTATGCATTCCTGCTAGCTCTGTTCGTCTTTTGTTGTTGCAGGAGGCGCATGGAGGAGGATTAATGGGACACTTTGGCGTGAAGAAGACGGAGGACGTACTTGCTACACATTTCTTTTGGCCAAAGATGAGACGGGATGTTGAGCGTTTTGTTGCTCGCTGCACTACATGTCAAAAAGCTAAGTCACGACTCAATCCTCATGGGTTATATATGCCTTTGCCTGTGCCTAGTGTTCCTTGGGAGGATATATCTATGGACTTTGTTTTTGGTTTACCTCGAACAAATAAGGGGAGGGATAGTATATTTGTTGTCGTGGATAGGTTCTCGAAAATGGCACACTTTATACCATGTCATAAAAGCGATGATGCTGTTAATGTTGCTGATTTGTTCTTTCGTGAAATTATTCGCTTGCATGGTGTGCCAAATACTATTGTTTCAGATCGTGGTACTAAATTTCTTAGCCACTATTGGAGATGTTTATGGGCTAAGTTGGGGACTAAACTGCTTTTTAGTACTACTTGTCACCCCCAAACGGATGGTCAAACTGAAGTAGTCAATAGAACATTGTCTACTATGCTTAGGGCTGTTTTGAAGAATAATAAGAAAATGTGGGAAGAATTCTTCCCTCATATTGATTTTGCTTATAATCGTTCATTGCATTCTACTACTAAGATGTGCCCTTTTGAAATTGTGTATGGTTTCCTACCTCGTACACCCATTGATTTGTTGCCTCTTCCATCTTCAAAGAAGGTTAATTTTGATGCTAAACAATGGGCTGAATTGATCTTAAAAATGCATGAGTTAACTAAGGACAACATTGAGCGTATGAATGCTAAATATAAACTTGGTGGAGATAAGGGTCGAAAACATATTCACTTTGCACCTGGAGATCTTGTTTGGTTACATTTGCGTAAGGATAGGTTTCCTAATTTGCGCAAATCAAAGCTAATGCCACGTGCTGATGGTCGTTTTAAGGTGTTAGAGAAAATAAATGATAATGCATACAAACTTGAGCTGCCTGCAGATTTTGGGGTTAGTCCCACTTATAACATTGCAGTTTTGAAGCCTTATTTGGGTGAGGAAGATGAGCTTCCATTGAGGACGACTTCATTTCAAGAAGGGGAGGATGATGAGGACATCAATACCATTGTTACACCCTCAGCCCCTACTACTACCTATACTGGACCAATTACTAGAGCTCGCACACGCCAATTAAATTATCAAGTACTTTCGTTTCTTGGTAATGATTCTAATGTTCATGAGAATATGATGCTGCCTAAATTGGATACATTTGTTTTGCTTACAAATGAAGGGCCTGGCATGGATAAGAGTGATGAACATTGGAGTAAGAACAAGCATGGAGTTAATGGCATGCGCAAGGGGAACAAGAACGGAGTTACAAGTGATGATTTCAGGACATTAAAGCCACCATAATGAGTGCATGAAGCCTTGGACGAAATATACAAGAGGCCACTTCATAAACTTCCTCCAGACGCTATTCTAGATGCTGCGTCACCTTATTATTGGGCCAGGCTCATGTAATTTCGAAATACATAAGTATAGGCTGTTTTTAGAGTCCGTATGTGTGGGGAAACAAGGGATAGGGTTGGTTTCAGACCCCTTCCCCAAGGGCCACGAAATCCCCCCCCCTTTTCCTCCATATATAGAGCCCTTAGGGCACCGTTTAGACTTTGGGTTTTGTTTAGATCAAAAGTTCGCCATAGCTGCAACTTTGCGTACTTCGTTTGTGTTCAACGACCAGACCAAGGCGTCACAGAACCCCACCAAGGGCCACGAAATTCCCCCTCTCTCCTTGATATATACAGCCCTTAGGGCATCGTTTAGACTTTGGGTTTTGTTTATATTAAAAGTTCTCCATAGCAACTTTGCGTACTTCGTTTGTGTCCAACGACCAGACCAAGACGTCACAGAACCCCACCTTGGTCAATAAAGCTTTCCTCTTATATTCGCAATATCCAGATTGCAATCTTAGTTTCTTGCTTGTTCTTCGTTTGCATGCAGGAAACAGACCTTCATGGTCAGGTTGATCATGCTCCGGCGTGGTCAATAACCTCTCAGAGTTGGTTTAGCGATTGCTAAGGCGCGACGTCCTCGCACGTTTGTAGTCGGATCGTCAAAGTCGATTTCCTCCAAAACGATAGCCACCATATCATCGTAAGATGGGACACCTTTCCCTCTATCAGCCGGAGAGGGTAAAGTTGGAATGGCGACTTGAATGGCTCCTTCTTGAACTGGAAGAAGAGCGGTTGAGCAACAAAGCGCGAATCTCATCCATCCTTGCGTCATTCTCTTGCTTGTGATCGTCGAGCTTGTGGTCGAAGTAGTCCCTTGTACGTTGCTCGGGAAGTCGCAAGTTGGCAGCAAGGTTGTCGATGCGTTCACTCATAGCTTGTTTCTCTTGATGCAAAGCATGTTGTGCACCAAAGAGGTGACTCTTGGTGACGAAGGAGTTCATGTCGTCATCTTGCTCCCTGAAGACTGGGTTGGTAGAAGTACTTGGCCTATCCATCATTCCAAGACAAATGTGAGTGGTAGAAAGAGAAGAACGAATACCAAATGTACCTTGACCGAAGTTGAAAGTGAATCGATGATCACTCCAATGTAGGACAAGGAATAGCCCAATTGGTACTAGCTCTTGTCGCTTTCTCACACCTACACAAGTAAAAGCTTTTGGTGGAGCTTGGTTAGGATGGTGGCACAAAATTTGATGCAATTGTAAGTGAGCTTCAATAATGTTGGAAAAGATTCGCAAGATGCAATGTAACAAGTAGACCAAGCATATGAGGTACACGGAAACACACACGCAAAAATGAGACAAGAGATGATGCCAATATAGGCAACAATGATGTATGTATGTATGCTATAGGAAGTATGATCACTAATGTGCACAAGTCTCGTTATCGGCAATACTCAATGGCTAGTCTCGATGGGTAAGCGACGCAAATGAGTAAGGATATGATGGCTATCAATGTAATGGCAAGAGTGATATGTCCAATACCACGGTGAGGTTACCAGTCTTGATTCCGCTATGGTGTTAAAATGGTGGCACGAATACCAAGATGTAGTCGAGGTGGTCGTTGTTGATGACGATGTAGGACGGCGGTGATGATGTAGGACACGTTCGTGGCGAAGATGAGCGGCGGTGATGTCGATGTCGAATCATACCTAGATAGCCGAAACATGAAAGGATATGGTACCGCAACTCAAATTCTCGAAACTCGAAGTAGCAATTGTATTAGAGAGCGAAACGATCAAAAATGGTTGGGTTATGCGGAAGTGGTGGAGTTATGCGGAAGTATATATGGTATATGGTGGGCACCGAAACAAAATTTGGTGGAAATTGGGTGGAAAACGGTGCGGTGGATGGAGATGTTGCTATCAGGAGTCGGATGTCTGGGTGGAAGGCCGGATGTCCAGGATTGACGGGCCGGATGTCCGGGCTCTAGATCCGGGGACGAAACGGGAAGAACACCGTGTGGAGAGGTTAAATCCGGGCGAAATTTGGAGGAATTTGTGGATGGAAATTGGGGGAAAAGGATGGGAAGCTAGATCCACTCAAAACAAAGCAAATCCACGGATCCAAACCAACAAAATCTCAACACACCAACAAATCACGAAAAAAAATTGGGGCTATTTTTGGTGGGGAATTTTGGAATTAGGACGAAAAACAACAAAACGGGGCTACAAACACAACGGGGAGGCTCCGAAATCGTGATCAATGTGGCTCTAGATACCAAGATGATGTAGGGTAGAACCCTAATCGCCCGATCTTTCACGAAAGGAGCTGATCCCGCAAAGAACACGAGGAACACAAAGAGGGAAACGAGGGAAATCACCAGGGGAAACACAAGAGGAACACTCAAACTAACAAGAACAAGTCACACATGTGCTAGATTCTCGAATACATAAGAGAAGATACACGATCCACGGACAACTAGGGACGATACACGGTAACCGGTCTTCTCCGTGAGGAGGTCTTGAAGTTCTTCCCTAAATAAGGGTCTTGATGAGGACATCAATACCATTGTTACACACACAGCCCCTGCTGCTATACATACTGGACCAATTACTAGAGCTCGCGCATGCCAATTGAATTATCAGGTACTTTTGTTTCTTGGTAATGATTCTAATGTTCATGAGAATATGATGCTGCCTAAATTGGATACATTTGTTTTGCTTACAAATGAAGGGCCTAGCTTGGACAAGATAGATGAACCTTGGAGCAAGTTCAAGCATGGAGATGATGGCATGCGCAAGGGGAACAAGAACGGAGTTACAAGTGATGATTCCAGGACTCTGAAGCCACCATAATGAGTGCATGAAGCATGGGACGAAATATACAAGATGCCACTTCATAAATTTCGTCCAGAGGCTATTCTAGGTGCTGTGTCACCTTATTATTGGGCCAGGCCCATGTATTTTCGAAGTACTTAAGTATAGGCTGTTTTTAGAGTCCGTATGTGTGGGGAAACAAGAGTTAGGGTTGGTTTCGGACCCCTCCACCAAGGGCCACGAAATTCCCCCTCTCTCCTCCATATATACATCCCTTAGGGCATCGTTTAGACATTGGGTTTTGTTTAGATTAAAAGTTCGCCATAGCTGCAACTTCACGTACTTCGTTTGTGTCCAACGACCAGACCAAGATGTCACAGAACCCCACCTTGATCAATAAAGCTTTCATCTTATATTCGCAATGTCCAGAGTGCAATCTCAGTTTCTTGCTTGTTCTCCGTTTGCTCGTAGGAAACAGGCCCTCGTGGTCAGGTTGATCGTGCTCCGGCGTGGTCAATAACCCCTCGGAGTTGGTTTAGCGGTTGCTAAGGCGCGACGTCCTCGCACGTTCGTAGTAGGATCGTCAAATTCGACTTACCCTAAAACGATAGCCACCATCTCATCGAAAGACGGGGCACCTTTGCCTCTATCAAGTGGTATCAGATTTTCAGGTTGCTCGGTGAGATTTTCCAGTTTTTCATAGTTTAGATCGAGTCTGTTCTTCATACCTACAGTCCATGAAAAAAGCCAACAAAAAAATTAGGGTTAGTTCATCATATCCGAACCAATCTGAGCCTTTGCATAGTCTTTTTAGAGTTTTGCTTTGTTGAATTTGCGGTTGCATCGTCGTGTCGAGTTGCTGGTCTTAGCGTCTAGTCCCTTAGAGTTTCGAGTTCTATTCACAGGTTGTCACGCCGCCGCCGCACCATCGTCATCATCATTGTCATATACCACCACCCCACCATATACATCGACGTTGCCATACACAACCACCAATCCGAGTCCACATATACCATCGCCATATACAATCACCAATCCGAGTCCACATATACCATAGCCATATACAACCATCAGTCCGAGTTCCACCAGATTCATCGCCGCCACTAGTCCGAGTTCCACCAGATTCATCTCCGCTACCAGTCCTAGTCTGAGTCCAGTATTTGTTGCTTTGTTTTCGAGTTCCAGATCACGCGATACTTCGAGTCGTGACAGAGTGGGCCTCCTGAGATTCCGTGCTACCCGCAGAAGAAAAATAGTTCCAAACTCAAAGAAAAACTAAGTCTGGAAAATTCTGGCTAGGCAGTTTTTAGACCATTTTTAGACTTTTTCGAAAAAATTGTTGGGGAGCAAAAAAAGAGGGAAAACAAAGTGCAAAAAAAGAGAAAAAAGAAAAAAAATTCAGAGAGTGCTCCTCCCTTGTTTACGTGCGGCGCCGTGATTTTGTTTGTGTTCTAGGCTCGCGTCTCTAGTACGGTCTAGCCTAGGACCATCACAGTACTGTCGTTGAGCGTTTATTCAACTTTGCATCTCTGAATTGATTATTGCTGACCATTTTGCTACCATATTATAAGCCTTCCCAGCTCCACATACATCTACGTCGTGCATTTGACTCTCCCTGGTAATCGCTCTATCCAAGCTTTGAGAGTCTTGACTACGACGGTTGCCGATCACCGCCTGCTGCTGGGTAAGAATTGGTAAGAATTTGAGATTTGCTTGACGGATTTGTGACATCCACCACCACCTCTTGTTAGTAGTCTATAGGATCATATTCTTGTGTGTTTCTATTGCTGCTAACCATGGCAGGATTACAAGCCGACGAGACTGACTGAGAGAACATGACGAATAAGGAGTTGCATGATAAATTTCAGCAAATGATGAGTGGACATTTGTAAGATGTGATAAACAGATTTGAAGAGGCCATGGAGAAGATAGATGGCATGGAGAAGACATTCGAAATAAAGCTCGATAACAAGTTTAATGAATTGCTAGCGCGTCTTCCACCACCACCACCGGCTTCCCCTAACGCACCGCTACAACAACAACCACAACAACGTCGCTTTCCAAATCAAGTGGGACGAGCACAGCGCGTTCCCATTGACCCTAGGCAAAATTCTGGTGCCGCTGTTGATGCTTCTGCCGCTCCTGCTGCTACTGCAGAGGTGGAGGACCATTATGAGGATGAGGTTGACCAAAATCAGAACTACGTGCAACCACCAGCACCACCACTACTAGGTCATCCTCATGCATACCTTCGCAACGGTAGGGCTGCACCACCACCTGAGATGCATGACCATCTTCCTAAACTAAAATTGAATATTTCACCATTTGAGGGTAGATATGTTCCTGATATATATCTTACTTGGGAGTTAGAAGCTGAACAATGATTTACATGTTTACAATATCCTGAGAGACGTGTTCCTGCTGTTTTTTGTGCTTTCACTAGCTTTGCATGTGTTTGGTGGTCTAAACATTGTAGATTATATCCTATTCCAGCTACTTGGGCTGCTTTGAAAACTGCTATGCGTACTCGTTGGGTTCCACCATATTATCAACGTGAATTACTTCAAGAATTGTACCGTTTAAGACAAGGAAAAAAATTCTGTAGAAGAATATTATCAGGAATTAAAAACTGGCATGATTAGATGTGGTATTATTGAGGAGAATGAAGCTATGCTTGCACGTTTTATGGGTGGATTAAATAGAGAGATTCAGACCATTCTAGAGTATAAGGAGTATACTAATATCACTCGTTTATTCCATCTTGCTTGTAAAGCTGAACGTGAAGTGCAGGATCGACAGGCATTGGCGCGAACTAACTTTTCTGCAGGTCGATCTTCATCATGGACACCACGTGCATCCTCTACTTCCACTCCACTAGCACCTCCATCAGGTGCCACCTCCAGCCGTGATACAAGAAAGCAGGCACAACCACCACTATCTACCAAGAGCACACCTGCCGGACCAGCGCAGAGCTCTTCTTCTTCCATGGCATCAGTAGGGCACACAAGTGATATTATTTGTCGTCGTTGTAAGGGAAGAGGACATTTTGCGAGAGAATGCCAATCTCAGCGTGTGATGATTGTTACTGAGGATGGTGGGTATGAGTCCGCTAGTGACAAAGATGAGGAGACCTTGGCTCTTATTACACATGAAGAACACGAAGGAGAGGATTATGATCATGAGACGCAATACATGGCTGCTGAATATGCTGACAGGTATGAACGTTTAGTTGCTCAACGTGTTTTGAGTGTGCAGGTTACACAAGCTGAGCAAATCAGAGGCATAATTTGTTCCACACAAAGGGAGTTGTGAAGGAACGTTCTGTTCGTGCCATCATAGATGGAGGGAGCTGCAATAACTTGGCTAGCATGGAGATGGTGGAGAAGCTATCTCTCACCACAAGACCGCATCCACATCCTTACTACATCCAATGGTTCAACAACAGTGGCAAGGTTAAGGTAACACGTACTCTTCGTGCACATTTTAGTATCTCTACATATGCTGATTATGTTGATTGTGATGTGGTACCTATGCAAGCATGTTCCTTATTACTTGGTAGACCATGGCAATTTGATAAAAATTCTGTACACCATGGTAGAAACAATCAGTATACTCTTGTTCATAAGGATGAAAATATTACTTTGCTTCCTGTGACTCCTGATTCCATTTTGAAAGATGAAATTAATAGAGCTAATAAAGCAAAACAGGAGAAAAATAAGAGTGAAAATCAGATTGTGGCAAAAGAATTTGAGCAACAAATGAAGCCTACTAATAAACCATCTAGTGTTGCTTCTGAAATTAAATTGAAAAGTGCATGTTTACTTGCCAGCAAATCTGATATTGATGATCTAGATTTTAGCAAATATGTTTGCTATGCATTTGTGTGCAAAGAGGCATTATTTTCATTCGAGGACGTGCCTTCCTCTTTGCCTCCTGCTATCACTAACATTTAGCAGGAGTTCGCTGACGTCTTTCCACAAGACGTGCCACCGGGATTACCACCTATTCAAGGGATTGAGCATCAAATTGACTTAAATCCCGGTGCATCATTACCCAACCGTGCACCATACCGTACCAATCCAGAGGAGACAAAGGAGATTATGCGTCAAGTACAAGAACTGCTCGACAAAGGTTATATACGTGAATCCCTTAGTCCTTGTGCTTTTCCTATCATTTTAGTGTCGAAAAAGGATGGTACGTCGCGTATGTGCATTGATTGTAGAGGCATTAATAATTTTACTATTCGTTATCATCATCCTATTCCTAGGCTAGATGATGCGGAGCATCCCAAGGTCATCCCCATGGACCTACCATCTTCTCATCAAGTGCCTACCGGACCCATGACTCGGTCACGTGCAAGAGCCCTCGAAACCGAGGTGACATCTCTCCTCTCACAATTCCACTTCGATGCACATGAAGCATGGCTACTACCTCATATGGATACTTTGTGCATACTCAGGTACAATGGAGAAGCTAAGGAGCAAGGACAAGAAGAAGAGGAAGATGGACGAGAAGACGACGAAGAAGAAGGGCTGTAGGAAAAGTCCCAGCCACCGGACGACCGGCCGGGACCGGACGTCCGGTGCCTGAAGCATCAGCCGAGCCCCAGCCAGCGGACGTCTGGTCCAGACCGGACGACCGGTGCCCCGACACCCGAAGCAAACGAGCGGACGTCCGGTCCGGACCGAACAACCGGCGCACTGGCACCCGAACCAAAATCAGCGGAAGACCGATGTTTCCGGACGTCCGGCACCCCCATCACAGAGCGGAACCAGCGGACGACCGGAGGACGCCGGACGTCCGGCAGCTCCTGAGACACCGGACGACCGGTCCCCTACGGACGTTCGGTACCTGTCCGCACACAGTGTTCGGCACCGGAGTACCCCTTCACTTCGCCCCATTTGCACTTAGACTATAAATAGACCCCCCATTCCTCCTAGCTAGGGTCAGCATTGGTTTAGCTCAATTGAGATATAGAGCATTGCTCATCCATATCGGATCTACTCCACCAGAGAGACCGCGGCCCCTCTTCGGAGAAGATCCACCTTGGATTCAAGTCCCCGTTACGGGAAGATCCCCTCGTGGATTCAAGACCTCCTCACGGAGAAGAACCGGTTACCGTGTATTGTCCCTAGTTGTCCGTGGATTCGTGTATCGTTCTATGTACTCAAGGATTTAGCCCATGTGTGACTTATTCGTGTCGGTTTAGTGATTTCCTCTTGTGTTTTCCTTCCGTTCATCCTCGTGTTCTTCCTGTTTTCCCCGGGATTCGCTCCTTTCGTGAAAGATCGGGCTATAGGGTTCCTACCCTACATCATCTTGGTATCATGAGCAAGGTTGATCACGATTTCGGAGCCCCCTCTTCGTTTTTCTAGCTTGATTTTGTTGTTTTTCGTCCTAATCCGAAAATCCCCACAAAAATAGCCCAAAAAATTTTCTTCTGTTTTATGAGTTTTGATGATGTTTTGTTGGATTTGATCCGTGAATTTGTTGTGTTGCAAGTGGATCTCGCCTTCCCCCACCATTTCCACGAAATCCCACCCAAAATCCCCAAAATCACCTCCCGGATCTAAAATTTCGCGTTGACCCCAACCACCGGACGACCATCACTTCATCGGACGTCCGGTGACCCAGGAAGCACTGGACGTCCGACCTTACCAGACGACCGGCGACCGGACATCCGTCCACTTCCGGACGACCGCTACTTCCACAACATCATCCGCTACACCACCTCCAACTTCCGCAAACCGTTCCAATATCCCAACCCACACCACCACTTAACCACTACCTACTCCGACGATTTTGGTCGCCTTTGGTTTTGAGAATTTGAGTTGCGGTACCGTATCCTTTTGTGTTTCGGCTATCTAGGTACGGTTCGACATCGACATCGCCGCCTCTCATTTTCGCCACAGACGCGTCATCAACAACGACCACCTCGACTTCGACTTGGTATTCGTGCCTCCATTTTGACACCATACCGGAAGCAAGACCGGTAACCTCGTCTTGGTATTGGACATATAACTCTTTCCATTACTTTGATAGCCATCATCGCCCTACTCCTTTGCGTTGCTTACCCATTGAGACTAGCCATTGAGTATTGCCGGCAACGAGACTTGTGCACTTTAGTGATCATACTTCCCATAGCATACATACATACATCATTGTTGCCTATATTGGTATCATCTCTTGTGTCACAAAGTTCTCTTCGCATACTCACTTGCTATCTTGGTTCGTCAAGCATTGCATGAGAAAAGAGCTCAAACATCAAAGAGCCAACCAAGCTTTTAAGAAAAGAGGAAAGATAAGAAAAGAGCTTTTAAGCAAGAACCATAGCATCATACAACATTAAGATTGTCATACTCGATCATCTTGGATCATATCATAGCAACACCTTGCATCAAACATATTTGGGATAGAAGTCATTGCATTTTTGCTAAGTAGGTTGTGCACAAGTTCTTGTATCCGCCTATCGTGCAATCGTGCTAGCGTCTCTCTAGTGTTGTGCAACAAGAGCATTTTTGTGGATTCCACATTTTGGCTCACCCTTGGTTGCACAACCCCACTTATCTTTTTGCGTGTGTGTTTTCGTGTACCATATATGCTTGGTCTACTTGTTACATTGCATCTTGCGAATCTTCTCCAACATTATTGAATCTTTCTTACATTCACATTAAAAATTGTGCCACCATCCTAACCATGCTCCACCATAAGCTTTTACTTGTGTAGGTGTGAAAAACCAATGAGAATTCGTACCAATTGTGCTATTTCCTTGTCCTACATTGGAGTGATCATCGATTCACTTTCAACTTCGGTCAAGGTACATTTGGTATTCGTTCTTCTCTTTCTACCACTCACAGTTGTCTTGGAATGATGGATTGGCCAAGTACTTCTACCAACCCACTCTTCATGGAGCAAGACGACTACATGAACTCCTTCGTCACCAAGAGTCACCTCTTCAGTGCACAATGTGCTTTGCATCAACAGCAACAAGCTATGAGTGAACGCATCGACAACCTTGCCGCCGACTTGCAACTTTCCGAGCAACGTACAAGGGACTACTTCGACCACAAGCTCGATGATCACAAGCAAGATAATGACGCAAGGATGGACGAGATTCACGCTTTGTTGCTCAACCGCTCTTCTTCCACTTAAAGAAGGAGCCGTTCAAGTCGCCACTCCGACTTCACCCTCTCTGGCTCAAGTACACCGACATCGAACACTCTTCGTCGAGCCGCGTGCACCGACCATCATGCAAACCTCAATCCACTTCGGGACACCACCTCTCAAGAGCGCCGACGACGTCAAGCCGAAGAAGCCTTTGTGCTAGCTCAAGAACAACAACAACAACGCCAACATGAAGAGGAAGAACACGCGCGTCTACACCAAAATGCACAAAATGCCGAGGCTCAACGTCAAGAACAACAACTCCGTGACGCTCAAGCATTTGAGGCGCAACAAGCTCTACGTGATGCGAGTCGAGCCGTTGCCGACCGAGGCTGGCAAGCACGTGAACAAGAGGAAGCACTTCACGAAGAACTTAATGAACGATGATTTCAAGCTCGCCTGCATCGTCTAGTTCCCCCTCGAGCTCGACAAGTTCCTCCACAACCTCGCCAAGACCATCAAGTTCATCAAGACCATGAAAACAATGGGAATCCTCCATGACAAGAGCAACACGAGGTTGACAACCCTCTGCGCCAAGAGCACCACGAGTTGGACAATCATCTACAACATGGGCGTCATCATCCCCGACCCCAACACAATGAAGAACAACACTACGGCAAGCTCAAGTTCACCATGCCCAAGTTCAACAGAAGCAACGAACCCGAAGAATACCTTTCATGGGCATTGAAAGTTCACAAGATCTTCCGTTTGCACAATTATGAAGAAGAGAAGAAGATCGCGATGGCATCCCTTGAGTTCCAAGACTATGTCCTCATTTGGTGGGAACAAGTCATTGAGCGCCGCAAGGCAAGAGGAGATCCACCCATCACTACTTGGGCACAAATGAAGGATGTCATGAGAGCATGCTTTGTGCCTACCTACTACAACCGCGACCTCTTCAAGAAACTCCAACAACTCAAGCAAGAACCAAGAGCATTGAAGAATACTACAAGGAGATGGAGATTGCAATGATAAGAGCCAATGTGATGGAAGATGATGAGCAAACTATGGCACATTTCTTGAATGGATTCAATCATCCTATCAATAAGATCGCCGACTTCCAACCATACTCAAATCTCATCGATCTCGGGCACCAAGCTAGCAAAGCGGAACGCCAAGTGCAAGATGATTTCAAGTATGCCAAGTTCTCATCCAAGTCCTACGGCTTCTCCAACAACCAAGCTTCAACGACTCCAACACCGATTACAAGACCTTCTACTTCAAACATCGATAAGTCGACTTCCAAGAAAGCTTCGCCAACTACAAGCAATCTTAACACGAGCAACTTCAAGCTGAGAGCTTCATCATCATCAACCCCTACCGATGAGACCGTCAAGACAAGTTCCCTCAAGTGTTTCACTTGCGGTGGCCGAGGCCACAAGTCCTATGAGTGCACCAACAAGCGCAGCATGATCTTCAACGACGATGGCACTTATGATTCCATGAGCGAAGGAGAAATGGAAGCCCTTGAGCAAGTCGCCATGCACCGCCAGGTGAACAATGAAGAATAACAAGTCTTTTGTGATGAAGATTCAAGTCCCGCACTTGTTGTCTCCAAAGTCTTGACTCTCCAACATCACCAAGAAGAAGACCAAAGATGCACCATATTCCACACCAAGGCCGGCATCAATGGACGATCCATCAAGGTCATCATCGATGGAGGGAGTTGTCACAATCTCGCAAGTGAAGAACTTTGCTCCAAGCTCCAATTGCCCAAGACGAAGCATCCACATCCATACAAAGTGCAATGGCTTAGTGACTCCGGCACCATCCAAGTTGAGCACCGAGTACAAGTCTCCTTCAAAATTGGCGCCTACGAAGAAACCTTGGAGTGCGACGTCATCACAATGACTGTTTTCCATCTTCTCCTTAGACGACCATGGCAATTCGATAGAGGAGTCGTCCATAATGGGCGTAGCAACCACTATAGCTTCAAGATGTGTAGCGACCCGACCAGAATGGATCAAGTCTCTGTGCTTAAGTGTCATCCCTGGATCGGTATGCTGACACACACAGTACTCGAGGATTTATAACAGAGGTAAATCACATGTAAAAAGTAATGTAAATGCTATTACCTCAATCCAAATAGCGGAAGTAACAAGGTTTTGGATTCCCATCAACACCAACGGCAAAGTTGAGTGCAGAAATCGTAACCCTAACGTATCACTTACTCGTCGTAAGATATCCTGCAACATGAGACGTTGCAGCCACAGAGGGTCAGTACATTGAATGTACTAGCAAGTTCACACCATAGAGAATGATGAATAAAGGCTATCACTACATGCATATTTGGCTGGTGGAAAAGCTCTATGGTTATAGGGTTTTTGCGAAAAGCCAATTTTTCCCTACTGCAAAGGAATAAATTTTATTTAACTATGATGGTGGTTGTTGAACATTGAGAATGGTTGACAGCATTCTCAATCCCAATTAAATAACATCATTAAACCCAACAAACTTAATTTAAAGTAACGTGATGAGATTCACATGATAATCCAGGTACTAGATACTCAAGACGTCCATAACCGGGGACACGGCTAATCATGATTAGTTTGTACACTCTGCAGAGGTTTGCGCACTTTTCCCCACAAGACTCGATCGCCTCCGTTTGGTTTCTCGCACTACACGGTGTTTGAGAAGACAGATGACCGAGACATAGTCTTTCAGAAGCGCTAGCACCTTACGATGGATAGACCGTTACACCTACTTTCCCTTACATCTGCTAGTCTACCCTATAAGAGTTCGCACGACTTAATCAACTATGCTAGAGCCCATAATAGCTTGTGGCTGCACACGGAAGTTTCTAGTATGAAAAATCTCATGATCCCTTTGGGCCTGGGTGGCGGTCCATAAAAAAACAGGCAATCCTGGTCTACCCAGGTGCCTAGATAGGCAATCCTGGAATAACCTGGTGCCTCAATCCACCCAGATGTGTGTTTAAGTTGCCACCTTAAGTAAACCATTAATTAACAATCTCACATCTGTCATGAATACTCTCAAAACCCAATCCATGTCTACGAGCATAGCATGGCACTATAAGCATAACGTAATAGTAACTCCCAAGGTTTGAATGCAGGGCAATAGGTTCCTTCCTCATCAACTACTTCCCAATACCCACATGTTATCAATCCTACTCATGCAATGTTCGAGGGTGAAACTAATGCATAAAACTGGGTATGAAAGGGGATATGATCAAAGTGTGAACTTGCCTACAATGTTGATGAAGATGATTTGCACTCAAAAAATCTTGATAGATCTACTCGTCACACGCCGGTCAATCTATCGTAAGCAAACAATAGTAACCACACATAAGCAATCACTCAAAAGATCAAAAGGAACGAAGAAATCGATTCGGAAAACATCAAAACCAAGCAAATAGCTCTTGCAACATAAAACAATTTCTAACAGTACCAAAATTATATGAATTTGGCCTTATCAGAAAGTTTAGGTCAAGAGCTTTGATTTGCAAAAAGAATCAACTCAAACGGAGCTACGAAACTCAAGTTATGATCAAACGAAGTTTGAATTCAAATCTGATCTAATTTAAATTTTAAACTTTTCAAAAACATGTTTGAGTTCGATTACTGGATAGAGGAGATCATAACGAAGAAGTGGGCGTTGGTTTCATTGGATTTGGACAAACGAGTAAAAATTTGGAGAGAAGAGAAAATTTGGAGAGAAGAAAAAAACAAACAAAAATACCTTTATAAGGCAGAGAAAAGATGACTTTGGAGAGAAGAGAAAATTTCTAGAAGTCGCGCCGGAGAGGAGAAAAATATTTTTCTTAAATGGATCTAGTCAAACCAAAATATTGATTTAACCTGAATCGGATGATTTTTGGAGGCTCTATGGGTCTATATTTACTGGTGGAAAAGAGGCTTAGGGGTCAAAGGCTAGGCAATGTGGGACTAAACGTAGACGAAAATATACGAAACAGAGAAGAAAAGAGA
This sequence comes from Triticum urartu, assembly GCF_056163025.1. Classification (NCBI taxonomy): domain Eukaryota; kingdom Viridiplantae; phylum Streptophyta; class Magnoliopsida; order Poales; family Poaceae; genus Triticum; species Triticum urartu. The sequence continues at coordinate 203,965,339 of NC_141873.1, forward strand.
CGGATGGGCCTAAAGGTGCAAAGTTCGGCCTAAGAGAAAAAAAAAAGAAAAGGCTGGCTGGGCCTGGCTTATTTAAGAGAGAAAAAAAACAATGGGGTGCCAGAACTACTATACTGCGCATCTAGGCGATAAATAGATATGGGCCGCACGTACAGTTTTTTTTAAATAGAAACAAAAGGAAAACCGAATAACAAAAACATAATAAAATTTTTATATAGGCATATTATATATCAAAATTTTCAGAAAAAGATTTTCTACGACATGAACATTTTTATAATGCCAAATAAAATCCACACGAATTCATATAATTCAAAGAGTGCTACTGGTCTAATAAAATCCAATAAAATCATTTTTTAAATACCAAAATTAATTCAAATTTATTTCTCTCCAATTTTCTGATGTAGGGAATCATGTTACCCTATTTTCCGCATATTTTATTTTTGGAGAAAAATAATTTGAATAAAATCCAAATAACTCCAAATTGAAAAATAATTCCAAAAGACTTTGAATTTGATCCTTTGAAACTCCCAACTCATATTTCATATAATTTGAAGAAGTCATTTTATCTCCTCTCGTGAAAATCATTGAGTTGCATAAAGTTTTAGAATTGGAAATATTTTCCAAATGAAATTCAAATATTTTCAACACCCCTTGTCATTTAAATAAATGGAAGAAGTCATGTCATCTTCTCTCCAGGGTTTCATGGTGAAAAGAATTTGAATTCACGGAGATCACGAATGCAAAATAAAAGTTTGGGAAAGTCCCTTTATTCCCACTCATTTAACTTTCAAAAAGGTTTCGAATTTCACTCAATTTCACAAAATCAATCAAACAATCAATCAAATCTATCTATTTATTATAACATTCCAAAATTTAGAATTTTGGGATGTTACAAGATGCAAGGAAAGGAGTTTGTGTTACGACCTATGTCTCCAAGCCACCCATCGTGGAGAGAATGGTGAGAGAGTGAGCCACCAAAAAGAGAGTCAGCGCCACAAGCCCAAATTGAGTGCCTCAACGATGAGTGAAAACAAGAACCTCGTTCTATTTGCCACCAAACGTGAGATGAGAGAAGTGTGTGAGAACCCATCTAGTGTCCTACACTACGTCCTCGTGTGCAAGGACAATGCACCACAAACTAACACTTCTCACACTTTTCCTCTAGTGTTGTCTTCTCTTTTGCAGGAATTTCAAGATGTTTTCCCCGATGAGCTACCTCCGAGACTACCTCCACTACGAGGCATTGAGCACCGCATCGACCTCATCCCCGGAGCACCGCTTCTGAACAAAGCTCCCTACCGCGTCAACCCCGAAGAAACCAAAGAAATCCAAAGGCAAGTAAAGCATCTCATAGACCATGGACATGTGCGTGAAAGTTTGAGCCCTTGTGCCATACCGGTCATTCTTGTGCCAAAACATGATAGTTGTTTTCGCATGTGCTCCGATTGTAGACCTATCAATGCTATCACCGTTCGTTATAGGTATCCCATTCCACGCCTAGATGATATGCTAGATGAGCTTAGTGGTGCCACTATATTTTCCAAAATTGATCTTAAGAGTGGTTACTATCAAATCCGCATACAAGAGGGTGATGAGTGGAAAACCGCTTTCAAAACCATGTTTGGTTTGTATGAGTGGAAAACCTCTCTCAGAAGCACCGGGCACTTTTATGCGCCTTATGAATCATGTCTTTTGCCCTTACATTGGTCTATTTCTTGTGGTTTACTTTGATGACATTCTTGTGTTTAGCAAATCTATCAAAGAGCATGTCACCCATGTCCGCATCGTTTTGCCAACTCTTAGGAAAGAGCGTCTCTATGCTAATATGGAGAAATGCCTTTTTGGTGTTGATAAGCTTGTTTTCTTGGGTTTTGTGGTCTATTCTAAGGGTGTTCATGTAGATGAGTCCATGATCAATGCTATTAAGACTTGGCGGCAACCAACCAACTTGCATCAAGTGCGTAGTTTTCTTGGTCTTGCGGGTTTCTATCGTCGCTTTGTGTAGGATATTAGCACCATTGCCTCGCCTTTACATGCTTTGAGCAAGAAGAATGCGCCGTTTATTTGGGGTCCATCCCAAGATACCGCATTCAATGAGCTTAAGAATTTGCTTACTCATGCTCCCGTGCTTGCTTTACCTAACTTTGACAAGCCTTTTGAGATTCATTGCGATGCTAGCGGTAATGGCATAGGAGGTGTGTTAACGCAAGAGAAGCGCCCCATAGCTTACTTTAGTGAGAAACTTTTCGGAGCGCAACTCAACTATCCCATCTATGACAAAGAGCTATATGCTTTAGTCCGTGTTTTACATGAATGGGAACATTACCTTCGTCCCCATGAGTTTATCATTCATACCGATCATGAGACCCTCAAGTATCTCAAAGGTTAAACTAAGTTGAACAAGCAGCATGCTAAATGGAGTGAATTCATTGAGTTTTTTCCCTATGTCATCAAGTACATCAAGGGTAAAGAAAACGTCATCGCGGATGCTCTTTCCCGCATACGCATGCTAGTCACGCAACTTGAGTTAGATGTCATTGGCTTCGAGCATATCAAAGAATTGTATGCGCATGATGAAACTTTTGCCACTCCTTATGCCAAGTGTTTGTCTCATACATTGTGGGAACGCTATTACATCAAAGACGGCTACCTTATGAGAGCTAACTAACTTTGCATCCCCAAATCGTCCCTTCGTTTATTGCTTTTACAAGAATCGCATGGAGGAGGATTAATGGGACACTTTGGACGCGATAAGACGTACGCCACGCTCTCGAAGAGCTACTTTTGGCCAAAGATGTTTCGGGACGTCAATCGCTTCACCAATCGATGTTCGACATGCCGCTAAGATAAGTCCAAAGCTCAATCTCATGGCCTCTATATGCCTCTACCAATTCCATACCAAACATGGGAAGACATTAGCATGGACTTTGTACTTGGTTTACCTAGAACTCGCAATGGGAAAGATTCCATATTTGTCGTTGTGGACCGTTTCTCAAAAATGGCACATTTTATTCCTTGTCACAAGATAGACGATGCTTCACATGTTGCTAATCTCTTTTGTAGGGAAATATTGCGTCTCCATGGTGTGCCAAAGACAATTATCTCGAACCGCGATGTCAAGTTCCTTAGCTACTTTTGGAAGACCCTATGCGCCAAGCTCGGAATAAAGCTACTCTTCTCCACAGCGTACCATCCTCAAACCAACGGCCAAACGGAGGTGACAAACCGCACACTCTGCGCTCTACTTCGAGTAATCATCAAGAAGAACATCAAGGAGTGGGAGGAGTGCCTACCTATCGCCGAGTTCGCCTACAACCGAGCAAGACACTCAACAACCGGCAAGTCGCCTTTCGAGGTCGTTTACAGATTCAACCCATTGTCACCATTGGACATTCTTCCTCTACCACTCCAAGAGCGCATCAATTTGAACGCAAGTACGCGTGTGACACATCTCAAGAAGATGCATGAAGATACAAGAAACACCATCGAGCGCCAAGTTCAACGCCTTGCTACCAAGCTCCACTTCAACAAGCAACCTATGGTCTTCAACATTGGTGATCGAGTGTGGCTACACCTTTGCAAGGACCACTTCCCACAAGAACGCAAATCCAAGCTTCGACCACGAGTGGTGCTTGCACGCTACAACGACAACGCTTACAAGATCGACCTCCCGCGCCACAAGTACAACGTGAGCGACATCTTCAACGTCAAAGATGTCTCTCCCTTCCATAGTGATGAAGATTTTGATCCGAGGACGGATCTTCCCCAAGGGAGGGGAGATGATGCGGAGCATCCCAAGGTCATCCCCATGGACCTACCATCGTCTCATCAAGTTCCTACTGGACCCATGACTCGATCACGTGCATGAGCCCTCGAAACCGAGGTGACATCTCTCCTCTCACAATTCCACTTCGATGCACATGAAGCATGGCTACTACCTCATATGGATACTTTGTGCATACTCAGGTACAATGGAGAAGCTAACGAGCAAGGACAAGAAGAAGAGGAAGATGGACGAGAAGACAGAGAAGAAGAAGGGCTGCAGGAAAAGTCCCAGCCATCGGACGACTGGCCGGGACCGGACGTCCGGCGCCTGAAGATTCAGACGAGCCCCAGCCAGCGGACGTCCGGTCCAGACCGGACGACCGGTTCCCCGACACCCGAAGCAAACGAGCGGACGTCCTGATGAGGACATCAATACCATTGTTACAACCACAGCCCCTGCTGCTATACATACTGGACCAATTACTAGAGCTCACGCACGCCAATTGAATTATTATGTACTTTCGTTTCTTGGTAACGATTCCATTGTTCATGAGAATATGATGCTGCCTAAATTGGATACATTTGTTTTGCTTACAAATGAAGGGCCTAGCTTGGACAAGAAAGATGAACCTTGGAGCAAGTTCAAGCATGGAGATGATGGCATGCGCAAGGGGAACAAGAACGGAGTTACAAGTGATGATTCTAGGACTCTGAAGCCACCATAATGAGTGCATGAAGCATGGGACGAAATATACAGGATGCCACGTCATAAATTCTGTCCAGAGGATATTCTAGGTGCCGCGTCACCTTATTATTGGGCCAGGCCCATGTATTTTCGAAGTACTTAAGTATAGGCTGTTTTTAGAGTCCGTATGTGTGGGGAAACAAGAGTTAGGGCTGGTTTCGGACCCCTCCACCAAGGGCCACGAAATTCCCCCTCTCTCCTCCATATATACAGCCCTTAGGGCATCGTTTAGACTTTGGGTTTTGTTTAGATTAAAAGTTCGCCATAGCAACTTCGCGTACTTCGTTTGTGTCCAACGACTAGACCAAGACGTCACAGAACCCCACCTTGATCAATAAAGCTTTCATCTTATATTCGCAATATCCTGAGTGCAATCTCAGTTTCTTGCTTGTTCTTCGTTTGCTCGGAGGAAACAGGCCCTCGTGGTTAGGTTGATCGTGCTCCGGCGTGGTCAATAACCCCTCGGAGTTGGTTTAGCAATTGCTAAGGCGCGACGTCCTCTCACGTTCATAGTCGGATCGTCAAAGTCGACTTCCTCTAAAATGATAGCCACCATCTCATCGAAAGATGGGACACCTTTGCCTCTATCAGGTCTTGAATCCGCTTGGGGGATCTTCTCCGGTGGAGGCTCGAATCTCCGAGGAGAAGGTAACCAAGTGGATGAGCAAAGCTATCACACAAAATATGGGCTAATCCTTTGCTAACCCTAGAAAGTTGTACGGGATAGAGTATATATAGTCTAGGGAGGAGAAGGGATACACGGGCCTCGGTCCTTCACTGTGCGCAGACAGGGGAGGCCGGATGTCCGGGCTGGTCGGGCCGGATGTCCGGGCTTTCAGGCGACACCGGATGTCCGGGCTGGGGGGCCAGATGTCCGGGCTAGAGCGGTGGCATTTTTTGCTCTCGGGTTCGGAGGGGCTGGATTTCTAGGCCGGTGGCCGGATGTCCGGGGGCTCGGGAGGGGCCGGATGTCCGGGCTGCCGGGGCCGGATGTCCGGGGCCTGTAGCCTTCTGCGGCTGGGCTACTGTAGTGGAAGACGCTCCAAGGGCCGAACGTCCGGGGCCTTGGCCGGATATCCGGGGCCTCGGAGATGCTCTTGGCTCCTTCCATTAGTTCTCCTCTTCCGTGGACTTGGGGACTTGTACATCTTCATGCACATCTTCAGGAGGACCTTCTTGGTACCTAATCATGCACAACACCCCGGACTTAGGTAGTAGCCATGTCTCATGCATAAAAAGTGGAAGTTAGGAGAGGAGAGAGTTCACCTTATCTTCAATAGGTTTGTTGTTATGTATAGCATAATGGAGACTCAAATTGTGTAATTGATAGATTCAAAGGTGTCCCGTCTTTCGATGAGATAGTGGCTATCGTTTTAGAGGAAGTCGACTTTGATGATCTGACTACGAACGTGCGAGGACGTCGCGCCTTAGCAATCGCTAAACCAACTCCGAGGGGTTATTGACCACGCCGGAGCATGATCAACCTGACCACGAGGGCCTGTTTCCTGCGAGCAAATGAAGAACAAGCAAGAAACTGAGATTGCAATATGGATATTGCGAATGTAAGATAAAAAGCTTTATTGATCAAGGTGGGGTTCTGTGACGTCTTGGTCTGGTCGTTGGACACAAACCAAGTACGCGGAGTTGCAGCTATGGCAAACTTTTAATCTAAACAAAACCCAAAGTCTAAACGATGCCCTAAGGGCTGTATCTATGGAGGAAGAGGGGTGAATTTTGTGGCCCTTGGAGGAGGGGTCCGAAACCAACCCTAACTCCTGTTTCCCCACACATACGGACTCTAAAAACAACCTATACTTAAATATTTCAAAAATACATGGGCCTGGTAAGGTGACGCAGCACCTAAAATAGCCTCTTGACGAAATTTATGAAGTGGCATCTTGTATATTTCGTCCAAGGCTTCATGCACTCCTTATGGTGGCTTCAAAGTCCTGAAATCATCACTTTTAACTCCGTTCTGGATCCCCTTGCGCATGCCATCATCTCCACGCTTGAACTTGTTCCAAGGTTCATCTTTCTTGTCCAAGCTAGGCCCTTCATTTGTAAGCAAGACAAATGTCTCCAATTTAGGCAGCATCATATTCTCATGAACATTAGAATCGTTACCAAGAAACGAAAGTACCTGATAATTCAATTGGCATGCGCGAGCTCTAGTAATTGGTCCAGTATGTATAGCAGCGGGGGCTGTGGGTGTAACAATGTCCTCATCATCGTCCCCTTCTTGAAATGAAGTCGTCCTCGACGAAAGTTCATCGTCCTCACCCAAATAAGGCTTCCAATCTGCAATGTTAAAAGTGGGACTAACCCCAAAATCTACAAGCAGCTCAAGTTTATATGCATTATCTTTTATTTTCTCTAACACATTAAAAGGACCATCAGCACGTGGCATTAGCTTTGATTTGCGCAAACTAGGAAATCTATCCTTATGCACATGTAACCAAACAAGATCTCCAGGTCCAAACACAACATGTTTTCTACCCTTATCTCCAGCAAGTTTATATTTAGCATTCATACGCTGAATGTTTTCCTTAGTTAACTCATGTATTTTTAAAATCAATTCAGCACGTTCTTTAGCATCAAAATTAACCTTCTCTGAAGATGGAAGAGGTAACAAATCAATAGGTGCACGAGGTAGGAAACCATACACAATTTCAAAAGGGCACATCTTAGTAGTAGAATGCAATGAACGATTATAAGCAAATTCAATACGAGGCAAGCATTGTTCCCACATTTTCTTGTTATTCTTCAAAACAGCCCTAAGCATAGTAGACAATGTTCTATTGACTACTTCAGTTTGTCCATCAGTTTGGGGGTGACAAGTAGTACTAAAAAGCACTTTAGTCCCCAACTTAGCCCATAAACATCTCCAAAAGTGGCTAAGAAATTTAGTATCACAATCTGAAACAATAGTATTTGGCACATCATGCAAGCGAATAATTTCACGAAAGAACAAATTAGCAACATTAACAGCATCATCGCTTTTATGACATGGTATAAAGTGTGCCATTTTCGAGAACCTATCCACGACAAAAATATGCTATCCCTCCCCTTTTGATAGAGGCAAAGGTGTCCCGATGTTTTGATGAGATGGTGGCTATCATTTCTGTGGGAGTCGACCTTGACGATCCGACTACGAACGTGCGAGACGTCGTGCCTTAGAAATCGCTAAACCAACTTCCGAGGGGTTATTAACCACGCCGGAGCACGATCAACCTCACCACGAGGGTCTGTTTCCTGCAAACAAACGAAGAACAAGCAAGAAACTGAGATTGCAATCTGGATATTGCGAATATAAGATGAAAGCTTTATTGATCAAGGTGGGGTTCTGCAACTTCTTGGTCTGGTCGTTGGACACAAACGAAGTACGAGAAGTTGCAGCTATGGCGAACTTTTAATCTAAACAAAACCCAAAGTCTAAACGATGCCCTAAGGGCTATATATATGGAGGAGAGAGGAGGAATTTCGTGGCCCTTGGTGGAGGGGTCCGAAACCAACCCTCACTCTGATTTCCCCACACACACGGACTCTAAAAACAGCCTATACTTAAGTACTTCGAAAATACATGGGCCTGGCCCAATAATAAGGTGACGCAACACCTAGAATAGCCTCTGGACAAAATTTATGAAGTGGCATCTTGTATATTTCGTCCCATGCTTCATGCACTCATTATTGTGGCTTCAGAGTCCTGGAATAATCACTTGTAACTCCGTTCTTGTTCCCCTTGCGCATGCCATCATCTTCATGCTTGAACTTGCTCGAAGGTTCATCTTTCTTGTCCAAGCTAGGCCCTTCATTTGTAAGCAAAACAAATGTATCCAATTTAGGCAGCATCATATTCTCATGAACATTAGAATCGTTACCAAGAAACGAAAGTACCTGATAATTCAACTGGCATGCGCGAGCTCAAGTAATTGGTCCAGTATGTATAGCAGCAGGGGATATGGGTGTAACAATGGTATTGATGTCCTCATCATCCTCCCCTTCTTGAAATGACGTCGTCCTCACCCAAATAAGGCTTCAAATCTGCAATGTTAAAAGTGGGACTAACCCCAAAATCTGCAGGCAGCTCAAGTTTATATGCATTATCATTTATTTTCTCTAACACCTTAAAAGGACCATCAGCACGTGGCATTAGCTTTGATTTGCGCAAATTAGGAAATCTATCCTTACGCAAATGTAACCAAACAAGATCTCCAGGTGCAAACACAACATGTTTTCTACCCTTATCTCCAGCAAGTTTATATTTAGCATTCATACGCTCAATGTTTTCCTTAGTTAACTCATGCATTTTTAAAATCAATTCAGCACGTTCTTTAGCATCAAAATTAACCTTCTCCGAAGATGGAAGAGGCAACAAATCAATAGGTGCACGAGGTAGGAAACCATACACAATTTCAAAAGGGCACATCTTAGTAGTAGAATGCAATGAACGATTATAAGCAAATTCAATATGAGGCAAGCATTCTTCCCACATTTTCTTGTTATTCTTCAAAACAGCCCTAAGCATAGTAGACAATGTTCTATTGACTACTTCAGTTTGTCCATCAGTTTGGGGGTGACAAGTAGTACTAAAAAGCAGCTTAGTCCCCAACTTAGCCCATAAACATCTCCAAAAGTGGATAAGGAATTTAGTATCACGATCAGAAACAATAGTATTTGGCACATCATGCAAGCGAATAATTTCACGTAAGAACATAGCAACATTAACACCATCATCGCTTTTATGACATGGTATAAAGTGTGCCATTTTCGAGAACCTATCCACGACAACAAATATGCTATCGCTCCCCTTCTTTGTTCGAGGTAAACCTAAAACAAAGTCCATAGATATATCATCCCAAGGAACACTAGGTACATGCAAAGGCATATATAAACCATGAGGATTGAGTCGTGACTTAGCTTTTTGACATATAGTGCAGCGAGCAACAAAACGTTCAACATCCCGTCTCATCTTTGGCCAAAAGAAATGTGTAGCAAGTACGTCCTCCGTCTTGTTGACACCAAAGTGTGCCATTAATCCTCCTCCATGCGCCTCCTACAACAACAAAAGATGAACAGAGCTAGCTGGAATGCATAGCTTGTTAGCACGAAACACAAATCCATTGTTAAGAACGAACTTGTTCCAAGTTCTCCCTTCCTTACAATTCTGCAATACATCTTTAAATTCAGCATCATGCACATATTGATCTTTGATGGTCTACAAACCAAATATTTTAAAGTCAAGTTGTGAAAGCATAGTATAACGACCAGACAATGCATCAACAATAACATTTTCTTTACCCTTCTTGTGTTTAATGACATAAGGAAAAGTCTGAATGAATTCAACCCATTTAGCATGTCTACGGTTCTGTTTTGCTTGACTTTTAATGTGTTTCAAAGATTCATGATCAGAATGTATAACAAATTCCTTGGGCCATAAATAATGTTGCCATGTTTCTAAGGTCCGAACAAGAGGATATAATTCTTTGTCATAAGTAGAATAGTTTAGACTAGGCCCACTCAATTTTTCAGAAAAATATGCAACAGGTTTGCCTTCTTGTAATAACACACCTCCCAATCCAATTCCACTAGCATCACATTCAAGCTCAAAAGTATTATTAAAATCAGGAAGTTGGAGTAAAGGAGCATGTGTCAGCTTATCTTTCAATACCGTGAAGGCTTCTTCCTGTGCGGTACCCGAAACAAAAGGCACATCCTTCTTTGTAAGCTCGTTGAGAGGCACAGCAATGGTGCTGAAATCTCTCACAAAACGCCTATAGAAACCAGCGAGGCCAAGGAAACTCCTCACTTGTGTGACCGTTTTGGGCTGCGGCCAACTCTCAATAGCTTCAATCTTGGCTTTATCAACTTCAACTCCCTGTGGAGTAACAACATAGCCAAGAAAAGATACTTGGTCGGTGCAAAAGGTGCACTTTCCAAGGTTACCAAACAAACGTGGATCACGTAGAGCAATAAAAACAGCACGTAAATGTTTCAAATGTTCCTCCAAAGATTTGCTATAAATCAATATGTCATCAAAGTAAACTACCACAAATCGTCCGATGAAAGCACGTAAAACTTCGTTCATTAACCTCATAAAAGTACTAGGTGCATTAGTTAACCCAAAAGGCATGACTAACCACTCATATAATCCAAACTTAGTTTTAAATGTTGTTTTCCAACCATCTCCCAATTTCATACGAATTTGATGGTATCCACTATGCAAATCAACTTTGGAGAATATTGTAGAGCCACTCAGTTCATCAAGCATATCATCTAGCCTAGGAATAGGATGACGATAACGAATAGTAATATTATTAATGCCTCTACAATCAACGCACATACGCGACGTATGATGCGGAGCATCCTATGGACATCACCATGTCAAGAGTTCATTCGGCAAGTGACACGTGCGACATCTACTTCACATACATAAAGGTGAATCCTCTCCTTTACACGTGCTCACTTGACCCCTTCGAGGATGGTATACTACTTGACCCTCCATCATGCATGCATAGGTATTGTCAGAGCTTCACGGATGACGAGGAGGAGTGCAAGCGCCAAGAATCACCTACACCATCCGCGAGGGAATCATGGAAGAGAAGGAAGACAAAGCCTGGACAAGCTTCTGGAAAGCCCGGAACTTCTGGCCATCCCGGAGCTTCCGGCCCTGCTGCACCAAAGCCGTCCGAGAGTGTGCCAACTCTCTGGATAGCCCGGACCCTGCCCGGACCTTCGCCCGGAACCTCCGGCGCCCGAACCTTCCGGCCGTCCTCGGAACTTCCGGCCCTGCCTGCGCGCAGACACTCAAGCCGAAGCCCATGTACCCTTTCGCCCCTCACTTACCCCTTCGTGGACCTAGACTATATATACTCCTCCACCTCCTCCTTTCTAGGGTTAGCGTTGTGATAGCTCATTTGAGAGATATAGCCTCGCTCATCCATATCGGATCTACTCCTTGAGAGAGACCGCGGCCCCTCTTCGGAGAAAATCCACCTTGGATTCAAGACCCCTTTACGGGAAGATCCCCTTGTGGATTCAAGACCTCCTCACGGAGAAGAACCGGTTACCCTATGTATCGTCCTTTGTTGGATTTGGATCATGTATCTCTTTGTGTTTTGAGGATCTAGCACATGTGTGACTATTTCTTGTTGGTTGAGTGATTCTCTTGTGTTTCCCCTCGTGATTTCCCTCGTTTTCCCCCTCGTGTTCCTCGTGTTCTTCGCGGGATCCGCTCCTTTCGTGAAAGATCGGGCCACTAGGTTTCTACCCTACATCATCTTGGTATCATGAGCCAGGTTGATCACGATTTCGGAGCATCCCCTCTTTGTTTTCTAGCCTAATTTTGTTGTGTTCTTCCCCAATTTCGAAAATACCCACCAAAAATAACCCCAATTTTTTTTGTGATTTGTTGGTTTGGATGATGTTTTGTTGATTTTGATACATGGATTCGTTGTGTCTCCAGTGGATCTAGCATTCCCCATCTTTTCCCCCATTTCTATCCATGAAATCTTCCCAATTTTGACCCTGAAAATCGAGTTTTTCCGCCCCATTCTAAGATCTGGAATTTAGGGTTCATCCCGGAAGAAATTCCACGACCCCCGGAACTTCTGGACTCCTCTGGAACATCCGTCCTAGCCCCGGAACTTCCGGGCTAAGCAGAAAGTTTACCCCAAAAATCCCCAGACTCCCCGCAGTTTTTCCACGACTCTCGGATCTTCCGGCCACCCCCCAGAACTTCTGTAGCCCGGAACTTCCGGCCTAACCCGAAACATTGCACGGAATTTCAGCATCAGCCTTCTTCACCGTTTTCATCACAACTTTTCACTCCGAACTCCGATTTGAGTGTTCTTTGGCTCATTTTGAACGACGTGCCCGAGGACCTCACCTTGGTTTCACCACCTTTTGAAACCATCAAATTTTGTGCATTTTGGCATCTTTGCCTAGGGCTTCCACCACATCATCCGCTACACCACCGCAGACCTCCGCAACATAACCAATTTTGTTCCCCATCGCATTAGTGGTTGCTTGAGGAGTGATTTGAGTCTCCTAAGGTGTCTAGGCTACTTAGGGACGATTTCTTCTTCATCAACCACCACCACTACTTCTGCATAGGCTTGACCACTATACATTCCCGCCACCCCAACTTAACCCAATTTTGTTTGTGTTGTGAGTTGTGTCTCCTAAGGTGTTTCGGCTACTTAGGGACCGTGCTTCCAACTCCGACACCATGTATAGTCCACCACCTTACCCTCCATTTCCGCATTGCCTACTCGCATAACCCATCATTGCATTGTCGCAATCCCATTGAGCTTCCGCAACACCACCACCGCATCCTGCTACCACCATTTTGACATTTGAGATTTTGAGTTCACGTTTTTTCCGTTTCCTAAGGTGTTTCGGCTACTTAGGGACGAGTCTCCATCATCTTGGTATCTCCATCAAGATCACCGCCACTCATCATCGACACGGACGGTAACCTCCATATCATCTCGGTATCGTGGTATCCCTCCATTGTATATTCCCTTGCCATTGCATTGTTAACCCTTGGCCCATTTTGCGTCACTTCCTATCGAGATTAGCCATTTGAGTATTGCCGGCAATGTTACTTGTGCACATTAGTGATCTACACCATACATTGCATACATACCATACCATATCAGTATCATCTTGGTATCATATCATCCTTTGTGCCACAAGTTTGTTCCTGCATATATACAATTGCTATCTTGGTTTGTGCATTGTGCCAAAGTGGCCATACATATAAAAAAAGAATAAGCTTTTACGCAAAGAAAAAGAGAGAGTAAGAAGCTTGTAAGCAAGTGCCATGGCATCATACCACATTGCATAAGATTGTCATATCCGATCATCTTGGATCATACCACTGGAACATCATATACATAGCATACTTGGGATAGAAGTCAATGCATTTTTGTCTCCTACAAGTTGTGCACAAGTGTCGTATCCGCCTATTGAGCAATCGTGCTAGCGTCTCTCTATAGTTGTGCAACAAGAGCATTTTCCGTGGATTCCACATTTTGAGCTCATTCCTTGGTTGCACGACCCCATTTATCTATCCGTGTGTGTGTTCCCGTGTGCCACATATTGCTATTGGTATACTTGTTTCACTTGAGAATTTGTGAATCTCTTTCAACATTATTGACTCTTGCTAACATTTTGCATAAAAAATTTTGTGCCACTATCCTCACCGAGCTCCACCATAAGCCTTATTTTTGTAGGTGTGAGAAACCAACAAGAATTGGTACCAATTGTGCTATTTCCTTGTCAACATTGGAGTGCTCATTGATCCACTTTCAACTTCGGTCAAGGTACATTTTGTATTCGTTCTTCTATTTCTCCACTCATATTGGCTCGAATCTTGTGATGGATAAGCAAGGCATTTCATCTCCGGTCTTCCACAACAACGGCGGCGTGTACAACTACATCAACAACAAGCTTCCCGCACAAAAGGAGGAGCAAGATGCAAGGATTGAGGATATTCGGACCTTGTTGATCAACCGTTCTTCCCCTTCATCATCCTCATGGCAGCGACGTTCAAGTCACAAGTCTTCGGAGCGCAAAAATGAGGCAAGCGCAAGTCTTCCTCGTCCACATCTCCATGGTGACCACCATCACGTTTGTGATCCACCTCGTCAGGAAGGGCAAGTGACCTCCAAGCAACATGTGCACGACGATGACGAACAACATCTACATTGAGCTCAAGCATGACAATGACAACATCTTCATGAAGATGCTCGAGATGCGCCTACCTACAAGTTGCTACAAGCCCTACTTCACGCCAAGTCCAAACTTCATGACCACAAGAGAAGACCATGAGAAAAGCACCACCAAGACGGAGCTACGGCTACACCAACCACTTTGGCATCTTCGCCAAGTGACTTCAAGGCATCTTCGCCTATGGACATACGGCATCTTCGCCCACAAGCACCTCAAGAGAAGATCCCCAAGCTCAAGTCCACGACTTCCCTGAGCTACTATGACCTTGACATCGACCACACGATTCCTTTCTATGGGACTCAAGAACCCGAGGAGTATCTCGAGTGGGAGCGTTTGATGGACGACTACCTCAAGCTACATCAAGTTCCTCCCAAAGATCAAGTGAAGTGCGCCACAAGGAACTTCCACGACTACGCGTCCACATGGTGGCTTCACGCACCTTCGGAGACCTACGACATGAGTTGGCCCAAGACGAAGAGAGATTTGCGGCGAGAGTTTCTACCTCCAACCTACACGGAACAACTTCAACGCCAATTGGAGAACACCATCCAAGGATCCAAGTCCATTGACGAGTACTTCAAGGAGATGAAGATTGCCTTGCGACGAGCCGGCGTGGACGACCCCATTTCGATGAAGTTCCACTTCATGATGGGATTGCACAATGACATCTCCAAGACGATCTTCCTCGAGAACTACAAGTCCCTCGATGACAACTACATTGGTGCTCTCAAGGCGGAACAAGAACTCATGAAGGCCAAAGTTTCTCTACCCCAAGCTCACTTCGCAACGACCAAGCTCCATGAGAACGAGCATGAGGCTAGTACCACCACAATGTCCAAGCCCGACGAGCTCCAAGATGCTACTCCCAAGTTCGACGCCATCCCTCTTTGTGGCATTGACGATGACGAGTCCTCCATGACTCTTTTTCAAGACGGTGCGGCGACGAGTACGACTACAGAGACCCTCAAGGACCAAGCTTTGAAGGCGAGCGACAAGGTGGCGAGCAAGGATGATGCTTCCATCTTAGGAGGCAAGAGTGATGATGTGCCATCTTCGGCCTTCATCCACAACGAGAGTGATGTTGTGCCATCTTCGGCCTTCATCCACGACGACGACTACGAGACAGTTGGGCATGGGATTTTCCCTTCGACCA
Source organism: Triticum urartu (assembly GCF_056163025.1). NCBI lineage: Eukaryota > Viridiplantae > Streptophyta > Magnoliopsida > Poales > Poaceae > Triticum > Triticum urartu. The sequence goes on from NC_141873.1 coordinate 203,980,737, forward strand.
CGGCGACATGTGATGACTTGAGTGACTTTAGCCACCATATTGAGAGTGAGAGTGATTTCACCACTATCCCCATATATGATGTGTTTCCACTATTCCCATGTGGGGAGAGCCACAACCCCCACCTCTTGAGTGAGATGAGGGACTCCACCATATGTGAGTTTGAGTGCACCTATTTTGAGGGAGTGAGTGAACCACCACATAAAGAGAGTGAGATAGTTGATAGGTCATGTGAGGCCACATTTAACACTAACGACTTGACCTCTACCTCTATTATGTGTTCTCATTTGGTGCTAGGTCCCTTATATGATGATGCGCCGCTTCTCGACGACTTCGTCCTACCTTTGGACAAGACGATGGCCATGGTGGAATATGATGCATCCCCCACATGGTTCCATCACAATGATGATCTTGACCACCATTTGGTCTTTCCCACCTCACCTACACCACTTGAGTGGAATGAACAAGGTAACATAGGTGAAGGTGATGCTCTAGTCCCACTAGTGGAAATTCATGACATTGATTGCTTACATGATGTTGATCTCCCTATTGACATGCTTCATGCTTGTATGATTTCCCCATGCGATGATTTACCCATTTATGATGAGTATGATGATTGCCACGTGGAGTCTATTAGTTGTGATGCCATGTTACATAGGATTTCTTGTGCTAATTCTCTCGGTCACATCATGTTTGCCAATCCGCTTGACTTTTCATATGCTATGCATGAGATCAATCATATGTCATATTTGAAATCTCTTCATAGTGACTATGCATATGCCATTCAGATTAACCCAATTTGCACTTATGGCATAGATGACAAGCCCATGGTTATTGGCATTTGTTTCTCTTGTGATGATATTGATATGCTCCCTTTGCATCATTTATCTCATATGCCATGCCATGACCACCTAGCTTCGGATATGCATTGTTTTGGATGTTGTCCATTTTCTCCATATGATGTTTCCAACATTGCTCATGAGGAGACCCCCATAGTTTACTCATACATTTTAGGAGATTTTGATCACTCCCATCCATTGCATGATCCTCATACTTATGTGCACAATAAGCTTCCCATCAATAAACATGCTATTGCTGTGCCATATACTTGTATGCTCAATTTGCATCCCCATCATGTTATACACAATAACTATTCTTTCATGATGGATGACATGTTCTTATACCATGCATCAAATTTCTTTGACCGATGCTTATCTTGTGCTAACTCACACGTGCACATATACATCATGATGGATGATGTGTACATCTACCACGCGCACAATTTCTTTGGTTTGTGTCTCTTTTGTGTAGGTACCCATGAATTCTTGTCAACCTCGCAATCCCACGAGTTGACAAAACGAGCTCTAGAGAGCAATGATGACTTGGGATCCCATGGATTGCATTTCCCACCGCTCTCTTCATGCGAAGTCTTCGCGCATTTATTCTACATGTCCCTCACATGGTTAGGGATTATTGTCCATTACATTTTCTATGCCCATCTTTCCATGTTCACTTTGCATGATATGCTCATTCCCATGCCTTTGCCATGCATTTGTGACCCACGCTTTGCATTACACATGATGATTGATTCTACTACTTGTATGTGTATTTGCAAGCTTGGTGGAGATATAACTTGTTATTGCTATGCCCTATGCTTCGTGCTTGCGATATGTCATGTGCATTGCCTATTCCTATTATTTGCTCACATGACATGATTGCCATGATTTCCACTAGTATGTTGCATCTTCGCACTACTAGCTTGCACGACTTGATTACTATGCTTGCTTATGTTGCATCCCCAATGATTCATATTTGCATCACTACCTCACATTTACATGCTTGTTTGTGCTCAATTTATGTGCTTACATGCCATGTCACAATCCTTTGTCACACCATATGCTATGCTTGATGAAAACACTTGTTGGGTGAATCACCTCTTGAATGCTTGGTTTTGCACTAACGCTAACCGCATTTGTTTTTCCAAGTGTTTGTTCTACTTGCTCCTTTTGAAGGAATCATGAGATGGTGCGACATTGGAGAGTTCCCATTTCAAGCTTCAAGATGACGAGAACTTGGTGATCAACCACTACTACACGGCGACGCCATCTCTTTCTCATGGTGATTTGGGTTTCGATCTGACGTCGGATCTTTCCCAAGGGGGAGGGGGTGAAGTGGAGCATCCTATGTACATCACCATGTCAAGAGTTCATTCAGCAAGTGACACGTGCGACATCTACTTCAAATACATAAAGGTGAATCCTCTCCTTTACACATGCTCACTTGACCCCTTCGAGGATGGTATACTACTTGACCCTCCATCGTGCATGCATAGGTATTGTCGGAGCTTCACGGATGACGAGGAGGAGTGCAAGCGCCAAGGATCACCTACACCATCTGCGAGCGAAGCGTGGAAGAGAAGGAAGAAGAAGCCTGGACAAGCTTCTAGAAAGCCCGGAACTTCCGGCCGCTGCCCGGAACTTCCGGCCACCGGAACCTCCGGCCATCCCGGAGCTTCCGGCCCTGCTGCACCAAAGCCGGCCAAGAGTGTGCCAACTCTCTGGATAGCCCGGACCCTGCCTACGCGCAGACACTTGGGCCGAAGCCCATGACCTAGACTATATATACTCCTCCACCTCCTCCTTTCTAGGGTTAGCGTTGTGATAGATCATTTGAGAGATAGAGCCTCACTCATCCATATCGGATCTACTCCTTGAGAGAGACCGCGGCCCCTCTTTGGAGAAGATCCACCTTGGATTGAAGACCCCTTTACAGGAAGATCCGCTTGTGGATTCAAGACCTCCTCACGGAGAAGAACCGGACCCTATGTATCGTCCTTTGTTGGATTTGGATCGTGTATCTCTTTGTGTTTTGAGGATCTAGCACATGTGTGACTATTTCTTGTTGGTTGAGTGATTCTCTCGTGTTTCCCCTCGTCATTTCCCTCGTTTTCCCCTCGTGTTCCTCGTGTTCTTTGCGGGATCCGCTCCTTTCGTGAAAGATCGGGCCACTAGGGTTCTACCCTACATCAACATACCATCCTTTTTCGGCACTAAAATGATAGGAACAACACAAGGACTAAGGGATTCGCGTATATAACCTTTGTCGAGCAGTTCTTGTACTTGACGCATAATCTCCTTCGTCTCCTCTGGATTGGTACGGTATGGTGCACGGTTGGGTAATGATGCACCGGGAATTAAGTCAATTTGATGCTCAATCCCTCGAATAGGTGGTAATCCCGGTGGCACGTCTTCTGGAACGAGATGAAGATCATCAAACGAAAATAATGTTGCTGATAGTAGGAGGCAAAGAGAAAGACACGTCCTCGAACGAAAATAATGCCTCTTTGCACACAAAAGCATAGCAAACAGATTTGCTAAAATCTAGATCATCAATATCAGATTTTGTGGCAAGTAAACATGCACTTTTCAATTTAATTTCAGAAGCAGCACTAGATGGTTTATTATTAGGTTTCATTTGTTGCTCAAATTATTTTGCCACAATCTGATTTTCACTCTTATTTTTCTCCTGTTTTGCTTTATTAGCTCTATTAATATCATCTTTCAAAATGGATTTAGGAGTCATAGGAAGCAAAGTAATAATTTTATCCTTATGAACAAGAGTATACTGATTGTTTCTACCATGGTGTACATAATTTTTATCAAATTGCCATGGTCTACCAAGTAATAAGGAACATGCTTGCATAGGTACCACATCACAATCAACATAATCAGCATATGTAGACATACTAAAATGCACACGAACAGTACGTGTTACCTTAACCTTGCCACTATTGTTGAACCATTGGATGTAGTAAGGATGTGGATGTGGTCTTGTGGTGAGAGATAGCTTCTCCACCATCTCCATGCTAGCCAAGTTATTGCAGCTCCCACCATCTCCACTGTGTTCTTCACGTGTAATAAGAGCCAAAGTCTCCTCATCATAGTCACTAGCGGACTCATACCCACCATCCTCAGTAGCAATCATCACACGCTGAGATTGGCATTCTCTCGCAAAATGTCCTCTTCCCGTACAACGACGACAAATAATATAACTTGTGTGCCCTGTTGATGCCATGGAAGAAGAAGAGCTCTTCGCAGGTTCGGCAGGTGTGCTCTTGGAAGATAGTGGTTGTTGTGCCTGCTTTCTTGTATCATGGCTGGAGGTGGCACCTGATGGAGGTGCTGGTGTAGTGGAAGTAGAGGATGCACGTGGTATCCATGATGAAGACCGACCTGCAGAAAAGTTAGTACGCGCCAATGCGGGTCGATCCTGCACTTCACGTTCAGCTTTACAAGCAAGATGGAATAAACGAGTGATATTCGTATACTCCTTATACTCTAGAATGGTCTGAATCTCTCTATTTAATCCACCCATAAAACGTGCAAGCATAGCTTCATTCTCCTCAACAATACCACATCTAATCATGCCAGTTTGTAATTCCTAATAATATTCTTCTACAGAATTTTTTCTTTGTCTTAAGCGCTGCAATTTTTCAAGTAATTCACGTTGATAATATGGTGGAACCCAACGAGTACGCATAGCAGTTCTCAAAGCAGCCCAAGTAGCTGGAATAGGATATAATCTACAATGTTCAGACCACCAAACACATGCAAAACTAGTGAATGCACAAACAGCAGTAGGAACACGTCTCTCCTCGGGATATTGTAAACATGTAAATCGTTGTTCAGTTTCTAACTCCCAAGTAAGATACATATCAGGAACATATGTACCCTCAAATGGTGGAATATTCAATTTTAGTTTAGGGAGATGGTCGTGATCTCGTACCTGAGGGTGAGCCCTACCATTGCCATTATTTGCATGTGGACGACCTGGTGGTTGCCGTGCTGGTGGTCGCACGTAGTTCTGATTCTGAGCAACCTCATCCTCGTAATCTCCTGCAAAATCATCCTCCTCCGCATCAGCAGCAGGAGCCACAGAAGTATCAACAGCAGCACCAACAGTTTGGCCAGGTGCAAGAGGGAGACGGCTCGCTCGACGGAGGGCTGTTTCGTGATGTGTAGGTAGTCGTTGTTGTTGTAGTAGTGGTGCGTTAGGTGCAACCGGTGGTGGTGGTGGAAGACGTGCGAGCAATTCATTAAACCTGTTAGCGAGCTTTGTTTCGAACGTCTTCTCCATGCCATCTATCTTCTCCATGGCATCTGCTAATCTGTTTAGCACATCTTGCACCTGTCCACTCATCATTTGCTGAAATTTCTCATGCAACTCCTTATTCCTCATGTTCTCCCAGTCAGTCTCGTCGGCTTGTGATCCTGCCATGGTTGGCAACAATAGAAACACACAAGAATATGATCCTACAGACTACTAACAAGAGGTGGTGGTGGTGGCACAAATCCGTCAAGCAAATCTCAAATTCTTACCAGTTCTTACCCAGCAGCAGGCGGTGATCGGCAACCGTCGTAGTCAAAACACTCAAAGCGTGGTTAGAGCGATTACCAGGGAGAGTGAAACGCATGACGTAGATGTATGTGGAGCTGGGAAGGCTTATAATTTGGTAGCAAAAAGGGTCGGCAATAATCAATTCAGAGATGCAAAGTTGAATAAACGCTCAACGACAGTACTGTGCTAGTCCTAGTCTAGACCATGCTAGAGACGCGAGCCTAGAACACTAACAAAATCATGGCGCTGCACGTAAACAATGGAGGAGCACACTCTGAATTTTTTTTCTTTTTTTTCACTTTTTTGCACTTTTTTCCTCTCTTTTTTTTTGGTCCGCAACAATTTTTTTTCTAAAGTCTACAAATGGTCTAAAAACTGCCTAGCCAGAATTTTCCAAACTTAGTTTTTTTTAGTTTGCAACAAGTTTTCTTCTGCGGGTAGCACGTAATCTCAGGAGTCCTACTCTCTCATGACTCGGAGTATGGCATGATCTGGAACTCGAAAACAAAGCAACAAGTACTGGACTCTGACTAGTGGCGGAGATGAATCTGGTGGGACTCGGACTATGGTGGTATATCTGGACTGGGATTGGCGGTGGTATATGGCGATGGTATATCTGGACTCGGATTGGTGGTGGTATATGGCAGCGGCGATGTATATGGTGGGGTGGTGGTATATGGTAATGATGATGACGATGGTGCGGCGGCAGCGTGACAACCTGTGAACAGAACTCGAAACTCTAAGGGACTAGACGCTAAGACCAGCAACTCGACACGACGATGCAACCACAAATTCAACAAAGCTAAACACTAAAAAGACTATGCAAAGGCTCAGATTGGTTTGGATATGATGACCTAACCCTAAAATTTTTTTTGGCTTTTTCGTGGACTATAGGTATGAAGAACAGACTCGACCTAAACTACAAAAAACTTTAAAATCTCACCGAGCAACCTGGAAATCTGATACCACTTGATAGAGGCAAAGGTGTCCCGTCTTTTGATGAGATAGTGGCTATCATTTTAGAGGAAGTCGACTTTGACGATCCGACTACGAACGTGCGTGGACGTCGCGCCTTAGCAATCGCTAAACCAACTCCGAGGGGTTATTGACCACGCCGGAGCACGATCAACCTGACCACGAGGGCCTGTTTCCTGCGAGCAAACGAAGAACAAGCAAGAAACTGAGATTGCAATCTGGATATTGCGAATATAAGATGAAAAGCTTTATTGATGAAGGTGGGGTTCTGTGACGTCTTGGTCTGGTCGTTGGACACAAACGAAGTACGCGAAGTTGCAGCTATGGCAAACTTTTAATCTAAACAAAACCCAAAGTCTAAACGACGCCCTAAGGGCTGTATATATGGAGGAAGAGGGGGGAATTTCGTGGCCATTGGAGGAGGGGTCTGAAACCAACCCTAACTCTTGTTTCCCCACACATACGGACTCTAAAACAGCCTATACTTAAGTATTTCGAAAATACATGGGCCTGGCCCAATAATATGGTGACGCAGCACCTAAAATAGCCTCTGGACGAAATTTATGAACTGGCATCTTGTATATTTCGTACAAGGCTTCATGCACTCCTTATGGTGGCTTCAAAGTCCTGAAATCATCACTTGTAACTCCGTTCTGGATCCCCTTGCGCATGCCATCATCTCCACGCTTGAACTTGTTCCAAGGTTCATCTTTCTTGTCCAAGCTAGGCCCTTCATTCGTAAGCAAGACAAATGTATCCAATTTAGGCAGCATCATATTCTCATGAACATTAGAATCGTTACCAAGAAACGAAAGTACCTGATAATTCAATTGGCATGCACGAGCTCTAGTAATTGGTCTAGTATGTATAGCAGCAGGGGCTGTGGGTGTAACAATGGTATTAATGTCCTCATCAGTAATGCATCACAAGAAATATGTAGAGCATTGTTATTCATGGAATGCATACGGTGCAAGCAATCATGGCAAACATGAAAAGTTTGGAATGCATCATAGTCTCCTAATATGTATGAGGAAACTATGGGGGTCTCCTCATGAGAATTAATGGAAACAGCACATGGAGAATATTGACAATTCCAAATAAGCATATTTGGTTCTATGTGATCATGGCATGGCATAGTAGATGAATTGCGCAAATCATGTAAAGGAAGCATGGCAATATCATCACATGAAAAACAAAACCCAATGACCATCATCTCGTCATCTATGCCATAAGTGCAAATGGGATTTATTGTAATGGGGCATGCATAGTCACTATGTTGAGATTGAAAAGATGCAATATGGGAGATCTCACTCATAGCATATGACAAGGTTAATGGATTGTCAAACATGATTTGACCAAAAGAATTTTCACATGATATCCTATGGAGCATAGCATCACAACTAGGCAACTCGACATGCTCATCATCATATTCATCATAAATAGGTAAGTCATGACATGAATAAGTCACACTAGCATGAAGCATGGATATAGGTGTGTCAACATCATGCAAGCAATCATTCATAAAATAGTCCACTAGTGGGACAAGAGAAGCACCATCACCTATGTTACCTTTAGAGCATCGCTCATGTGTTGTAGGTGAGGTGTCGAAGACCAAGTCGTGGTCATCTTCATCTTGATGGAACCATGTGGGGGTGCATCATCGTCCACCATGGCCATCATTGTGTCCATTGGAGGTATGGAGTCATCGAGGATAGGCATGTCATCTTATAGGAGACCTAGCACCAAAGAAGAAAACACACTCGAAGTAGAGGATGATTCGTTAGAAATAATAGTGGCCTCACATGTCGTGTCAACTACCTCACTCACTAAGTGTTGTGGCTCACTCACTTCCTCTTGGATGCTCTCACTCATATCGTTGGTGGAGTCACTCAAATGGCTCTCAACCTCACATAGGATATGTGGCATGCTCTCATGTGTGGGGCTAGTGGTGGTCGCACTCATCCTGTCATAGGAAATGCACTCCATGTCACGTATGGTGGAGTCACTGATGTCACTCATGTGGTCGTGGATTTCCTCACATGGCAATTGGGGCATCTCGTCACATGTCGGTGTCGGAGAGATGTTGGTGCAAATGTCTCCATGCTCAATCATGTCATAGTCGTAGCCGTGGATGAAGGCCGAAGATGGCACATCATCACTCTCCTCCAAGACCAAAGATAAGGTCTCATTTGCGGTCTCATAGGTTGACTCGGAGTATGAGTCCAATATGGGCGCCGTCTTCATGTTGTTGAAGAGGTTCGTGCTCGTCGGCGTGGTCGAAGGGGATGGCCCTTGCTCGACCTTCTTGTCGCCGTCTTGTTGTAGGAGGCCCATATGATGTGGCACCTCGTAGCTCGTCTCCATGACCGAAGGGAATTTCCCATGCTCGGCAATCTTCCTTGAGGGGCTTCCGAAGATGGAAGTGTCGCCCTCGCATGTAGGTGGTCGCCTTGGACTTGATGAAGTCATTGTAGGCGTACTTGTGGGAAGTAGGCGAAGATGCCGTACGTCCAAAGGTGAAGATGCCTTGATAGCACTTGGTGAAGATGCCAAAGTGGTGGTGGTAGTAGCCGTAGCGCCGTCTTGGTTGTGGTCGTCTCGCGGTATTCTCTTTTGCTCATGAAGCGTGGACTTGGCGTGAAGTAGGGCTTGTTGGGACTTGTACATTTGCGCTTGGTGAGCATCATCATGATGATGTTGGCGTTGTCGCACTTGAGCTCGTCATAGATGTCGTTCATTGTCGTTGTGCACATGTTGCTTGGAGGTGACTTTCCCTTCATGACGAGGTTGATCACGAACGTGATGGTGGTCGTCATGGAGATGTGGACGACTTGCGCTTGCATCATTTTTGCGCTCCGAAGACTTGTGATTGGAATGTCGCCGCCTTGAGGATGATGAAGGGGAAGAACGGTTGATCAACAAGGTCGGAATCTCCTCTATCCTTGCATCTTGCTCCTCCTTTTGTGAGGAAAGCTTGTTGTCGATGTATTCCCTTTTCCTCGCTTCGGAGTGGCGAATGTCAACGGAGAGGTTCTCGATGCGCTCTCGCAATCTTGATTGTGCGCCTTGCATTTGTCGTTGAAGATCGAAGATTGACGCTTTGGTGATGTAGTTGTTCACGCCGTCGTTGTTGTGGAAGACCGGAGATGAAATGCCTTGCCTATCCATCACAAGACTCGAGCAAATATGTGTGGGAGAAAGAGAATAACGAATACCAAATGTACCTTGACCGAAGTTGAAAGTGGATCAATGATCACTCCAATGTGGACAAGGAATGTAACGCCCCGAGACCATTGCGCCAGGTGTCTTCCAGTGATTCGCCGTCGTTGCCATGTCTTTTGCTTGCGTGTCGCTTCTTGCCATTGCATCATCATATTTTCAAAACCTGCACCTGTTCGGGTTCCCGCAGTTCCTTCTGTTGTCCGTTCTGAGCCCAGCCACACTTGCATGCGCCCACGGCATGTCCGAAATAGTATTTTATAAGTGGCCGGAAAATGTTCTCGGATTGGGCTGAAATTGGTGTGTGGTCTTATTATAGTGTAGATAAACCACCTGTCAAGTTTCATCGCATTCGGAGTTCGTTTGATAGCCCAACCGTTAAACTATAGCGGCATTATAGCCGGGCACATGTCGGACTTTTTCGGTCTCCGGAAACAGTCGCCAGGCCTCTCTTCTCTTCTCTCAGCCTGAGACCTTCTGCACAGTCCACTACCTACCACCAGGCCTAACCTAGGCTCTCTTGTCAGTCCGCGGACCTCCTCACGCGCGCGTCCGAAAGCTGTCCCGGACCCGAACCGGGCAGTCGTCACCATTGGGTCCAGATCATCCCCAAACATCTACAAAACATCACCGTTTTCTTATTTGGACTCCCTAGTCTATTTTTCTCGACCGCTCGATTTTATTTGGAGGGACGGTTTAACTCCTAAACTCTCCCTCTTTCCTTATATATATATATATATAGTCCCTAGTCTAAATCTAGACCAAACCCTATTTCCTAGGGATCCTCCCCTGTCTATCCGTCGCCGCCAGTCACCTGGTCTCCTCTCTTTCCGCGCACCCCCAATCGCGAGCCAGCCTCCAGGTCCACCCGCAGCCCGATCCCGCCTCGATCTTCTTTGCCTCGCCGGGGCAGCCGTCGCAGGAAAAAAGGAGTTGTTTTCTCTCCTTCCACATTGCTTTTCTCTCTCCCTGCCTCGTTCTATCTCTCAGCTCTCTCTCTCTCTGTCTCGTTTTGGATAGGGAACCGAAGGAGCCCGCCATGGCCAGGAGTTTCGCCACCGCCCCATCGCCTGGATCCGTTGCTCCGTCCGGCCTCTCTCACCTCTCCCGCGTCACCGGTGGTCGCCTCCACCTAGATCCGCCCCATCCTCGTCCCCGGGAGACGTCATTGCCACGTCCACCGCCGCCTGCGTCCTCTGCTTCCGGGACTAGGCGCCCTCTCACCCGCTTCTCGCGTTGACCTCGCCCTGCCTCCGCTCGATCTGACTATGAGGCCCAGCTCCAACGCAAGGGACGGCCCAGCTCCGCAGCGCCGCCCCAGCCCAGATCCAGCCAGGCCCAGTCAGGCCCGATCCGCGCCGCCCTCGATGGCCTTCCTCTTCACCAGCGGGCCAAGCCCATGGGTGAGGACGCACCCAGCACCTCCCCTGTTCCTGTTGGTCCTGGAAGACTCGGCCCAGTAGTGTTTTTTTCCTACCTGCATATTTATCTATATTTCAGAGAAGACCTATTTTGCAGAAAAGTCCCTCAACATCATGCATGTCATATCTCACCAACCATGCATCGTATTAAAACAAACTTAATATGAAACTTGCTTAGAATTTCATCTAGTTTAATAATATGCCACTTTCAATCATGTTTAAAATGATTAAAATGCTGTTTGGTTAAATTTGCTCCTATGCCATGTTAAAATGCTTTAATTCATAACTTAATAACCGTAGCTCAGTTTTAAATAATCTTTATATGTAAATGGGGTAGAAAAATGCCTAGTTTAACATGGTGGCATTGCTTTGCATGTTTAACAACTCTAAAATTATGTTTAGGGCAGAACAGTACCAAACCTTAAAATATGCACATGAGGAGTTTTCGGACTTGTTGTTTGTTGTTCCGGCCTTGTTGTTTGTTGTTCCGGCCTCATTTAAACTTGCCTAGATAGGTACTTTTCATTTGCTTCACCCTCTTGCCATGTTTAACAACATTTAATATTATTGGGTACATAAACAAGATCAAACTAAATAAGTCACGTGGTGTTTCGTCAATATGCAACTCGTTGCATATTGTGCTCCACTTAATTTGTAGGATTGTTTATGCACTTTGCCATGCCATGCTTCATTAAACTGGACATGCATCATACTTGTTTGTGCATCGTGCCATGCTTATGTGATGGTCGTTTACTATGTTGTTTGCTTTCTTTCCGGTGTACTTCTTCTCGGTAATCCGGTAACGTTGCGTTTGTGAGGATCCGTTGGCTACGTCCGTTTGTCTTCTTCATGGACTTGTTCTTCTTCCTTGCGGGATCTCAGGCAAGATGACCATACCCTCGAAATCACTTCTATCTTTGCTTGCTAGTTGCTCGCTCTTTTGCTATGCCTATGCCACGATACCTACCACATGCTTTATCATGCCTCCCATATTGCCATGTCAAGCCTGTAACCCACCTTGTCCTAGCAAACCGTTGTTTGGCTATGTTACCGCTTTGCTCAGCCCCTCTTATAGCGTTGCTAGTTGCAGGTGAAGATGAAGTTTGTTCCTTGTTGGAACATGTTTATTGTTGGGATATGTTCATGTTGGGATATCACTATATCTCTTATTTAATTAATGCATCTATATGCTTGGTAAAGGGTGGAAGGCTCGGCCTTATGCCTGGTGTTTTGTTCAACTCTTGCCGCCCTAGTTTCCGTCATACCGGTGTTATGTTCCTTGATTTTGCGTTCCTTACATGGTTGGGTTATAATGGGAACCCCTTGACAGTTCACTTTGAATAAATCTCCTCCAGCAAGGCCCAACGTTGGTTTGACCATTCGCCATCTAGCCTTTTTCCCTTGGGAGTCGCGCATCCTGAGGGTCATCTTTATTTTAACCCCCCGGGCCAGTGCTTGTCTAAGTGTTGGTCCGAAATAGAGCCACTTGCGGCGCCACCTTGGGGAAACTTGAGGGCTGGTTTTAGCTGTACGTAGTGTTCATATGGTGTTGCCTTGAGAACGAGATATGTGCAGCTCCTATCAGGATGTCGGCGCATCGGGCGGTCTTGCTGGACTTGTTTTACCATTGTCGAGATGTCTTGTAACCGGGATGCCGAGTCTGATCGGATTGTCTTGGGAGAAGGAATATCCTTCATTGACCGTGAGAGCTTGTGATGGGCTAAGTTGGGACACGCCTGCAGGGGTATGATCTTTCGAAAGTCGTGCCCGTGGTTATGGGCAGATGGGAATTTGTTAATGTCCGGTTGTAGAAAACCTGAAACTTAATTAAAATGCATCAACCACGTGTGTAGCCGTGATGGTCTCTTTCCGATAGAGTCCGGGAAGTGAACACGGTGTTGGAGTTATGCTTGGACGTAAGTAGTCTAGGATCACTTCTTGATCATAGATTCTCGAACATGCTTTGCCTTCTCTTCTCGCTCTCATTTGCGTATGTTAGACACCATATATGCTAGTGCCTGCTGCAGCTCCACCTCATGCCTTTACCCTTCCTGTAAGCTTAAATAGTCTTGATCGCGAGGGTGTGAGATTACTGAGTCCCCGTGACTCACAAATACTTCCAAAACCAGCTTGCAGGTGCCGATGATACCATGCAGGTGACGCAACCGAGCTCAAGGAGGAGCTCGAAGAAGATCGTGTCTGTTGTGTTGTTTCCGTTTCCAGTTGATCAGTAGCGGAGCCCAGTTGGCGCGATCGGGGATCTGTAGCATTAGGGGTAGTCTTCTTTTATTTTGGTTACAGAGTCGGACCTTGATTGTATCTGATAGTTTTAATGCTTTATTCATGTATTGTGTGAAGTGGAGATTGTAAGCCAACTATGTATCCCTTTCTTTTTTCATTACATGGGTTGTGTGAAGATTACCTCTCTTGCGACATTGCCTTCAATGCGGTTATGCCTCTAAGTCGTGCTCCAACACGTGGGAGATATAGCCGCATCGAGGGTGTTAAAAGTTGGTAATCAGAGCCTTCCCCGACCTTAGGAGCCCCCTGCTTGATCGAATCGCTGGCGTTGTTGAGTCTAGAAAAATGTTTTGAGTCATTTAGATATATATCGGAGAGTAGGATTCTTTTTACTCCTCAGTCCCTTCTTCGCTCTGGTGAGGCATCCTGATGTAAAGTTTTGACTCTTCTCTTCTCAAATTTCACTAAAAAAAATTTAGAATCACGCGGGTATCTTGGAATCGTTCCGATGATTTTGTGACGAGAACATTGTTCTTGGTGCCTCCTGACATTTAGGGGTTGTGGCAGTGTCCCGGCGAGTTGAGCTCCGAGGTGTTGTCGTCACAATTTTATCGTTTCAATTCTGGAGTACCTGAGTTTCACTGACATCAAAAATCTCTTTTATGCAGTTGTTGGTGAGATAACCTCGACGCCACCCAGTACTGGGGCGGGAGTTCGGGAGTATTTCCGTAACGCGTATAATGGATGCTTTTCGAAGGTTGAGGTAAAGGATTTCCGAAGGTTTCTTGGTTATGTGTTGAAGGATGGATACAGCTGCATGTAGGATTTGTTAGTTTTGGGTGAGATATTATGCTTCCCCTGTATCCCCATGTAACGCCCCGAGACCGATGTGCCGGGTGTCTTCCTGTTATTCACTATTGTTGCCATGTCATTTGCTTGCGTGTCGCATCTTGTCATGTCATCATGTGCATTGCATCATCATGTTTTCAAAACTTGCATCCGTCCGGGTTTCCCCGTTCTTTCCGTTGTCCGTTCTGAGCCAGACACACTTGCACGCGCCCGCGGCATGTCTGAAATATTATTTTATAAGTGGTCGGAAAATGTTCTCGGTTTGGGTTGATAGTTGGCGTGTGGTCTTATTTTAGTGTAGGAAGACCGCCTGTCAAATTTCATCGCGTTCGGAGTCCGTTTGATAGCCCAACCGTTAACTATAGCAACAATATAGTCGGTCTAAACGTCGGACGTTTTCGGTCTACGGAAACAGTCGCCGGGTCTCTCTCTTCTCTTCTCTCAGCCCAAGGCTTTCTGCACGGCCCACTACCTAACCGCCATGCCCTACCTAACCTCTCTCATCAGTCTGCGGACCTCCTCGCGCGCGCGTCTGAAAGTTGTCCCGGACCCGACGCGGGCAGTCACCACCATTGGGTCCGGATCATCCCCCAACATCCACAAAACGTCTCCGTTTTGTCAATTGGAGGGACGAGGTAGCCCCTACCCAAAAATCCACATGCTATATATGTATCAGTCCAACCCTAAGATCAAGGAGAGCTGTCCCATCCTTCCCCCTCGCGCAGCCACTTTCCAAATCTCCCGCGGGATCCATTCCCATTCTTATTCCAATCAGCCCGCAAACCTCCTCCCTCGATCCATCCAACCAGCACCGCTCGCCCGATCCCCCTTTCACCACAAACCACCGGAGCACCAGGAGACCTCCAGCCCCTGCTCCCGCGCGCCTCCGTTCAGCGGCTGCTGACGAGCAGATGAGTCACCGCCCATCTCCTTTTCTTCCCCTGTTTTCCTATCTTTCCTCCTCTAATCTTCCCCCTTGATTGCTTTCTTCTCTGCCAGGATATGAAAGGGGCTCGCCCCTGATGCCGTGGCCGCCGACACCAAAGCTGTCGTGTGCCCTCTCCTTCCGGGCCCTGGCTTCCCCGTCGGGGTTGACCTCCAGCGCCGCCAAGTCCCTCGCCTCACCTCCCTTCATTCCCAGCGACCCTGCGTCCCTGACGATGCCCGCGCCTAGTCCTTGCAAGCCGCCGCCCGGAGCAGGCCGCCTTCGCTCCTCCTCAACCCCGCCATCTTCAGCCTCCGTGTCAAGTCCGCCGCCTGCTGCCGTCGCCTCGGTGAACCACGTCGGCTTGCCGCGTCCTGTGCCTGCTGGTGCCCCGCCTACTCCTCCCCTGCGCCTGAAGCTTGCTTCGTCGGTCGTTGCTTCCTCTGTTTCGAGTAGAGGAGAACGCCAGTGCTTCGCATCGGCCCTGCTCGACCTCCTTCGCATCGGATCCATCGGATCCCGACCCTCCCCGTCGTTGCCGGACTTTCCATCTCGCCGGAGCCCCAAGTCCTCGCGCCCAAGCCCCTCGCCAGCCTTCCCTGCTTCCGCATGTGAGAACAACGAAGCCGCACCCGCGTTGACTTATCGTCGCGTGGCCCAGATCCGCTAACCAGCCTCCTGGACCGCAAAGCCAGCGCTAGGCCTCCCTCTTCCCACCGAACCGGGCCGAGCCCATGGTGAGGCCACCCCGCTGATGCCCCTCTTTTTTTTCCTGCTGTTGGGCTGCCAAGATTCGGCCCGTTTCTATTTTTCCCTGCGCTGTGATTTTCTCTTTTATCTAGAAAACTGTTGTTTTATAGTTAGGTCCCTAAACTTCATGCATTTAATAACTTCACAACCGTGCATCGGTTCTAAATTAATTATATATGAAAGTTGCTTAGAATTTTGTCTAGTTTAATAATATGCAGCTTTCATCTATGTTTGAAATGTTTAAAATGCTGTTTGTTTAAATTTGTTTAAATAACTTGCTAAAATGCTTTATTTCATAACTAAATAACTGTATCTCCGAATTAAATAATCTTTATATGTAAATGGGGTAGAAAAATGCCTAGATTTACTTGGTGCACTCATCTTGCGTGTTTAACAAATCTAAAATAATGTTTAGGGCAGAACAGTACCAAATCTATAATATGCTCATGAGGAGTTTCCAGAATTGTTGTTCGTTGCTTGCGGCCTCATTTAAACTTGACTAGATAGGTAGTTTATTTTGCTTCACCCTTGCCATGTTAAGAACATTTAATATTGTTGGGGTACATAAACGAGAGAGAACTAAATAATTGATGTGGTGTTCCGTCAATATGCAAACCATTGCATATTGAGCTCCACTTAACTTGTAGTGTTGTTTGTGCACTTTCCCATGCCATGCATAATTAAACCTGACATGCATCATACTTGGTTGTGCATCATGGCATGATTATGTGATGGTTGTTTACTATGTTGTTTGCTTCTACCCGGTGTTGCTTCTTCGGGTTGGTTCCGATAACGTCGCGTTTGTGAGGATTCGTTCGACTACGTCCGTTTGTCTTCTTCATGGACTCGTTCTTCTTCCTTGCGGGATCTCAGGCAAGATGATCATACCCTCGGAATCACTTCTATCTTTGCTTGCTAGATGCTCGATCTTTTGCTATGCCTATGCTGTGATACCTACCACTTGTATATCATGCCACCCATATTGTTAAACCTTGTCCTAGCAAACCGTTGTTTGGCTATGTTACCGCTTTTCTCAGCCCCTCTTATAGCGTTGTTAGTTGCAGGTGAAGATTGAAGTTTGTTCCTTGTTGGAACATGGAGATGTTGTTCCTTGTTGGAACATGTTTACTTGTTGGGATATCACAATATATCTTATTTAATTAATGCTTCTACTCTTGCCGCCCTAGTTTCCATCATATCGGTGTTACGTTCCCGGATTTTGCGTTCCTTACGCGGTTGGGTTATAATGGGAACCCCTTGATAGTTCGCCTTGAATAAAACTCCTCCAGCAAGGCCCATCCTTGGTTTTACCATTCGCCACCTAGCCTTTTTCCCTTGGGAGTCGCACATCCCGAGGGTCATCTTTATTTTAACCCCCCCCCCAGGCCAGTGCTTGTCTAAGTGTTGGTTCGAACTAGAGTCCTTTGCAGCGCCACCTCGGGGAAACTTGAGGGCTGGTTTTAGTTGTATGGAGCGCTCATCCGGTGTTGCCCTGAGAACGAGATATGTGCATCTCCTATCAGGATGTCGGCGCATCGGGCGTTCTTGCTGGTCTTGTTTTACCTGTTGAAATGTCTTGTAACCGGGATTCCGAGCCTGATCGGGTCTTCCCACTAGAAGGAATATCCTTCGTTGACCGTGAGAGCTTGTGATGGGCTAAGTTGGGACACCCCTGCAGGGATAGGATCTTTCGAAAGCCGTGCCCACGGTTATGGGCAGATGGAAATTTGTTAATGTCCGGTTGTAGAAAACCTGAAGTTGACCTTAATTAAAATGCATCAACCGCGTGTGTTACCGTGATGGTCTCTTCTCGGCGGAGTCCGGGATGTGAACACGGTGTTGGAGTTATGCTTGACGTAGGTTGTTCTAGGATCACTTCTTGATCATAGTTGTTCGACCGTGCCTTTTCTCTCTCTTCTCGCTCTCATTTGCGTATGTTAGCCCCCATATATGCTAGTCGCTTGCTGCAGCTCCACCTCATACCTTTTACCTTACCCATAAGCTTAAATAGTCTTGATCGCGAGGGTGCGAGATTTCTGAGTCCCCGTGACTCACAAATACTTCCTAAACCAGCTTGCAGGTGCCGAGGATACTGTGCAGATGATGCAACCGAGCTCAAGGAGGAGCTCGTTGAAGATCTTGTCCTTTGTGTTGTTTCGTTCTAGTCGATCAGTAGTGGAGCCTAGTAAGGGTCGATCGGGGATCTGTGTAGCATTGGGGGTAGTCTTCTTTTATTTTGGTTCCGTAGTAGGACCTTGTGTGTATTTGGATGATATAATTCTTTATTCATTTAATTGTGTGAAGTGGCGATTGTAAGCCAACTATGTATCTTTTCCCTTATGTATTACATGGATTGTGTGAAGATTACCTCACTTGCGACATTGCTTTCAATGCGGTTATGCCTCTAAGTCGTGCTTCGACACGTGGGAGATATAGCCGCATCGAGGGCGTTACAAGTTGGTATCAGAGCCTTCCCCGACTTTAGGGGCCCCCTGCTTGATCGAATCGCTGGCGCTGTTGAGTCTAGAAAGATGTTTTGAGTCATTCAGGATTATATATATCGGAGAGTTAGGAATTCTTTTTACTCCCAAGTCCCTTCATCGCTCTGGTGAGGCATCCTGACGTAAAGTTTTGACTCTTCTCTTCTCAAATTTCACTAATTTTTTTAGGATCACGCGGGTATCTTGGAATCGTTCCGATGGTTTTGTGACGAGAACATTGTTCTTGGTGCCTCCTGTCATTTAGGGGTTGTGGCAGTGTCCCGGGGAGTTGAGCTCCGAGGTGTTGTCGTCACAATTTTATCGTTGCAGTTCTGGAATACCTGAGTTCGCCGACATCGAAAATCTCTTTTATGCAGTTGTTGGTGAGATAACCTCGACGCCACCCAGTACTGGGCGGGATTCGGGAGTATTGCCATAAGTCGTATAACGGATGCTTTTCGAAGGTTGAGGGAAACGATTTCCGAAGGTTTCTTGGTTATGTGTTGAAGGATGGATACAGCTAGATGTAGGATTTGCTAGTTTTGGGTCAGATATTATGCTTGCCCTATATCCCCAACACCTGATTGCATAACCGGGAGAATTTCGGGAGTTTATAAGTGGGAATTCAAGTAGCTCTTAGGATATCTTTCCGACAGATGTATGATATGAAATTGGGGTTCGACGTCTAGTGGTCCGCCTATTCACGGTTGGTTTTACAGTGGTCTCGTTGTGTCTTAAAGAGTCCTTGGCTATGCCGACTCGGGGACACTTCGTATGTCATGTGCACTGCCTTGCACATGATGGTGGTGTACGATCGAGCCCGTGTAGGCCCCACCACGAAAACTTCGGATGAAATCTCTATCATATGTTTGTTCCGGCTTATCCTGCAAGCCAATCCTTTGTTTTGTTTTGAGTTGTGGTATTCGAGTTGCTTCGAAGTCAAGTGTTGATTCCATACCTGTCCGAAGCAGTGTTCTCATGTGAACACTAATCCTTCTTGCTTATTGAGAATGTCATGCCAATTCTTTTCCATCCGATGTGCTTCTCTTCTAGTGGATCTGATCTTTTTCAACATCCACAAGATCAACTCAAGTTCTCTCAACGATGTTTGTTTCATCCAATTCATGCTTTGTTGATCCTTTTTACTCGTTTCAAATACCTTCTCATGCCGGTGCACCTCATATTCATTCATTTCTCGCTATTCAATTGTTCCGGACTGCTGAAGATATCCCAGAAGGCTCGTCTTGTCATTCAAGATCCGTTCAACCTATTTCGAGGTTGTTATCTCATTCTAGCCATTTATTTCAACCGATGCATTCTCCTCTTCAAGTAATCTTTTCAACGGTGTTTTCTTTTGAGTGGGCCCTAACCCACAGGTCTTTTCCCAGGATCTTACCCGACTCTTCTTATTTTTCCCGGAGCTATCCTCAAATTTCTTTTCGAAGTTTGATGTAAGAATGATTTATCATCAGTCAAATGCCTTTCTCCAAGATCGGTTAAATTCTTTTCATCGTTGGCTCAACCTCTTCGCTTTTGATCCTTCTGGAGTGTCTAAATAATTCATGGTGGTGTTTCTCATCGTCATTCTCTGCATTTGAAGACTGAAGAAGATTTTCTCCTCAATCTGCCCCATTCTCTTCAAGACTCGTGATTCTAGCTTGTTGCCATCCTCTCATAATTGTTTTTCGATTGTGAGAATCCTTTTCACCCATCAGGAGCTATTCAAGGGTATTTTCAGTTTGATTCTCCGGAGCCCATCATTTCAGAAGACTTTTCATTCTTAGCTTTCAGCTCTCGTTCTCCAAATCTAACCGGTGCATCATTCAAGTATATTCTCTAATCAGTTCATGATCTCTTCGTTCTCTTGTATCTAAACTCTCTCATGTATTTTCGTTCATTCTCAATTCTTACGGTGGTTCTTCCAAGATTTGTCTTCCTTCGTTCATCATATCAATTTATTCGTTGTTTCAACCCGACCGGTGGTTCGTTGAAGACCTTTCTCAAGTTGGAGCTATATCTATCTTAATCCTTTTCAAAGAAAATAAGTAGTATGCCAAATCCGTTTGCTCGTCATCAATTAAATTGGTGAAGGATACGCATAATGTAATTCTTATTCATGTTTCATCCAAGTGATCAATTCTTTATTCCGGTGGTTCATCGAAAAATTCTTGGTTTCTTTTGCTCATCTTTCTTTTCCGGAGTTCCAAGCTCTCTTAATTATATCATCGTGAAGATCCATAGAATCATCACAAGATTCACCCTGTGTTTTCATCTTCTCTTGCCTTCCATTTGATCATTCTTTTGTTTAACGGAGTTCTTCATGAAGGTTCTACATGGTGGTTCATCAAGGATTTAATTCCTTCTCGAAGTGTCCATCAAGATTTCCCTTTGTTATGTCATTTTTTTGAGGTGGTGTTATGTCATTTTTGATAATTTCCCTTCGTGTTTCATGGATCACAAGTTTTCAAGAGTGACATATTTAAATCCATCATTTTTCTCTTTGGTCTAGTCATCTTTTCAACCCATCAATTTCTTCGAGCATGAGCTCTTCTCAATGCATCAATCTCTTTGTTGGAGTTATCTTGGGTTATATTTCACCAAAAGCCTTCCCTAAGGATTGTTACTATTACGGTGCTTATATATGTCCCAAGTTCTTCTTTTATCCTTCCGGTGAATAAGTTTAAAGTCTCCTTGTTGATATCAATCCAATCTATTATTTTTCGTTAGTGGCAGAATTTCACCTCATAGTTTTGAGATGTTTTCCATAAGCCCACAACAAGCTTACTCTTTTCATTGTTGGTTTTCCAACAACTCCGTTCAACTTTTTCTTCATAGGCATGCTCTTTCAATTCTATTTGCGAGAGTTGTCATTTGTTTCCCCGATCTCTTGTGCTGACGATCTACCTTCTTTTCTTTCATTCCGGAGGCATTGTGACGTTGCTCTCTTCGTCTAATCATCTTGATTGCCAAGATCATATTTTTTTTCTCCTTGCGTATACATCCAACCGGAGTGTTGTGCCCTTTTCTCAAGTTCTTTTCATCTTATCAAGTCTTTCATCTCGTTTCTACCGAAGTGTTTGGATGTACTTCTTGTCCATTGCAACCCTTTTCTCAGGTCTTTCAACCGACAAGGTTCCAGTAATGTTCCTTCTTCCTCTGTTCTAACAGAGTGGTTTTCAACTTCGTCATCTCCATTGTATTCTTTTCTTGAAATGGCTTAACCTTTTCAAGGTTCATGGTTTCACTCGTTTGTCAAATAAGCAACTTAGTTTTACCTCTCCTCTTCCTCTTCCATTTTCCCTCCGGTGCCATCCTCTCATAGTGGTGGAGTGTTGTAACGCCCCGAGACCGATGTGCCGGGTATCTTCCTGTTATTCGCTGTTCTTGCCATGTCATTTTCCTGCGTGGCGCATCTTGTCATGTCATCATGTGCATTGCATCATCATGTTTTCAAAACTTGCATCCGCCCGGGTTTCCCCGTTCTTTCCGTTGTCCGTTCCGAGCCAGACACACTTGCACGCGCCTGCGGCACGTCCGAAATATTATTTTATAAGTGGCCGGAAATGTTCTCGGTTTGGGTTGAAAGTTGGCGTGTGGTCTTATTTTAGTGTAGCAAGACCACCTGTCAAATTTCATCGCGTTTGGAGTCCGTTTGATAGCCCAACCGTTAACTATAGCGACAATATAGTCGGTCTAAACGTCGGACGTTTTCGGTCTCCGGAAACAGTCGCCGGTTCTCTCTCTTCTCTTCTCTCAGCCCAAGGCTTTCTGCACGGCCCACTACCTAACCGCCAGGCCCTACCTAACCTCTCTCGTCAGTCCGCGGACCTCCTCGCGCGCGCGTCCGAAAGTTGTCCCGGACCCGACCCGGGCAGTCGTCACCATTGGGTCCGGATCATCCCCAAACATCTATAAAACGTCTCCGTTTTGTTAATTGGTCTTCCTAATATAATTTTTCTCCACCGCCCGATTTCGATCGGAGGGACGAGGTAGCCCCTACCCAAAAATCCACATGCTATATATGTATCAGTCCAACCCTAAGATCAAGGAGAGCTGTCCCATCCTTCCCCCTCGCGCCGCCACTTTCCAAATCTCCCTCGGGATCCATTCCCATTCTTCTTCCAATCAGCCCGCAAACCTCCTCCCTCGATCCATCCAACCAGCACCGCTCGCCCGATCCCCCTATCACCACAAACCACCAGAGCATCAGGAGACCTCCAGCCCCTGCTCCCGCGCGCCTCCGTTCAGCGGCTACCGACGAGCAGATGAGTCGCCGCCCGTCTCCTTTTCTTCCCCTGTTTTCCTATCTTTCCTCCTCTAATATCCCCCCTTGTTTGATTTCTTCTCTGCCAAGATATGAAAGGGGCTCGCCCCTGATGCCGTGGCCGCCGACGACCGAAGCTGCCGTGTGCCCTCTCCTTCCGGGCCCTGCCTTCCCCGTCGGGGTTGACCTCTAGCGCCGCCAAGTCCCTCGCCTCACCTCCCTTCATTCCAAGCGACCCTGCGTCCCTGACGATGTCCGCGCCTAGTCCTCGCAAGCCGCCGCCCGGAGCAAGCCGCCTCTGCTCCTCCTCAACCCCGCCATCTTCAGCCTCCGCATCAAGTCCGCCGCCTGCTGCCGTCGTCCCGGTGAACCACGTCGGCCCGCCGCGTCCCGTGCCTGCCGGCGCCCCGCCTGCTCCTCCACTGCGCCCGAAGCTTGCTTCGTCGGTCGTTGCTTGCTCTATTTCGAGCAGAGGAGAAAGCCAGTGCTTCGCCTCGGCCCTCCTCGACCTCCTTCGCATCGGATCCGTCGGATGCCGACCCTCCCCGTCGTTGCTGGACTTTCCATCTCACCGGAGCCCCAAGCCCTCACGCCCAAGCCCCTCGCCGGCCTTCCTTGCTTCCGCATGTGAGAACAACGGAGCCGCGCCTGCGTTGACTTCTCGTCGCGTGGCCTAGATCCGCTAACCAACCTCCTGGACCGCAAAGCCAGCGCCAGGCCTCCCTCTTCCCACCGAGCCGGGCCGAGCCCATGGTGAGGCCACCCCGCTGACGCCCCTCATTTTTTTCCTGCTGTTGGGCTGCCCAGATTCGGCCCGTTTCTATTTTTTCCCTGCGCTGCGATTTTCTCTTTTATCCAGAAAACTGCTGTTTTACAGTTAGGTCCCTAAACTTCATGCATTTAATAACTTCACAACCGTGCATCGGTTCTAAATAAATTATATATGAAAGTTGCTTAGAATTTTGTCTAGTTTAATAATATGCAACTTTCATCTATGTTTGAAATGTGTAAAATGTTGTTTGTTAAAATAACTTGCTAAAATGCTTTATTTCATAACTAAATAACCGTAGCTCCGAATTAAATAATCTTTATATGTAAATGGTGTAGAAAAATGCCTAGATTTACTTGGTGCGCTCATCTTGCATGATTAACTACTCTAAAATAATGTTTAGGGCAGAATAGTACCAAATCTATAATATGCTCATGAGGAGTTTCCGGAATTGTTGTTCGTTGCTTCCGGCCTCATTTAAACTTGACTAGATAGGTAGTTTATTTTGCTTCACCCTTGCCATGTTAAGAACATTTAATATTGTTGGCGTACATAAACGAGAGAGAACTGAATAATTGATGTGGTGTTCCGTCAATATGCAACTTGTTCAGCTCCACTTAACTTGTAGTGTTGTTTGTGCACTTTGCCATGCCATGCATAATTAAACCGGACATGCATCATACTTGGTTGTGCATCATGGCATGATTATGTGATGGTTGTTTACTATGTTGTTT
The DNA here is from genome assembly GCF_056163025.1 of Triticum urartu. Taxonomy (NCBI): domain Eukaryota; kingdom Viridiplantae; phylum Streptophyta; class Magnoliopsida; order Poales; family Poaceae; genus Triticum; species Triticum urartu. The sequence goes on from NC_141873.1 coordinate 204,004,758, forward strand.
GCTTCTTTCCGGTGTTGCTTCTTCGGGTTGGTTCCAATAACGTCGCGTTTGTGAGGATTCGTTCGACTACGTCTGTTTGTCTTCTTCATGGACTCGTTCTTCTTCCTTACGGGATCTCAGGAAAGATGATCATACCCTCGAAATCACTTCTATCTTTGCTTGCTAGATGCTCGCTCTTTTGCTATGCCTATGCTGCGATACCTACCACTTGCTTATCATGCCTCCCATAGTGTTAAACGAAGCCTCTAACCCACCTTGTCCTAGCAAACCGTTGTTTGGCTATGTTACCGCTTTGCTCAGCCCCTCTTATAGCGTTGTTAGTTGCAAGTGAAGATTGAAGTTTGTTCCTTGCTGGAACATGGAGATGTTGTTCCCTATTGGAACATGTTTACTTGTTGGGATATCACAATATATCTTATTTAATTAATGCATCTATATACTTGGTAAAGGGTGGAAGGCTCGGCCTTATGCCTGGTGTTTTGTTCCACTCTTGCCGCCCTAGTTTCCGTCATATCGGTGTTATGTTCCAGGATTTCGCGTTCCTTATGCGGTTGGGTTATAATGGGAACCCCTTGACAGTTCGCCTTGAATAAAACTCCTCCAGCAAGGCCCAACCTTGGTTTTACCATTCGCCACCTAGCCTTTTTCCCTTGGGAGTCGCGCATCCCGAGGGTCATCTTTATTTTAACCCCCTCGGGCCAATGCTTATCTAAGTGTTGGTCCGAACTAGAGTCCTTTGCAGCGCCACCTCGGGGAAACTTGATGGCTGGTTTTAGTTGTACGGAGCGCTCATCCGGTGTTGCCCTGAGAATGAGATATGTGCAGCTCCTATCAGGATGTCGACGCATCGGGCAGTCTTGCTGGTCTTGTTTTACCTATCGAAATGTCTTGTAATCGGGATTCCGAGCCTGATCGGGTCTTCCCGCTAGAAGCAATATCCTTCGTTGACCGTGAGAGCTTGTAATGGGCTACGTTGGGACACCCCTACAGGGATAGGATCTTTCAAAAGCCGTGCCCACGGTTATGGGCCGATGGGAATTTGTTAATGTCCGGTTGTAGAAAACCTGAAGTTGACCTTAATTAAAATGCATCAACCGCGTGTGTTACCGTGATGGTCTCTTCTCGGCGGAGTCCGGGAAGTGAACACGGTGTTGGAGTTATGCTTGACGTAGGTTGTTCTAGGATCACTTCTTGATCATAGTTGTTCGACCGTGCCTTTGCTCTCTCTTCTCGCTCTCATTTGCGTATGTTAGCCACCATATATGCTAGTCGCTTGCTGCAGCTCCACCTCATACCTCTTACCTTACCCATAAGCTTAAATAGTCTTGATCGCGAGGGTGCGAGATTGCTGAGTCCCCGTGACTCACAGATACTTCCTAAACCAGCTTGCAGGTGCCGAGGATACCGTGCAGATGACGCAACCAAGCTCAAGGAGGAGCTCATTGAAGATCTTGTCCTTTCTGTTGTTTCGTTCTAGTCGATCAGTAGTGGAGCCTAGTAAGGGTCGATCGGGGATCTGTGTAGCATTGGGGGTAGTCTTCTTTTATTTTGGTTCCGTAGTAGGACCTTGTGTGTATTTGGATGATATAATGCTTTATTCATTTAATTGTGTGAAGTGGCGATTGTAAGCCAACTATGTATCTTTTCCCTTATGTATTACATGGATTGTGTGAAGATTACCTCACTTGTGACATTGCTTTCAATGCGGTTATGCCTCTAAGTCGTGCTTCGACACGTGGGAGATATAGCCGCATCGAGGGCGTTACACCCCAACACCTGATTGCATAACCAGAAAGTTTCGGGAGTTTATAAGTGGGAATTCAAGTAGCTCCTAGGATATATTTCCGACAGATGTATGATATGAAATTGGGGTTCGACGTCTAGTGGTCCGCCTATCCACGGTTGGTTTTACAGTGGTCTCGTTGTGTCTTAAAGAGTCCTTGGATATGCTGACTTGGGGATGATTCATATGTTATGTGCACTGCCTTGTACATGATGGTGTTGTACGATCGAGCCCGTGTAGGCCCCACCACGAAAACTTCGGAGGAAATCTCTATCATATGTTTGTTCCGGCTTATTTTGCAAGCTAATCCTTCGTTTTGTTTTCTTTGTGGTATTCGAGTTGCTTCGAAGTCAAGTGATGATTCCATACCTTCCTAAGCGGTGTTCTCATATTTCTATGTGAATACCAATCCTTCTTGATAATCGAGTTTGTCTTGTCAATCCCTTTCAACCGGTGTGTTTTTCTCTTCAAGCGAATCTGTTCATTTTCAACATCCGTAAGAATCAATCTCAGCTTTCTCAACGGTGTTCGTTTCATCCATCCCAAGTTGTCTTTGTTGTCCCTCCCTCCCACCCTTGTTTCTTCAAGGACTCAGATGTCTTAATCAAGTATACATTTTATTCTTTTGAAGCCTCTTCATTCTTTTCTTTCAATGTTCGTATCCGGTGATTCTCATGAAGATTCTAATGGAGCTTCAAGTTCGTCATTCTTCATAATTTTCTTCTCCGGTGGATCCAATTCAAGCTTTGCCGATCATATCATTTCCTTGGTTCAAATTCTTTCTCAAGCCAATGCACCTCTTAATCATTCACCTCTCACTATTCAATTGTTCCGGAGTGCTCAAGATATCTCGAAGATTCATGTTTCCACTCTGTATTCATTCAAGCTCTTTCGAGAATGTTATCTCATTCAAGCCATTTAGTTCAACTGGTGCAATCTCTATTTTCAAGCAATCGTTCAACTGGTGTTTCTTTTGAGTGGGCCCTAACCCACAGGTATTTTCCCAGGATCTTACTTGACTCTTCTAATCTTCCTGGAGTTACTCTCAAATTATTTTTCCAAGTTTGATATTAGAATGATTTGTCATCAGTCATATGTATTTCTCCATGATCTTTCAAATTCTTTCATCATTGTCTCAAACTTTCTAATTTCCATTCCGGAGTGCCTCCACAACTCAAGGTGGTGTTTCTCGTCGTCATTCTCAAATTTTGAAGACCGAAGAAGAGTTTTCCTCTAAATCTTATCTGTTCTATCAAAGATTCGTGATTCTAGCTTGTTGCCATCCTCTCATAATTATTTTCGATTGTGAGGTATTCTTTTCACCCATCCGGAGTAATTCAGCGTATTTTCATTTTGATTCATCCGGAGCCCATCATTTCAGAAGAATTATTCATTCCAGCTTTCAGCTCTCGTTCTCCAAATCTTATCGGTGCATCATTCAAGTATTCTATAATCAGCTCGTGATCTCTTCGTTCTCATGGATCTAAATTCACTCGAGTATCTTCATCTCATTTTCTAATTCTTTCTGGTGAATTGTGCTTTGCTACTTCCATTTCCAATTCTTACGGTGGTTCTCTCTACTTTCCTCTCCCGTTGTGCTCATATCAATTTATTCCTTGTTTCAATCCTACCGGTGGTTTGTCGAAGACCTTCTCAAGTTTGCGCTATATGTATGTTAATCCTTTCTACAAGAATAAGTAGTGTGCCAAATCCGTTGCTTCTCATCAATTTAAATTGGTGAAGGATAAACATAATGTAATTATATTCTGGTTTCATCGAGTGAATTCAATTCCTTATTCCGGTGGCTCATCAAATTCTTGGTTTCAGTTGTTTCATCTTTTCTTCTCGGAATTCCAAGATCTCTCAGTTATAGCATCGCGAAGCTCCATCTAAGTCATCGCAAGGCTTCAACCTTATTCTTTTCATCCTTCTTTTCGTGTGATCATTCTTTTGTTGCCGAAGTTCTTCATGGAGGTTCTACATGATGGTTCAACAAGGAATTATTTCCTTCTCAAAGCGTTCATCAATATTCTTTTCAGAGGAGCTCAAGTATCCTTCTTCGTGCAATCCGGAGTGCAATTCCTTCTACCTTATCTTTTCAGGTGGTGTTATGTCATTGTTGATAATTTCCCTTCGTGTTTCATGATTCACAGGTTTTCAAGAGTGACATATTTAAATCCATCATTTTTCTCTACGCTCAAGTCATCTTTTCAAACCATCAATATCTTCGAGCATGAGCTCTTCTCAATCCATCAATCTCTTCATTGGAGTTATCTTGGGTTATATTTCTCCTAAATCTTTCCATAGGGCTTGTTGCTAGTTACGGTGCGTATAAATGACCCAAGTTCTTCAGTTATCCTCCCGGTGAAATAAGTTCCTCGTATCCTTGTTCATATTAATCCAGTCTTTTTCTGTGAGTGGCAGAATTTGACCTTAGCTTTGAGATGTTCTCCATAAGTCCACTACAAGCTTACTCTTTTCGTTGTTGGTTTTTCCAACAACTCCATTCGAACCTTCTCCTAAAGTTGGTTTTCAAGATCATTTGAGGTAGGAGATATTGTTTTCTACTCCATTCAATCCATTCCTTCCTCTCATTTCTTTCGTCCGGACGCATTGTGATGTTGCTCTCTTCAACCCAACTTCTTGTTTTGTCAAGATCGTGTTCTTTTCGTGCTTATCCATTTAACCGGAGTGTCATGCCCTCTTTTCAAGTTCTTCCCATTCTGTCAAGTTTTGTCTCCCTTCTCAACCGAAGTGCCGTCTGAAATCGTTCTTACCCATTGTGCCATTCTTTCAATAGTTCCGGAGGTAATGTATTGTTGATTTCATTAAGTATCATCCAATGTTCCCATGATCATGTTCGATTCCTTCCATTTATAGTCGGAGTGTTGTCCAAATTACATCAGTCTTATTCCTTCTCTATCTGGTTTTAACTAGAGTGTTGTGTCCTCTGCTCAAGTTCTTTTCATCTTCTAAAGTTTCTTATCATTTTTCAACCGGAGTGCTGCCCGAATTTGGTCTTCCTTGATCCCCTTCCCTACCGGAGTGCTTTCAACTTCATTCTTCTCCGTTGCATTCTTTCTTCAATATGTTCATCATTTCAAGGTTCTTTGGTTTCACTCATTTGTCAAAGAAGCAACTTAGTTTTACCTCTTTTCATTCTCTTTCGTTTTCCCTCCAGTGCCATTCTAGATCTCGGGACGAGATCCTCTCGTAGTGGTGGAGTGTTGTAATGCCCCGAGACCGTTGCGCCAGGTGTCTTCCAGTGATTCGCCGTCGTTGCCATGTCTTTTGCTTGTGTGTCGCTTCTTGCCATGTCATCATGTGCATTGCATCATCATGTTTTCAAAACCTACATCTGTCCGGGTTCCCCCAGTTCCTTCTGTTGTCCGTTCTGAGCCCAGCCACACTTGCATGTGCCCACGGCATGTCCGAAATAGTATTTTATAAGTGGACGGAAAATGTTCTCGGATTGGGTTGAAAGTTGGCGTGTGGTCTTACTATAGTGTACATAGACCGCCTGTCAAGTTTCATCGCATTCGGAGTTTGTTTGATAGCCCAACCGTTAAACTATAGCGGCATTATAGTCGGGCACACGTCGGACGTTTTCGGTCTTCGAAAATAGTCGCCGGCCCTCTCTTCTCTTCTCTCAGCCTGAGACCTTCTGCACAGTCCACTACCTACCGCCAGGCCTAACCTAGGCTCTCTCGTCAGTCCGCGGACCTCCTCGCGCACCCGTCCGAAAGTTGTCCCGGACCCGACCCGGGCAGTCGTCACCATTGGGTCCGGATCATCCCCAAACATCTACAAAACATCACCATTTTCTTATTTGGACTCCCTAGTCTATTTTTCTTGACCACTCGATTTTATTTGGAGGGACGGTTTAGCCCCTAAACTCTCCCTCTTTGCTTATATGTATATACTCCCTAGTCTAAATGTAGACCAAACCCTATTTCCTAGGGATCCTCCCCTGTCCAGCCGTCGCCGCCAGTCACCTGGTCTCCTCCTATTTTTCCGCGCACCCCCAATCGCGAGCCAGCCTCCAGATCCACCCGCAGCCCGATCCCGCCTCGATCTTCTCTACCTCGCCGGGGCAGCCGTCGCCGGCAAACAGGAGTTGTTTTCTCTCCTTCCCCGTTGTTTTTCTCTCTCCCTGCAATGTTCTATCTCTCAGCTCTCTCTCTCTCTGTCTCATTTTGGATAGGGAACCGAAGGAGCCCGCCATGGCCAGGAGTTTCGCCACCGCCCCATCGCCTGGATCTGTTGCTCCGTCCGGCCTCCCTCGCCTCTCCCGCATCACGGGTGGTCGCCTCCACCTGGATCCGCCCCATCCTATATGACGTATGCTCGAGTGTACATGGGGATGACGTTCTGATGCGGAGCATCCTACGATCATCCCCATGTACACTGAAGCATATGCCTTTGGACCTAAGGTGAACTCGCTCCTTTCCGAATCTTCCCTTTCCGCATGTAAGACATGGATGCTACTTCAAGCGCGGACCTTGAGCATACTCAGGTACACCCGAGGAGACCATGGAGAGCCCAAGGACCAAGGCCAAGTGTGCACGGAAGTGAAAGAAGGAGAAGGAAGAAGGGACAGCTGCTATAGCAGCCGGACATCCAGCCTGAGCTCGGACATCCGGTCCAGCCCGGACATCCGGCCCTTGCCCCGGAAATCCGACATCGGCTATCCAAAGAACACCGGAAAGGACCAGCGTAGCCCGGACATCCGCCACCATGCCCCGGACATCCGGCTCCTTCCAAAGCCCCGGACACCCGGCCCCTTCGCCCGGAAATCCGGCCCCTCATCACAGAATGCAACCGAAGCCGGCCAAGTTCAGCCCGGACATCCGGGCAGAGGCCCGGACATCCGGCTCTTCGTGAGCCGCCGGACATCCGGCCCCCAGCTCGGACATCCGGCACATGCCTGTGCGCAGAGATCGGTCCAAGGGCCCATGTATCCCCCCTCTCTCTTACCCCTTCGTGGGCTAGCACTATATATACTCCCCCACCTCCTCCTAGTTAGGGTTGCATTGGTTTAGCTCATATTAGAGATAGAGCATTGCTCATCCACATCGGATCTACTCCACGAGAGAGACCGCGGCCTCTACGAAGAAGATCCCTTTGGATTCAAGACCTCCTTTTGGAGAAGAACTTCAAGACCTCCTCACGGAGAAGAGCGGTTACCATGTATCGTCCCTAGTTGATCGTGGATCGTGTATCTTACTTTATGTACTCGAGGATCTAGCACATGTGTGACTATTTCTTGTTGGTTGAGTGATTCCCTCGTGTTTTCCCTCGTTTTCCCCTCGTGTTCCTCGTGTTCTTCGTGGGATCCGCTCCTTTCGTGAAAGATCGGGCGATTATAGTTCTACCCTACATCATCTTGGTATCATGAGCCACGTTGATCACGATTTCGGAGCCTCCCCTTGTTTTCTAGCCTAATTTTGTTGTGTTCTTCCCCAATTTCGAAAATCCCCCCCAAAAATAGCCCCAATTTTTTTGAGATTTATTGGTTTGATGAAGTTTTGTAGATTTTGATCCATGGATTCGTTGTGTCTTGAGTAGATCTATCTTTTCCCCGACTTTCCCCACTTTCCATCCACGAAATCCATCAAAATTTTCCTTTGGAATCATCCATTTCCGACCCCAATTCAAAAATTTCCGCCCCAAACGAGATCTGAATTCGTCGGGCCAGACATCCGGGCCTCAGGCCGGACATCCGGGTTCTCGGCCGGACATCCGTCTCCTGGAGCACCAAATCTGCTCGGTTCTGGACATCAGGTCCCGGATTTCCGGCCCCGAGCCCGGATGTCCGGCCCCTGTACATTTCAGCTTCCCCGTTTCACCGTTTTGTCCATAACTAAATCATCCGGATTCCGATTTTCGCGTTCTTTAGCTCGTTGAAAAGCTCTTGACATCCCCATTCCCACAAAAATACTACCACAACCATTTGACTACACCGAAGTTTTGGAACTTTGGCATCTTTGCCTAGGGATTCCACCACAACCTCCGCATAACCACCACCGACTTCCGCAACCTAACCAATTTTTTCCCCATCGCATTAGTGGTTGCTTGAGGAGTTATATGAGTCTCCTAAGGTGTTTAGGCTACTTAGGGACGGTTGCTTCTTCATCAACCACCACCACCATAGCTTCAGCATAGGCTTGACCACCATACACTTCCACCACCCCAACTTAACCCAATTTTGATTGTGTTGTGAGTTGTGTCTCCTAAGGTGTTTCGGCTACTTAGGGACCGTGCTTTCAACTCCGACACTGTGTATAGTACACCACCTTACCCTCCACTTCTGCATTGCCTACTCGCAAAACCCATCATTGCATTTCCGCAATCCCATTTGATGAGGACATCAATACCATTGCTACACGCACAACCCCTGCTGCTATACATACTGGACCAATTACTAGAGTTAGCGCACGCTAATCGAATTATCAGGTACTTTCGTTTCTTGGTAACGATTCTAATGTTTATGAGAATATGATGCTACCTAAATTGGATACATTTGTTTTGCTTACAAATGAAGAGCTTAGCTTGGACAAGAAAGATGAAACTTGGAGCAAGTTCAAGCATGGAGATGATGGCATGCGCAAGGGGAACAAGAACGGAGTTACAAGTGATGATTCGAGGACTCTGAAGCCACCATAATGAGTGCATGAAGCATGGGATGAAATATACAAGATGCCACTTCATAAATTTCGTCCAGAGGCTATTCTAGGTGCTGCGTCACCTTATTATTGGGCCAGGCCCATGTATTTTCGAAGTACTTAAGTGTAGGCTGTTTTTAGAGTCCGTATGTGTGGGGAAACAAGAGTTAGGGTTGGTTTCGGACCCCACCACCAAGGGCCACGAAATTCCCCCTCTCTCCTCCATATATACATCCCTTAGGGCATCGTTTAGACTTTGGGTTTTGTTTAGATTAAAAGTTCACCATAGCTGCAACTTCGCGTACTTCATTTGTGTCTAACGACCAGACCAAGATGTCACAGAACCCCACCATGATCAATAAAGCTTTCATCTTATATTCGCAATATCCATATTGCAATCTCAGTTTCTTGCTTGTTCTTCGTTTGCTTGCAGGAAACAGACCCTCGTGGTCAGCTTGATCGTGCTCCGGCGTGGTCAATAACCCCTCGGAAGTTGGTTTAGCGATTGCTAAGGCGCGATGTCTCGCACGTTCGTAGTAGGATCGTCAAGGTCGACTCCCACAGAAACGATAGCCACCATCTCATCGAAACATCGGGACACCTTTGCCTCTATCAAGTGGTATCAGTTTTCAGGTTGCTCGGTGAGAATTTCCAGTTTTTCTTAGATTAGATTTATTTTCTTACCTATTGTCCAAGAAAAAGCCACAAAAAAGTTAGATCTATCCATCCTTTGTCCAAGCCAGTCTGAGCCTTTGCAATTTTCTTTTCATTGCTTGCATAGTTGAATTTGCGGTTGCATCGTCGTGTCAAGTTGCTGGTCTTAGCGTCTAGTCCTTTAGAGTTTCGAGTTCTGTTCATAGGTTGTCACGTCACTGCTGCCATATATCACCATCGCATCATCATCATCGGTGCTGCTATATACCACCACCACACCAACTTCATCATCGCTACCATATTCACCACCAATCCGAGTCCATGTACACCACAACATATCCGTCGCCATCACGCCAATCCGAGTCCACCTGCAACATATATCCGCCACCAGTCCGAATTCCACCAGATTCATCGCCGCCGCCAGTCCGAGATTCCACCAGATTCATCTCCGCCACCAGTCCTAGTCTGACTCCAGTAATTGTTGCTTTTTTTTTGATTTCCGGATCATGCAATACTTCGAGTCGTGACAGAATAGGACTCCTGAGATTCCGTGCTACCCGCAGAAGAAAAATAGTTCCAAACTAAAATTCTGGCTAGGCAGTTTTGAGACCATTTGTAGACTTTTTCGAAAATTCATAGCGTGCTTCTCCCTTGTTTACGTGGAGCGCCGTGATTTTGTTAGTGTTCTAGGCTCGCGTCTCTAGCACGGTCAAGCCTAGGACCAGCACAGTACCGTCGTTGAACGTTTATTCAAATTTGCATCTCTAAATTGATTATTGCCGACCCTTTTGGATACCATATTATAAGCCTTCCTAGCTCCACATACATCTACGTCGTGTGTTTGCCTCTCCCTGGTAATCTCCCTATCCAAGCTTTGAGTGTTTTGACTACGACGGTTGCCGATCACCGCCTGCTGCTGGGTAAGAACTGGTAAGAATTTGAGATTTGCTTGACAGATTTGTGACACTCCACCACCGCAATTTTCTAGTAGTATGTAGGATCATATTCCTGTGTGTTTCTATTGCTACAAACCATGGCAGGATCACAACCCGACGCAATTGATTGGGAGAACATGACGAACAAAGAGTTACATGATAAGTTTCAGCAAATGATTAGTGGACAGGTGGAAGATGTGGTAAACAGATTTGAAGAGGCCATGGAGAAGATATATGGCATTGAGAAGGCGTTTGAACAAAGCTCGATAACAAGTTTAATGAATTGCTCACACGTCTTCCACCGCCCGCTGCACCTGTTGCACCTCTGTAACAACAACAACAACAACATCGTCTTGCAAATCAAGTGGGACGAGCAGAACGCGTTCCCATTGAGCCTCGTCAAACTTCTGGTGCTGCTATACCTACTGTTGGTGCTTCTGTCGCTCCTGCTGCTACTGCAGAGGTGGAGGACCATTACGAGGATGAGGTTGACCAAAATCAGAACTATGTGCAACCACCAGCACCACCACCACCAGGTCGTCCTCATGCATATCATCGCAACGGTAGGGCTGCACCACCACCTGAGGTACATGACCATCTTCTTAAACTAAAATTGAATATTTCACCATTTGATGGTAAATATGTTCCTGATATATATCTTGCTTGGGAGTTAGAAACTAAACAACGATTTACATGTTTACAATATCCTGAGGAGAGACATGTTCCTGCTGCTGTTTGTGCTTTCACTAGCTTTGCATGTGTTTGGTGGTCTGAACATTGTAGATTATATCCTATTCCAGCTACTCGTTGGGTGCGACCATATTATCAACGTGAATTACTTAAAAAATTGCAGTGTTTAAGACAAGGAAAAAATTCTGCAGAAGAATATTATCGGGAATTATAAACTGGCATGATTAGATGTGGTATTGTTGAGGAGAATGAAGCTATGCTTGCACGTTTTATGGGTGGATTAAATAGAGAGATTCAGACCATTATAGAGTATAAGGAGTATACTAATATCACTCGTTTATTCCATCTTTCTTGTAAAGCTGAACGTGAAGTGCAGGATCGACAGACATTGGCACGAAATAACTTTTCTGTAGGTCGATCTTCATCATGGACACCACGTGTATCCTCTACTTCCACTCCACCAGCACCTCCATTAGGTGCCACCTCCACCCGTGATACAAAGAAAGCAGGCACAACCACCTCTATCTGCCAAGAGCACACCTGCGCAGAGCTCTTCTTCTTCATGGCATCAACAGGGCACACAAGTTATATTATTTGTCGTTGTTGTAAGGGAAGAGGACATTTTGCTAGAGAATGCCAATCTTAGCATGTGATGATTGTTACTGATGATGGTGGGTATGAGTCCGCTAGTGACTATGATGAGGAGACTTTGGCTCTTATTACACATGAAGAACACAGAGGAGAGGATTCTGATCATGAGATGCAATACATGGCTGCTGAAGATGCTGACAGGTATGAATGTTTAGTTGCTCAACGTGTTTCAAGTATGCAGGTTACACAAGCTGAGCAAAATCAGAGGCATAATTTGTTCCATAAAAAGGGAGTTGTGAAGGAACATTCTGTTCGCGTCATTATAGATGGAGGGAGCTGCAATAACTTGGCTAGTATGGAGATGGTGGAGAAGCTATCTCTCACCACAAGACCACATCCGCATCCTTACTACATCCAATGGTTCAACAATAGTGGCAAGGTTAAGGTAACATGTGCTGTTCGTGTGCATTTTAGTATCTCTACATATGCAGATTATGTTGATTGTGATGTGGTAGCTATGCAAGCATGTTCTGATGGGAAGCATCCCACGACCATCCCCATGGATGCCACCTCAACTATCCAAGCTCCAAGTGGACCAATGACAAGGGCTAGGGCACGTTCTATTCAATCCGAGGTGACATCACTCCTACTTGAGTTTTCCCCCTCTTCAAGTGAGACATGGCTACTGCCTAAGTCTGAGATACTATGTGTCATCAAGTACAATGCTCAAGACTCGGAGCCGAGGAATGTAGAAGAAGAGACAGGCGTCAACACTCTGGACAACCCGGAACTTCCGGCCAGAGCCTGGAACTTCCGGCCCCCGGACCTTCCGGCCGACCTGGAGCTTCCGGCCGCCGATGACTTCAACCAGCCCAGGCGTGCCAACTCTCGGGTTAGCCCAGACCCCGTCCCGGACCTTCCGGCACCCGGAACCTCCGGCCTGCCAAGACCTTCCGGCTTCCGGATGCCAGCACAACTCCACCGCGCCAACTCTGTGGTTAGGCCGGACCCTCCCCAGAACCTCCGGTGCTCGGAACTTCCGGCCCTGCCTGCGCGCAGCCACTTGGGCCGAGGCCCGTGTACCCTTTCGTCACCTAGACTATATATACTCTATCCCGTATGACTTTCTAGGGTTAGCGTTGGTTTAGCTCATACTTAGAGATAGAGCTTCGCTCATCCACATCGTATCTACTCCTCGTGAGAGACCGCGGCCTCTTCGGAGAAGATCCCTTTGGATTCAAGCCCCCTTTCTAAGGGAAGATCCCCCCGTGGATTCAAGACCTCCTCATGGAGAAGACCGGCTACCCTTGTATCGTCCTTAGTTGTCTGTGGATTCGTGTATCGTTCTATGTACCCGAGGATCTAGCACATGTGTGACTTGTTCTTGTTAGTTTGAGTGTTCCTCTTGTGTTTCCCCTTGTGTTTTCCCTCGTTTCCCTCCTCGTGTTCTTCGCGTTCTTCCCGGGATCCGCTCCTTTCGTGAAACATCGGGCGATTAGGGTTCCTACCCTACATCATGTTCCTTATTACTTGGTAGACCATGGCACTTTGATAAAAATCCTGTACACCATGGTAGAAACAATCAATATACTCTTGTTCATAAGGATAAAAATATTACTTTGCTTCCTATGACTCCTGATTCTATTTTGAAAGATGATATTAATAGAGCTAATAAACCAAAACAGGAGAACAATAAGAGTGAAAATCAGATTGTGGCAAAAGAATTTGAGCAACAAATGAAGCCTAATAATAAACCATCTAGTGTCGCTTCTGAAATTAAATTGAAAAGTGCATGTTTACTTGCCACCAAATCTGATATTGATGATCTAGATTTGAGCACATCTGTTTGCTATGCTTTTGTGTGCAAAGAGGCATTATTTTCATTCAAGGACGTGCCTTCCTCTTTGCCTCCTGCTGTCACTAACATTTTTGCAGGAGTTCACTGACGTCTTTCCACAAGACGTGCCACCGGGATTACCACCTATTCGAGGGATTGAGCATCAAATTGACTTAATTCTCGGTGCATCATTACCCAACCGTGCACCATACCGTACCAATGCAGAGGAGACGAAGGAGATTATGCGTCAAGTACAAGAACTGCTCGACAAAGGTTATATACGCGAATCCCTTAGTCCTTGTGTTGTTCCTATCATTTTTGTGCCGAAAAAGGATGGTACGTCACGTATGTGCGTTGATTGTAGAGGCATTAATAATATTACTATTCGTTATCGTCATCCTATCCCTAGGCTAGATGATATGCTTGACGAATTGAGTGGCTCTACAATATTCTCCAAAGTTGATTTGCGTAGTGGATACCATCAAATTCGTATGAAATTGGGAGATGAATGGAAAACAGCATTTAAAACTAAGTTTTGATTATATGAGTGGTTAGTCATGCCTTTTGGGTTAACTAATACACCTAGTACTTTCATGAGGTTAATGAACAAAGTTTTACGTGCTTTCATCGGACGATTTGTGGTAGTTTACTTTGATGACATATTGGTTTATAGCAAATCTTTGGAGGAACATTTGGAACATTTACGTGCTATTTTTATTGCTCTACATGATGCACATTTGTTTGGTAACCTTGGAAAGTGCACCTTTTGCACCGACCGAGTTTCTTTTCTTGGCTTTGTTGTTACTCCACAGGGAATTGAAGTTGATAAAGCCAAGATTGAAGCTATTGAGAGTTGGCCGCAGCCCAAAACGGTCACACAAGTGAGGAGTTTCCTTGGCCTCGCTGGTTTCTATAGGCGTTTTGTGAGATATTGCAGCACCATTGCTGCACCTCTCAACGAGCTTACAAAGAAGGATGTGCCTTTTGTTTGGGGAACCGCACAAGAAGAAGCCTTCACGGTATTGAAAGATAAGTTGTGTAACACCCTCGATGCGACTATAGCAACCATGTGTCGAGGCACGACTTAGAGACATAATCGCATTGAAGGCATAAGTCGCTAGTTAGGCAATCTTCACAAACATCCCATGTAATATAATAATAAAAGGGGAGATAACATAGTTGGCTTACACTCGCCACGTCAATCAAGTACATAAATAACATTACATCATCCAAACACTCATGGCCCGACTACGGCACCAAAATAAAAGAGAACCCAGCATGCGACAGCGATCCCGTTCACCCCCAACTGGGCACCACTACTGATCACCGGGAAAGGAGACATAGTAACGTTGAGAGTCTTCGTCGAACTCCCACTTGAGCTCATACGCGTCTCCTGGAGCGGAATCATCAGGCCCTGCATCTGGTGTAATAGTAATCTGTGAGCCACAGGGACTCAGCAATCTCGCACCCTCGCGATCAAGACTATTTAAGCTTATAGGTAAGGCAAGGTGAAATATGAGTGGAGCTGCAGCAAGCGACTAGCAAGTATGGTGGCTAACTTATTCGCAAAAGAGAGCGAGGAGAGGAGGCAAAGTGCGAGCGAGAAACTAGAGAGCAACCTGCGCAAACATTACTCCAACACCGTTCCCGGACTCCGCCAAGAAGAGGCCATCACGGTAACACACTCGGTTGATTCATTTTAATTAAGTTAAGGTTCAAGTTATCTACAACCGGACATTAAAAAATTCCCATTTGCCCATAACCGCGGGCACGGCTTTCGAAAGTTCAAATCCCTGCAGGGGAGTCCCAACTTAGCCCATGACAAGCTCTCACGGTCAACGAAGGAATAGACCTCCTCCCAAGACGTTCCGATCAGAGTCGGTATCTCGGTAATTCAAGACACTTCGACAGGTTAAAACAAGACCAGCAACACCGCCCGAATGTGCCGACAAATCCCGATAGGAGCTGCACATATCTCTTTCTCAGGGCACACTCAGATGAGACATCCTACGAGTAAAACCAACCCTCAAGTTGCCCCGAGGTGGCCCCGCAGTCTACTCGGTCGGACCAATACCCAGAGGAGCATTGGCCCGGGGGGGGGGGGGGTTAAAATAAGATGACCCTTGAGTCTGCAGAACCCAAGGGAAAGAAAAGGCTAGGTGGAAAATGGTAAAACCAAGGTTGGGCATTCCTGGAAAAGCTTTAATCGAGGCGAACTATCAAGGGGTTCCCATTATAACCCAACCGCGTAAGGAACGCAAAATCTGGGAACATAACACCGATATGACGGAAACTAGGGGCGGCAACAGTGGAAAAAAACACTAGGCGAGAGGCCGAGCCTTCCACCCTTTTCCAAGTATATAGACGCATTAAGATAACATGGCAATATAATGATACCCCAACAAGTAAATAAAAGATGTTCCAACAAGGAACGGCCTTCAATCTTCACCTGCAACTAGCAACGCTATAAGAGGGGCTGAGTAAAGCGGTAACATAGCCAATCAACAGTTTGCTAGGACAATGGTGGGTTAGAGGTTTGACATGGCAATTTGGGAGGCTTGCAAGCAAGTGGTAGGCATCGTAGAAATGGCATAGCAAAAGATCGAGCAAACTAGCATAGCAAAGATAGTAGTGATTTCGAGGGTATGATCATCTTGCCTGCACAGTTGTCAGAGTTGACTGGATCCTCGAAAGCAAACTCAACGGGATCCTCGTTAGCGAAATCGTCTCCTGACTCTACCCAAATAAGACAAACAAGCAACAAGGATACAATCAACCACGTGCGAACTCAAACAACACGATGCAAAGATGATATACCATGCGGGATGCGATGCGGGATGCAAAATGCAAGATATGACAGGAAATGCATGAACCTGGCTTCAACTTGGAAAACCAAGTGTGCCACTGGAAATATGAGATGAAATCGCTTGAAAATGATATAAAGAACGCCGGAATCGGAGTTACGGTTTGGAAATGGCAAGCGATTCAAATATGACACCGGTCTGCGATTTACAGCAAGTAGGCATCTAAATGCAATGAGATGAACATGCTACAGCATTCAAACATGGCATCAAAATACATGGCAGGGAAGCATTCAAGATGCTTAACAAAAGTGTAGCACTGACCTACGGCCAATTTATCCACTAACAGGTTCAAACAAGCATGGCAAAAACGCAAATGGTAAGACAGATCTCAGACTTGTTTGGAATTTCAGATCATATAGCCCTCTTCGGAGCAACAAAACAACATGCTACAGGACCTGAACATGACAAAGAAAGACATGGAATGGAGCTACTCAACAAGCTTAACAAAAGTCCCTTAGTGACCTTGAGCCAAAAGGGATCACAAAATATACTAACAAGCACACGAACATAGCGAAAACATAATCAGTTTTCAGACTTGCATATACATGGCAAGAACAAAACTCACCACGGTGCAAGTCATGGTAAGACAAGCATACATACCTTAAGAAGGAACAAAATTCAAGCTATACATGGCAAGAACAATGGCATATCATGCACGGATCAACTACAATAACATCGGAAAAATCGCAAACAAGTTGACGATCTGCCCAGATTCGCAACGAAGCAAAAGTAGAGCTTGATTGACTCAAGCTAGGGTGCTCCTTAATTTCAAACAAAGACATGGATGGATAGAGCACTACAATATTAACAAAACTCCTTTACTGATCATCCTCAGAAGAGGCACGGATCACTAGGAAACAACATGAACATATGGCATCATGAACTAAACAATCCCAGGACTTAGTGAAACTACTAAGTCCCTGAAAACAGATTTACCGGGTGCCTCACTTTGCAATCTTGCACTAACCACCACACACATCACAAAAATACATGGGTTGCACCTCTGGAAAGATGACAAAACCCTTAACAAAACACATGTAGAACTCATGGGCATATCATGCACACAATAATCATGGCAAAAATGACATAAGTGCTAAACAGAGTAGCAGATCTGACAATTAACTCAAGTAGCCCTCTTCCAACAGCATTTCGGGCCTCAATATGAACTCAAATGAAAATGGTGCAATGGAATGAAATGATGTACTCTCTGACATGAACATTTTGATATGCTATATGCATGAATCAGAGATACGGATGCAAAGTTACGGAGCCGCGAACATATGCACTTGGGCTAGGGTTTCTGAGACTTAGGGAAAAAAATCAACCCTGATAATTTTCAGATCTGGATCGGGGCGGCGCGCGAACCGAGGTGGCCGGGCTCTCGCGGGAGCTTCTCGCCGGAGGAGGGCGCGGGGCGGCGCCAGGGAGGTCGGAGGAGGTAGGCGGCGGGGCAGCGACCACCGGGCGGCGGGGCGGCGAGCACCGCGGTGACGGGGCGCGGCTCCGGCCGGCCGGCGTCGAGCGGCGCGCAGCGGCTCCGGGCGCCGGCGCGGAAGAAGGCCGCGGCGGGGCGATGGGCTTGCGGGGGCCGGCGATGGGCCTCAGCGGGCCGGCTGGGGCGGCGAAGTGGGCGCAGGCGGCGGCGAGTGGCGTGGCGCCACGTGGCAGTGGCGGGGCTGGGCGGACGTGTCCGGCGCCGTCCGGACGTGTCCGGCGGCGGCGGATCTGAGATTTTAGGGTTTGAAGAGGAGGGGATCCGGGATATTTCGAGGGGGGTCTATTTATAGGCATAGGAGGAGTTAGGAGAGTCCAAATGAGGTACGGTTTTCGGCCACGCGATCGTGATCGAACGCTCTAGAACATGGAGCAGAGTTAGGTGGGTTTTGGGCCAAATTGGAGGGGTGTTGGGCTGCAACACACACGAGGCCTTTTCGGTCCCTCGGTTAATCGTTGGAGTATCAAACGAAGTCCAAATGGTACGAAACTTGATAGGCGGTCTACCGGTAGTAAACCAAGGCCTCTTGGAAAGTCTCGGTCCAATCCGGAAATGTTTAATCCCCACACACGAAAGAAAGCTAGAAATGACCACCGGAGGAGAACGAAGCGCCGGAATGCAAAACGGACAACGGGGAAAATGCTCGAATGCATGAGATGAACACGTATGCAAATGCAATGCACATGATGACATGATATGAGATGCATGACAATGACAACAACACACGAAGACAAAAACCCGAACCCGAGGAAATAAATATAACTTAATGCCAGAAATGGCAAGAGTTGGAGTACAAATAGGGAAAGTTACATCCGGGGTGTTACAAGTTGACACATGCTCCTTTACTCCAACTTCTGATTTTAATAAGACTTTTGAGCTTGAATGTGATGCTAGTGGAATTGGATTAGGAGGTGTGTTATTACAAGATGGAAAACCTGTTGCATACTTTTCTGGAAAATTAGGTGGGCCTAGTCTGAACTATTCTACTTATGACAAAGAATTATACGCTCTTGTTCGGACCTTAGAAACATGGCAATATTATTTATGGCCCAAGGAATTTGTTATACATTCTGATCATGAATCTTTGAAACACATTAAAAGCTGTAGACATGCTAAATGGGTTGAATTCATTGAGACTTCCCCTTATGTCATTAAACACAAGAAGGGTAAAGAAAATGTTATTGTTGATGCATTGTCTCGTCGTTATACAACTTGACTTTAAAATATTTGGTTTGGAGACCATCAAAGATCAATATGTGCATGGTGCTGAATTTAAAGATGTATTGCAGAATTGTAAGGAAGCGAGAACTTGGAACAAGTTCGTTCTTAACGATGGATTTGTGTTTCGTGCTAACAAGCTATGCATTCCAGCTAGCTCCGTTCGTCTTTTGTTGTTGTAGGAGGCGCATGGAGGGGGATTAATGGGACACTTTGGCGTCAAGAAAAGGAGGATATACTTGCTACACATTTCTTTTGGCCAAACATGAGATGCGATGTTGAGCGTTTTGTTGCTCGCTGCACTACATGTCAAGAAGCTAAGTCACAACTCAATCCTCATGGTTTATATATGCCTTTGCCTGTACCTAGTGTTCCTTGGGAGGATATATCTATGGACTTTGTTTTAGGTTTACCTCGAACAAAGAAGGGGAGGGATAGCATATTTGTTGTCGTGGATAGGTTCTCAAAAATGGCTCACTTTATACCACGTCATAAAAGCGATGATGATGTTAATGTTGTTGATTTGTTCTTTCGTGAAATTATTCGCTTGCATGGTGTGCCAAATACTATTGTTTCAGATCGTGATACTAAATTTCTAAGCCACATTTGGAGATGTTTATGGGCTAAGTTGGGGACTAAGCTGCTTTTTAGGACTACTTGCACCCCCAAACTGATGGACAAACTGATGTAGTTAATAGAACATTGTCTACTATGCTTAGGGCTGTTTCGAAGAATAACAAGAAAATGTGGGAAGAATGCTTGCCTCATATTGAATTTGCTTATAACCGTTCATTGCATTCTACTACTAAGATGTGCCCTTTTGAAATTGTGTATGGTTTCCTACCTCATGCACCTATTGATTTGTTGCCTCTTCCATCTTCGGAAAAGGTTAATTTTGATGCTAAAAAACATGCTGAATTGATTTTAAAAATGCATGAGTTAACTAAGGAAAACATTGAGCATATGAATGCTAAATATAAACTTGCTGGAGATAAGGGTAGAAAACATGTTGTGTTTGCACCTGGAGATCTTGTTTGGTTACATTTGCGTAAGGATAGATTTCCTAATTTGCGCAAATCAAAGCTAATGCCACGTGCTGATGGTCCTTTTAAGGTGTTAGAGAAAATAAATGATAATGCATATAAACTTGAGCTGCCTGCAGATTTTGCGGTTAGTCCCACTTTTAACATTGAAGATTTGAAGCCTTATTTGGGTGAGGATGATGAACTTTTGTCGAGGATGACTTCATTTCAAGAAGGGGAGGATGATGAGGACATCAATACCATTGCTACACCCACAACCCCTGCTGCTATACATACTGGACCAATTACTAGAGCTCGCGCACGCCAATTGAATTATCAGGTACTTTCGTTTCTTGGTAACGATTCTTATGTTCATGAGAATATGATGCTGCCTAAATTGGATACATTTGTTTTGCTTACAAATGAAGGGCCTAGCTTGGACAAGAAAGATGAACATTGGAGCAAGTTCAAGCATGGAGATGATAGCATGGGCAAGGGGAACAAGAACGGAGTTACAAGTGATGATTCGAGGACTCTGAAGCCACCATAATGAGTGCATGAAGCATTGGACGAAATATACAAGATGCCACTTCATAAATTTCGTCCAGAGGCTATTCTAGGTGCTGCATCACCTTATTATTGGGCCAGGCCCATGTATTTTCGAAGTACTTAAGTATAGGTTGTTTCTAGAGTCCGTATGTGTGGGGAAACAAGAGTTAGGGTTGGTTTAGACTTTGGGTTTTGTTTAGATTAAAAGTTCGCCATAGCTGCAACTTCGCGTACTTCGTTTGTGTCCAACGACCAGACCAAGACGGCACAGAACCCCACCTTGATCAATAAAGCTTTCATCTTATATTCGCAATATCCAGATTGCAATCTCAGTTTCTTGCTTGTTCTTCGTTTGCTTGCAGGAAATAGACCCTCGTGGTCAGGTTGATCGTTCTTCGGCGTGGTCAATAACCCCTTGGAAGTTGGTTTAGCGATTGCTAAGTCACGACGTCTCGCACGTTGATAGTCGGGTCGTCAAGGTCGACTCCCACAGAAACGATTGCCATCATCTCATCGAAACATCGGGACACCTTTTCCTCTATCACCATTGAGCTTCCGCAACCACCATCGCATTCCGCTACCACCATCTAACATTTGACATTTGAGATTTTGAGTTCGTGATTTTTCCTTTTCCTAAGGTGTTTCAGCTACTTAGGGACAAGTCTCCATCATCTTGGTATTTCCATCAAGATCACCACCACTCATCATCGACACGGACGGTAACCTCCATATCATCTTGGTATCGTGGTATCCCTCCATTGTACATTCCCTTGCCATTGCATTGATAACCCCTAGCCCATTTTGCGTTACTTTCCTATCGAGACTAGCCATTTAAGTATTGCCGGCAACGTTACTTGTGCATATTAGTGATCATCAAGCTACACCTCCCATTGCATACATACAATATCATATTGGTATCATATCATCCCTTATGCCACAAGATTGTTCCCGTATATACACAATTGCTATCTTGGTTTGTGCATTGTGCAAAAGTGGCCATACAAAAAAAGAATAAAGCTTTTAAGCAAAAGAGAAAGAGAAAATAAACTTGTAAGAAAGTGCCATAGCATCATACCACATTGCATAAGATTGTCATATCCGATCATCTTGGATCATACCACCAGAACATACATACATAGCATACTTGGGATAGAAAGTTCATACATTTTGCAACTTATATGTTGTGCACAAGTGTCGTATCCGCCTATTGAGCAATCGTGCTAGCGTCTCTCTTGAGTTGTGCAACATGAGCGTTTTCTGTGGATTCCACATTTTGTGCTCATCCTTGGTTGCACGACCCCATTTATCTATCCGTGTGTGCGTTTCCGTGTGCCATTTAGTGCTATTGGTCTACTTGTTTCACTTCCAAATTTGTGAATCTCTTTCAACATTATTGACTCTTGCTAACATTTTGCATCTAATTTTTTGTGCCACTATCCTCACCGAGCTCCACCATAAGCCTTACTTGTGTAGGTGTGAGAAACCGACAAGAATTGGTACCAATTGTGCTATTTCCTTGTCCACATTGGAGTGATCATTGATCCACTTTCAACTTCAGTCAAGATACATTTGCTATTCGTTCTTCTCTTTCTACCACTCACATTTTTCTCTTGGAGTGATGGATAGGCAAGGCATTTCATCTCCGGTCTTCCACAACAACGACGACATGAACAACTACATCACCAAAGCGTCAATCTTCGATCTACAATGACAAATGCAAGGCGCACAATCATGATTGCGAGAGCGCATCGAGAACCTCTCCATTGACATCCGCCGCTCCGAAGCGAGGAAAAGGGACTACATCGACAACAAGCTTTCTGCACAAAAGGAGGAGCAAGATGCAAGGATGGAGGAGATTCGTACCATGTTGATCAATCGTTCTTCCCCTTCATCATCCTCAAGGCGGCGACGTTCAAGTCACAAGTCTTCGGAGCGCAAAAAGAATGCAAGCGCAAGTCATCGACGTCCACATCTCCATGGCGACCACCATCACGTTCGTGATCCACCTCGTCATGAAGGGCAAGTCACCTCCAAGCAACATGTGCACGATGAAGACGCACGACATCTACTACGAGCTCAAGTGCGACAACGCCAACATCATCATGACGATGCTCACCAAGCACAAATGCACATGTCCCAACAAGCCCTACTTCCCAAGTCCAAACTTCATGAGCACAAGAGAAGATCGCGAGACGGCCACCACCAAGACGAAGCTACGGCTACAACAACCACTTCGGCTTCTTCGCCAAGTGCTATCAAGGCATCTTCGCCTTTGGACATACGGCATCTTCGCCTACTTCCTGTGAGTTCGCCTACATCGACGTCATCAAGTACAAGGTGACCACCTACGAGCGAGGGCGACACTTCCATCTTCGGAAGCCCCTCAAGGAAAATGGCTGAGCATGGGAAATTCCCTTCGGTCGTAGAGACGAGCTACAAGGTGCCACATCATATGGGCCTCCAACAACAAGGCGGGGACAAGAAGGTCGATCTAGGGCCATCCCCTTCGACCACGGCGACGAGCATGAACCTCTTCAACCACTTGAAGACGGCGCCCATATTGGACTCAAACTCCGAGCCAAGTTACGAGACCACACATGAGACCTTATCTTTTGTCTTGGAGGAGAGTGATGATGTGCCATCTTTGGCCTTCATCAACGGCTACGACCAGGACATGATTGATCATGGAGACACTTGCATCTACATCTCTCCGATACCCACATATGAAGAGATGCCCCAATTCCCATGTGAGGAGAGCCACCACGACATGAGTGACATGAGTGAATCCACCATATGTGAGGTTGAGCGCCATTTGAGTGACTCCACCAACCATATGAATGAGAGCATCCAAGAGGGAGTGAGTGAGCCACAACACTTAGTGTACGAGGTAGTTGAGATGGCATGTGAGGCCACTTTGATTTCTAACGACATAACCTCTACTCCGAGTGTGTTTTCTTCTTTGGTGCTAGGTCTCCTACATGACGACACGCGTATCCTCAACGAGTCCATACCTCCAATGGAGACGATGATGGCCATGGTCGAAGAAGATGCACCCCCCAAATGGTTCCATCAAGATGAAGTTGACCACAACTTGGTCTTCGACACCTCACCTACAGCACATGAGCGATGCTCCAAAGGTAACATAGGTGATGGTGCTTCTCTTGTCCCACTAGTGGACTATTTCACGAATGATTGCTTGCATGATGTTGACACACCTATTCCCATGCTTCATGCTAGTGCGACTTCCTCATGTCATGACTTACCTATTTACGATGAATATGATGACGAGCATGTCGAGTTGCCTAGTTGTGATGTTATGCTCCATAGGATATTATGTGCAAATTCTTTTGGTCACATCATGTTTGACAATCCATTAACCTTGTCATATGTTATGAGTGAGATATCCCATGTTGCATCATTTCAATCTTAACATAGTAGCTATGCATGCCCCATTAAAATCAATCCATTTGCACTAATAGCATAGATGACGAGATGATGGTCATTGGCTTTTGATTTTTGTGTCATGATATTGCTATGCTTCCTTTGCAAAATTTGCACAATTCATCTTATATGCCATGCCATGAAAATTGTTGTGTATCGCATGATTACATCCCTTGTGTGCACCATATGCATACCTTTCCTCACAATGCTCTAGATATTGCGAGTGATGCATTACATCCTTTGAGTCTCCATTATGCCATGCATAAAAACAAACCTATCATGATGGATGACATGTTTCTATACCACGCATCTCATTTATTTGAGCATTGGATATTTTGTGCTAACCAACACAAGCCCGTGCGCATCATGATGGATGATGTGTACATCTACCATGCACATACAATTTTCCCTTTGTCTTTGTTTTGTGTAGGTACTCACGTATACTCGCAACCTCTCAATCCCAAGAGTTGACGAAACGAGCTCTTGAGAGCAAAGATGACTTGGGATCCCGTGAACTATCCTTACCATCGCTCTCTTCGCGCAATGACTACGCGCATCTCTCTCATTTGGCTCTCGCACGACTATGGGCTATATACCGCTTGTCGCTTCATGCTCATTTTACCGTGTTCACTTTGCATGCTATGCTTGCTTCTATGCCTTTGCCATGCAATTGTGACCATTGGTTGCATCTACCCATGATTCACAATTATGCTACTCCTATGTGTATTTGCATGCTTGGTGGAGATCCTTGTTGCTATTGCCATGTTTATCATGTACCTCATGCTATTGATGCTATTTTGCTCATATCCTCCTTATATGCTTGTGCTATGTCATGTGAATTATTCATGCACACTCTTTGCAGCCATGACATGCTTGCTATGATTCCCTCTAGTATGTTGCATCTTCGCACTACTATCTCACACCACTTGATTGCTATGATTGCTTGCTTTGTCGCATCACCCATGTTCCATTATGACTTGCTTTCTTGGGTTGATTACGTATATGTTCATGCCTCTCACATGATATATTTTGTTCATTGTCGCTTGCCTCCAATTGTTGCATCTATTGATCGTGGAGACTTGGACACTTTACTTGTGATGCATGCTTGCTTGATTGAGCCTATTGTATTTGGTTGTTCTCGCATCATATGCCTCCATACTATGAAATGATCCCTTGTCCTTTCTTATGATAAGCATGATGACAACACTTGTTGGGTATCTCACCATTCGAATGATACGTGTTGCATTTGCACTAAACTCATTTGTTTTTCTGATTATTTGTCATGTTCTTTCATTTTGAAGGATTCACACGGTGGCACCGTCATGAAACAACTAGGTCATGTGAAGGCGTACATGATCCACAACACCAACATTTTCGACATCCTCTTAAAGGTGAACTCATTCCCTTTGAGCCATCCTCAACTATGCATATTGGATGGGTCACTCTTTCATTGTTGTTTCCTTCTTGTTGTCTACATGGTACATCTCGTGAACGGAGGAGCGACATTGAAGATTGGCTCTATGGACCTTCACATTGAGGAGATGATGAGGACATCAATATGATTGTTACACCCATAGCCCCTACTGCTATACATACTGGACCAATTACTAGAGCTCGCGCACGCCAATTGAATTATCAAGTACTTTCGTTTCTTGGTAATTGTTCTAATGTTCATGAGAATATGATGCTGCCTAAATTGGATACATTTGTTTTTCTTACAAATGAAGGGCCTAGCTTGGACAAGAAAGATGAACCTTGCAGCAAGTTCAAGCATGGAGATGATGGCAGGCGCGAGGGGATCAAGAACGGAGTTACAAGTGATGATTTCAGGACTTTGAAGCCACCATAAGGAGTGCATGAAGGCTTGAAAGAAATATACAAGAAGCCACTTCATAAATTTCGTCCAGAGGCTAATTTAGGTGCTGCGTCACCTTATTATTGGGCCACGCCCATGTATTTTCGAAATACTTAAGTATAGGCTGTTTTTAGAGTCCGTATGTGTGGGGAAACAAGAGATAGGGTTGGTTTCGGACCCCTCCTCCAGGGGCCACGAAATCCCCCCTCTTCCTCCATATATACAGCCCTTAGGGCGTCGTTTAGACTTTGGGTTTTGTTTAGATTAAAAGTTCGCCATAGCTGCAACTTCGCGTACTTTGTTTGTGTCCAACGACCAGACCAAGACGTCACAGAACCTCACCTTGATCAATAACGCTTTCATCAATACCATTGTTAAACCCACAGCCCCTACTACTACCTATACTGGACCGATTACTAGAGCTCGCGCACGCCAATTAAATTATCAGGTACTTTCGTTTCTTGGTAATGATTCTAATGTTCATGAGAATATGATGCTGCCTAAATTGGATACATTTGTTTTGCTTACAAATGAAGGGCCTGACATGGATAAGAGTGATGAACATTGGAGCAAGAACAAGCATGGAGTTGATGGCATGCGCAAGGGGAACAAGAACGGAGTTACAAGTGATGATTTCAGGACATTGAAGCCACCATAATGAGTGCATGAAGCCTTGGACGAAATATACCAGATGCCACTTCATAAACTTCGTCCAGAGGCTGTTCTATGTGCTACGTCACCTTATTATTGGGCCAGGCCCATGTAATTTCGAAATACATAAGTATAGGCTATTTTTAGAGTCAGTATGTGTGGGGAAACAAGAGATAGGGTTGGTTTCGCACCCCTTCCCCAAGGGCCACGACATTCCCCGCCTTTTCCTCCATATATACAGCCCTTAGGGCACCGTTTAGACTTTGGGGATTTGTTTAGTTAAAAGTTAGCCATTGCAACTTCGTGTACTTCGTTTGTGTCCAACGACCAGACCAAGACCGCTTACGGATCCCCACCATTATCAATACTTCATATATATATTGGCAATATTCAGATTGCTTTATCATATTCTTGCTCGTTCTTCGATTGCTTGCAGGAATAGACCTTCGTGGTCAGGCTGACCGTCTTCCGGCATCGTCAGTAACCTTAGGAGATTGGTTTAGCGATTGCTAAGGTGCAACGTCTTGCACGTTTGTAGTCGGACCGTCAAACTCGACTCCACCAAATAGATAGTTATCATCTCATTGAAAGATCGGGACCCTCGCCTCTATCAAGTGGTAACAGATTTCCAGGTTGCTCGGTGAGATTTTACAGTTTTTCGTAGTTTAGATTGAGTCTGTTCTTCATACCTATAGTCCACGAAAAAGCCAAAAAAAATTAGGATTAGTTCATCCCATCCGAACCAATCTTAGCCTTTGCATAATCTTTTCTGTATTTGCTTTGTTGAATTTGCAGTTGCATCGTTGTGTCAAGTTGTTGGTTTTAGCGTCTAGTCCTTTAGAGTTTCGAGTTCTGTTCATAGTTTGTCACGTCGCCGCTGCCATATATCACCACTGCATCATCATCATCATCGCTGCTACCATATACCACATATTCACTGCCAATCCGAGTCCATATACGCCACCACATATCCGCCGCCATCACACCAATCCGAGTCCACCTGCAACATATATCCGCCACCAGTCCGAGTTCCACCAGATTCATCTCCGCCACTAGTCCGAGTTCCACTAGATTCATCTCCGCCACCAGTCCTATTCCGAGTCCAGTATTTTGTTGCTCTGTTTTGGATTTCCAGATAACGCCATACTCCGAGTCGTGACAGAGAAGGACTCCCCAACTTCCGAGCCATCCGCAAAAGAAAAATAGTTCCAATTTCAAAAAAAACTAAGTCTGGAAAATTCTGGCTAGGCAGTTTTTAGGACATTTCTAGACTTTTTTGAAAAAAAATTGTTGCGGAGCAAAAAAAAGAGGAAAAAAAAGTTAAAAAAAGAGGAAAAAATTAAAAAAAGAAAAAAAATCAGAGTGTGCTCCTCCCTTGTTTATGTGCAGCGCCGTGATTTTGATAGTGTTCTAGGCTCGCGTCTCTAGTACGGTCTAGCCTAGGACCAGCACAGTACCGTCGTTGAGCGTTCATCAACTTTGCATCTCTGAATTGATTATTGCTGACCCTTTTTGCTACCATATTATAAGCCTTCCCAGCTCCACATACATCTACATCGTGCGTTTGACTCTCCCTGGTAATCTCTCTATCCAAGCTTTGAGAGTTTTGACTACATCGGTTGCCGATCACCTCCTGCTGCTGGGCAAGAACTGGTAAGAATTTGAGATTTTCTTGAGGATTTGTGACACCCGCCACCACCACCACTTGTTAGTAGTATATAGAATCATATTCTTGTGTGTTTCTATTGTTGCTAACCATGCCGGGATCACAAGCCGACGAGACTGACTGGGAGAACTTGATGAACGAGGAGCTTCATGATAAGTTTCAGCAAATGATGAGTGGACAGGTGCAAGATGTGCTAAACAGATTGACGAGGCCATGGAGAAGATAGATGGCATGGAGAAGACGTTTGAAACAAAGCTCGATAACAAGTTTGCTGAATTGCTTTCGCGTTTTCCACCACCACCACCACCGGCTGCACCTGTCGCACCTCTGCAACAACAACAACAACGACTACCTCCACGTCGGGAAACAACCCTCCGTCGAGCGAGCCGTGTCCCTCTTCAGCCTGGCCAAACTGCTGGTGCTACTGTTGATACTTCTGTGGCTCCTGCTGCTGATGTGGAGGAGGATGATTATGTGGGAGATTACGAGGATGAGGTTGATCAAAATCAGAACTACGTGCAACCACCAGCACCACAACAACTAGGTCGTCCACATGCAAATAATGGCAATGTTAGGGCTCCCCCTCAGGTACGAGATCATGACCATCTCCCTAAACTGAAATTGAATATTCCACCATTTGAGGGTAGAAATGTTCCTTGTATATATCTTACTTGGGAGTTAGAAACTGAACAACGATTTACGTGTTTACAATATCCTAAGGAGAGACGTGTTCCTGCTGCTGTTTGTGCTTTCACTAGCTTTGCATGTGTTTGGTGGTCTGAACATTGTCGATTATATCGTGTTCCAGCTACTTGGGTTTCTTTGAAAACTGCTATGTGTACTCGTTGGGTTCCACCATATTATCAACGTGAATTACTTCAAAAATTGCAGCGCTTAAGACAAGGAAAAATTCGGTAGAAGAATATTATCAGGAATTACAAACTGGCTTGATTAGATGTGGTATTGTTGAGGAGAATGAAGCTATGCTTGCATGTTTTCTGGGTGGATTAAATAGAGAGATTTAGACCATTCTAGACTATAAGGATTATAATAATATCACTCGTTTATTCCATCTTGCTTGTAAAGCTGAACGTGAAGTGAAGGATCGATAGGCATTGGCGCGGACTAACTATTCTGCAGGTCGACCTTCATCATGGACACCACGTGCATCATCTACTTCCACACGTTCTGCTACACCGGCACCTCCGTCGGCTGCCACCTCCAACCATGATACAATAAAGCAGGCACAATCACCACTATCTGCCAAGAGCACACCTTCTGGGCTGCAAAGAGTTCTTCTTCATCCATGGCATCAACAGGGCAAACACATGATATTATTTGTCGACGTTGCAAGGGTGGAGGTCATTATGCGAGAGAATGCCCATCTAAGCGTGTGATGATTGTTACTGAGGATGGTGGGTATGAGTCTGCTAGTGACTATGATGAGGAGATTTTGGCTCTTATTACACATGAAGAACACAGTGGAGATGATTCTGATCATGAGACGCAATACATGGCTGCTGAAGATGCTGACAGGTATGAATGTTTAGTTGCTCAACGTGTTTTGAGTGTGCAGGTTACACAAGCTGAGCAAAATCAGAGGCATAATTTGTTCCATACAAAGGGAGTTGTGAAGGAACGTTCTATTCGCGTCATCATAGATGGAGGGAGCTGCAACAACTTGGCTAGCATGGAGATGGTGGAGAAGCTATCTCTCACCACAAGACCACATCCACATCCTTACTACATCCAATGGTTCAACAACAGCGGCAAGGTTAAGGTAACATGTACTGTTCGTGTGCATTTTAGTATCTCTACATATGCTGATTATGTTGATTGTGATGTGGTACCTATGCAAGCATGTTCCTTATTACTTGGTAGACCATGGCAATTTGATAAAAATTCTGTACAGCATGGTAGAAACAATCAGTATACTCTTGTTCATTAGGATAAAAATATTACTTTGCTTCCTATGACTCCTAATTCCACTTTGAAGGATGATATTAATAGAGCTACTAAAGCAAAACAGGAGAAAAATAAGAGTGAAAATTAGATTGTGGCAAAATAATTTGAGCAACAAATGAAGCCTAATAATAAACCATCTACTGTTGCTTCAGAAATTAAATTGAAAAGTGCATGTTTACTTGCCACCAAATCTGATATTGATGAGCTAGATTCTAGCAAATCTGTTTGCTATGCTTTTGTGTGCAAAGAGGCATTATTTTCATTCGAGGACGTGCCTTCCTCTTTGCCCCCAGCTGTCACTAACATTTTGCAGGAGTTCGCTGACGTCTTCCCACAAGACGTGCCACTCGGATGACCACCTATTCGAGGGATTGAGCATCAAATTGACTTAATTCCCAATGCATTGCTACCCAACCATGCACCATACCGTACCAATCCAGAGGAGACGAAGGAGATTATGCCTCAAGTACAGGAGCTGCTCGACAAAGGTTATATATGAGAATCTCTTAGTCCTTGTGCTGTTCCTATTATACTAGTGCCTAAAAAGGATGGTACGTGGCGTATGTGTGTTGATTGTAGAGGCATTAATAATATCACTATTCGTTATCATCATCCAATTCCTAGGCTAGATGATATGCTTGATGAATTGAGTGGCTCTACAATATTCTACAAAGTTGATTTGCGTAGTGGATACCATCAAATTCGTATGAAATTGGGAGATGAATGGAAAACAGCATTTAAAACTAAGTTTTGTTTAGATGAGTGGTTAGTAATGCATTTTGGGTTAACTAATGCACCTAGTACTTTCATGAGACTAATGAACGAAGTTTTACGTGCTTTCATTGGATGATTTGTGGTAGTCTATTTTCATGATATACTGATTTATAGCAAATCTTTGGAAGAACATTTGGAACATTTATGTGTTGTTTTTAATGCTCTATGTGATGCACGTTTGTTTGGTAACCTTGGGAAGTGCACCTTTTGCACCGACCGAGTATCTTTTCTTGGCTATGTTGTTACTCCATAGGGAATTGAAGTTGATAAAGCCAAGATTGAAGCTATTGAGAGTTGGCCGCAGCCCAAAACGGTCACACAAGTGAGGAGTTTTCTTGGACTCGCTGGTTTTTATAGGCGTTTTGTGAGAGATTTTAGCACCATTGCTGCACCTCTCAATGAGCTTACAAAGAAGGACGTGCCTTTTGTTTGGGGTACCGCACAGGAAGGAGCCTCCACGGTATTGAAAGATAAGTTGACACATGCTCCTTTACTCCAACTTCCCGACTTTAATAAGACTTTTGAGCTTGAATGTGATGCTAGTGGAATTGGATTAGGAGGTGTGTTATTTCAAGATGGCAAACTTGTTGCATACTTTTCTGAAAAATTGAGTGGGCCTAGTCTGAACTATTCTACTTATGATAAAGAATTATATGCTCTTGTTCAAACTTTAGAGACATGGCAACATTATTTATGGCCCAAAGAATTTGTTATACATTCTGATCATGAATCTTTGAAATGTATTAAAAGTCAAGC
The DNA here is from genome assembly GCF_056163025.1 of Triticum urartu. Lineage (NCBI taxonomy): Eukaryota > Viridiplantae > Streptophyta > Magnoliopsida > Poales > Poaceae > Triticum > Triticum urartu. The sequence goes on from NC_141873.1 coordinate 204,036,169, forward strand.
TAAACTGAATCGTAGACATGCTAAATGGGTTGAATTCATTGAGACTTTCCCTTATGTCATTAAACACAAGAAGGGTAAAGAAAATGTTATTGCTGATGCTTTGTCTCGTCGCTATACTATGCTTTCACAACTTGACTTCAAAATTTTTGGTTTGGAGACCATCAAAGATCAATATGTGCATGATGCTGATTTTAAAGATGTAATGCAGAATTGTAAAGAAGGAAGAATATGGAACAAGTTCGTTATTAATGATGGCTTTGTGTTCCCTGCTAACAAGCTATGCTTTCCTGCTAGCTCTGTTCATCTTTTGTTGTTGCAGGAGGCGCATGGAGGAGGATTAATGGGACACTTTGGCGTGAAGAAGACGGAGGACATACTTGCTACACATTTACTTTGGCCAAAGATGAGATGGGATGTTGACCGTTTTGTTGCTCGCTGCACTACATGTCAAAAAGCTAAGTCACGACTCAATCCTCATGGGTTATATATGCCTTTGCCTGTGCCTAGTGTTCCTTGGGAGGATATATGATGCCGAGCATCCCAAGGTCATCCCCATGGACCAACCATCGTCTCATCAAGTGCCTACCGGACCCATAACTCGATCACGTGCAAGAGCCCTTGAAACCGAGGTGACATCTCTCCTCTCACAATTCCACTTCGATGCACATGAAGCATGTCTACTACCTCATATGGATACCTTGTGCATACTCAGGTACAATAGAGAAGCTAAGGAGCAAGGACAAGAAGAAGAGGAAGATGGACGAGAAGACGGAGAAGAACAAGGGCTGCAGGAAAAGTCCCAGCCACCGGACGACCGGCCGAGACCGGACGTCCGGCGCCTGAAGCGTCAGCCGAGCCCCAGCCAGCGGACGTCCGGTCCAGACCGGACGACCAGTGCCCCTGCACCCAAGGCCAATGAGCGGACGTCCGGCCCCGACCGGACGACCGGCGCGACCGCACCCGAGCCGAAGTCAGCGGAAGTCCGGAGCCTCCGGACGTCCGGCACCCCCATCACAGAGCGGTACCAGCGAACGTTCGGAGGACACCGGACGTCCGACATCTCCTGAGACACCGGACGACCGGTCCCCAGCGGACGTCCGGCACCTGTCTGCGCATAGTGTTCGGGCCCGAGGCCCATGTACCCCTTCACTTCACCCCATTTGCACTAAGACTATATATAGACCCCCCATTCATCCTAGCTAGGGTTAGCATTGGTTTAGCTCATTTGAGAGATAGAGCATTGCTCATCCATACCGGATCTACTCCACAAGAGAGACTGCGGCCCCTCTTCAGAGAAGATCCAACTTGGATTCAAGACCCCTTTTCAAGGGAAGATCCCCTTGTGGATTCAAGACCTCCTCACGGAGAAGAACCGGTTACCATGTATCGTCCCTAGTTGTCCGTGGATCCGTGTATCGTCCTATGTACTCGAGGATCTAGCCCATGTGTGACTTATTCGTGTCGGTTTAGTGATTTCCTCTTGTGTTTTCCTTCCGTTCATCCTTGTGTTCTTCGTGTTTTCCCCAGGATCCACTCCTTTCATGAAAGATCGGGCGATTAGGGTCTCTACCCTACATCATCTTGGTATCGTGAGCAAGGTTTATCATGATTTCGAAGCCCCCCTCTTGGTTTTTCTAGCTTGATTTTGTTGTTTTTCGTCCCAATCCGAAAATCCCCACAAAAATAGCCCAAAAATTTTTCTTGTGTTTTGTGAGTTTTGATGATGTTTTGTTGGTTTTGATCCATGAATTTGTTGTGTTGCAAGTCGATCTCGCCTTCCCCCACCATTTCCACCTCGAAATCCCTCCCAAAATCCCCAAAATCACCTCTCAGATCTGAAATTTCGCGTTGACCCCGACCACCGGACGTCCGTCACTTCACCGGACGTCCGGCGACCCAGGAAGCACCGGACGTCCGACCATTACCGGACGACCGGCGACCGGACATCCGTCCACTTTCGGACGACCGCTACTTCCACCACATCATCCGCTACACCACCTCCACTTAACCGCTAACTACTCCGACGATTTTGGTCGCCTTTGGTTTTGAGAATTTGAGTTGCGGTACCGTATCCTTTTGTGTTTCGGCTATCTAGGTACGGTTAGACATCGACATCACCGCCGCTCATCTTCGCTACGGACGCGTCATCAACAACGACCACCTCGACTATGACTTGGTATTCGTGCCACCATTTTGACACCATACCGGAAGCAAGACCGGTAACCTCATCTTGGTATTGGACATATCACTCTTGCCATTACATTGATAGCCATCATTGCCTTACTCCTTTGTGTTGCTTACCCATCGAGACTAGCCATTGAGTATTGCCGGCAACGAGTCTTGTGCACTTTACTGATCATACTTCCCATAGCATACATACATACATCATTGTTGCCTATATTGGTATCATCTCTTGTGTCAAAAAGTTGTCATCGCATACTCACTTGCTATCTTGGTTCGTAAAGCATTGCATGAGAAAAGAGCTCAAACATCAAAGATCCAACCAAGCTTTTAAGCAAAGAGGAAAGATAAGCAAAGAGCTTTCAAGCAAGAACCATAGCATCATACAACATTAAGATTGTCATACTCGATTATGTTGGATCATATCATAGCAACACCTTGCATACAAACATATTTGGGATAGAAGTCGTTGCATTTTTGCTAAGTAGGTTGTGCACAAGTTCTTGTATCCACCTATCGTGCAATCGTGCTAACATCTCTCTAGTGTTGTGCAACAAGAGCATTTTTGTGGATACCACATTTTGGCTCATCCTTGGTTGCACAACCCCACTTATCTTTTTGCGCGTGTGTTTCCGTGTACTGTATATGCTTGGTCTACTTGTTACATTGCATCTTGCGAATCATCTCCAACATTATTGAATCTTGTTTACACTCACACTAAAAATTGTGCCACCATCCTAACCAAGCTCCACCATAAGCTTTTACTTGTGTAGGTGTGAGAAACTGACGAGAATTCGTACCAATTGGGCTATTTCCATGTCCTACATTGGAGTGATCATCGATTCACTTTCAACTTCGGTCAAGGTACATTTGGTATTCGTTCTTCTCTTTCTACCACTCACACTTGTCTTGGAATGATGGATAGGCCAAGTACTTCTACCAACCCACTCTTTATGGAGCAAGACGACGACATGAACTCCTTCATCACCAAGAGTCACCTCTTTGGTGCACAACGTGCTTTGCATCAACAGCAAGAAGCTATGAGTGAACGCATCGACAACCTTGCCGCCGACTTGCGACTTTCCGGGCAACGTACAAGGGACTACTTCGACCACAAGCTCGACGATCACAAGAAAGAGAATGACGCAAGGATGGACGAGATTCGCGCTTTGTTGTTCAACCGCTCTTCTTCCACTTCAAGAAGGAGCCGTTCAAGTCGCTATTCCGACTCAAGTACACCGACATCGAACACTCTTCGTCGAGCCGTGCGCACCAACCGTCAAGCAAACCTCAATATGCTTTGGGAAACCGACTCTCAAGAGCGCCGACGATGTCAAGCCGAAGAAGCCTTTGCGCTAGCTCGAGAATGGCAACATGAAGAGGAAGAACGCGTGCATCTACACCAAAATGCACAAGATGCCGAGGCTCAACGTCAAGAACAACAATTCCGTGACGCTCAAGCACTTGAGGTGCAACAAGCTCTACGTGATGCGAGTCAAGCCGTTGCCGACAGAGGGCGACAAGCCCGTGAAGAAGAGGAAGCACTTCACAAAGAAATTCACGAACGATGATTTCAAGCTCGCATGCATCGTCTAGTTCCCCCTCGAGCTCGACGCGTTCCTCCACAAGCTTGCTAAGACAATCAAGTTCATCAAGAGCATGACGACAATGGGAATCCTCCGCGACAAGAGCAACACGAGGTTGACAACCCTCCGTGTCAAGAACACCATGAGTTGAACAATCATCTACAACATGGGCGTCATCATCCCCGACCCCAACACAATAAAGAGCAACGGTACGGCAAGCTCAAGTTCACCATGCCCAAGTTCAACGGAAGCAACGATCCCGAAGGATACCTTTCATGGGCATTGAAAGTTGACAAGATCTTCCGTTTGCACAATTATAAAGAAGAGAAGAAGTCCCTTGAGTTCCTTTCATGGGCATTGAAAGTTGACAAGATCTTCCGATGGCATCCCTTGAGTTCCAAGACTATGTCCTCATTTGGTGGGAACAAGTCATTGAGCGCCGTGAGGCAAGAGGTGATCCACCCATCACTACTTGGGCACAAATGAAGGATGTCATGAGATCATGCTTCGTGCCTACCTACTACAACCGCGACCTCTTCAAGAAACTCCAACAACTCAAGCAAGGAACCAAGAGCGTTGAAGAATACTACAAGGAGATGGAGATTGGAATGATAAGAGCCAATGTGACAGAAGATGATGAGCAAACTATGGCACGTTTCTTGAATGGACTCAATCATCCTATCAAGAAGATCGCCGACTTCCAACCATACTCAAATCTCATCGAGCTCGTGCACCAAGCTACCAAAGCGGAACGCCAAGTGCAAGATGACTTCAAGTATGCCAAGTTCTCATCCAAGTCCTACGGTTTCTCCAATAACCAAGTTTCAACGACTCCAACACCGACTACAAGACCATCTACTTCCAACATAGACAAGTCGACTTCCAAGAAAGCTTCGCCTACTACAAGCAACTTCAAGCTGAGAGCTTCATCATCATCAACCCCTACCGATGAGACCATCAAGACGAGTTCCCTCAAGTGTTTCACTTGCGGAGGCCGAGGCCACAAGTCTTATGAGTGCACCAACAAGCGCACCATGATCTTCAACGACGATGGCACTTATGATTCCAAGAGCGAAGGAGAAATGGAAGCCCTTGAGCAAGTCGCCATGCATCGCTAAGTGAACAATGAAGAAGAAAAAGTCTTTTTTGATGAAGACTCAAGTCCCGCACTTGTTGTCTCCAAAGTCTTGACTCTCCAACATCACCAAGAAGAAGACCAAAGATGCACCATATTCCACACCAAGGCCGGCATCAATGGACGATCTGTCAAGGTCATCATCGATGGAGGGAGTTGTCACAATCTCGCAAGTGAAGAACTTTGATCCAAGCTCCAATTGCCCAAGACGAAGCATCCACATCCATACAAAGTGCAATGGCTTACTAATTGCAGCACTATCCAAGTCGAGCACCGAGTATAAGTCTTCTTCAAAATCGGCGCCTACGAAGACACCTTGGAGTGTGACATCATCCCAATGACCGTTTGCCATCTTCTCCTTGGATGGCCATGGCAATTCGATAGAGGAGTCGTCCATGATGGGCGTACAAACCACTATAGCTTCAAGATGCAAGGAAAGGAGTTTGTGTTACGACCTATGTCTCCAAGCCAAGTGATCGCCGATAAGCAAGCCACCATCGTGGAGAGAATGGTGAGAGAGTGAGCCACCAAAAAGAGAGTGAGCACCACAAGCCCAAATTGAGTGCCTCCACGATGAGCGAAAACAAGAACCTAGTTCTACTTGCCACCAAACGTGAGATGAGAGAAGTGTGTGAGAACCCATCTAGTGTCCTACACTACGTCCTCGTGTGCAAGGACAATGCAACACAAACTAACACTTCTCACACTCTTCCTCTAGTGTTGTCTTCTCTTTTGCAGGAATTTCAAGATGTTTTCCTCGATGAGCTACCTCCGGGACTACCTCCACTACGAGGCATTGAGCACCGCATCGACCTCATCCCCGGAGCACCGCTTCCGAACAAAGCTCCCTACCGCGTCAACCCCGAAGAAACCAAAGAAATTCAAAGGCAAGTAAAGCATCTCATAGACCATGGTCATGTGCGTGAAAGTTTGAGCCCTTGTGCCGTACCGGTCATTCTTGTGCCAAAACGTGACGGCAGCTTTCGCATGTGCTCCGATTGTAGACCTATCAATGCTATCACCGTTCGTTATAGGTATCCCATTCCATGCCTAGATGATATGCTAGATGAGCTTAGTGGTGCCACTATATTTTCCAAAATTGATCTTAAGAGTGGTTACTATCAAATCCGCATACAAGAGGGTGATGAATGGAAAACTGCATTCAAAACCAAGTTTGGTTTGTATGAGTGGTTAGTCATGCCTATGGGTCTCTCGGAAGCACCGGGCACTTTTATGCGCCTTATGAATCATGTCTTTCGCCCTTACATTGGTATATTTGTTGTGGTTTACTTCGATGACATTCTTGTGTTTTGTAAATCTATCAACGAGCATGTCACCCATGTCCGCACCGTTTTGCAAACTCTTCGAGAAGAGCGACTCTATGCTAATATGGAGAAATGCCTTTTTGGTGTTGATAATGATGTAGGGTAGAACCCTAGTGGCCCGATCTTTCACGAAAGGAGCGGATCCCGCGAAGAACACGATGAACACGAAGAGGGGAACGAGGAAAAATGGGGGAAAACACAAGGGGAAACATAAGAGGAACACTCAAACTAACAAGAACAAGTCATACATGTGCTAGATCCTCGGGTACATAGAACGATACACGAATCCACGGACAACTAAGGACGATACAAAAGGGTAGCCGGGTCTTCTCCATGAGGAGGTCTTGAATCCACAAGGGGATCTTCCCGTAAGGTCTTGAATCCAAGGTGGATCTTCTCCGTAGAGGGGCCGCGGTCTCTCTCGTGGAGTAGATCCGATATGGATGAGCAATGCTCTATCACTCAATGAGCTAAACCAATGCTAACCCTAGAAAGTTGTACGGGATAGAGTATATATAGTCTAGGTGACGAAAGGGTACACGGGCCTCGGCCCAAGTGGCTGCGCGCAGGCAGGGCCGAAAGTTCCGGGCTAGGCCGGAAGTTCCGGGCGCCGGAGGTTCCGGGGAGGGTCCGGCCTAACCAGAGAGTTGGCGCGGTGGAGATGTGCTGGCATCCGGGGGCAGGAAGGTCCGGGCAGGCTGGAGGTTCCGGGCGCTGGAAGGTCCGGGACGGGATCCGGGCTAACCCGAGAGTTGGCACGCCTGGGCTGGTCGAAGTCATCGGCGGCTGGAAGCTCCGGGTCGGCCGGAAGGTCCGGGAGCCAGAAGTTCCGGGCTCTGGCCGGAAGTTCCGGGCTGTCCAAAGTGTTGACGCCTGTCTCTTCTTCTACAGTCCTCAGCTCCGAGTCTTGAGCATTGTACCTGATGACACATAGTATCTCGGACTTAGGCAGTAGCCATGTCTCACTTGAAGAGGGGGAAAACACAAGTAGGAGTGATGTCACCTCGGATTGAATAACACGTGCCCTAGCCCTTGTCATTGGTCCACTTGGAGCTTGGATAGTTGAGGTGGCATCCATGTGGATGGTCGTGGGATACTCCGCATCATCTCCCCTCCCTTGGGGAAGATCCATCCTCGGATCGAGTTCTTCATCACCATGGAAGGGAGAGAGATCTTTGATGTTGAAGATGTCGCTCACGTTGTATTTGTCCCGTGGGAGGTCGATCTTGTAAGCGTTGTCGTTGTAGCGTGCGAGCACCTTGAAGGGTCCATCGGCTCGAGGTCGAAGCTTAGACTTGTGTGCTTGTGGAAAGCGCTCCTTGCGAAGGTGTAGCCACATGAGATCACCAATGTTGAAGACCATAGTTTGCTTGTTGACATTGAGCTTGGTCGCAAGGCATTGTACTTGGCGCTCGATGGTGTTTCTTGTATATTCATGCACCTTCTTGATATGGGTCGCTCGTGCACTTGCGTCCAAATTGATTCGCTCTTGGAGTGGTAGAGGTAGAATATCCAATGGTGACAAAGGGTTGAATCCATAGACGACCTCGAAAGGGACTTGCCGGTTGTTGAGTGTCTTGCTCGGTTGAAGGCGAACTCGGCGATGGGTAGACACTCCTCCCACTCCTTGATGTTCTTCTTGATGAGTACTCGAAGTAGAGCGAAGAGTGTGCGGTTTGTCACCTCCATTTGGCCGTCGGTTTGAGGATGGTACGCCGTGGAGGAGAGTAGCTTGATTCCGAGCTTGGCGCATAGGGTCTTCCAAAAGTAGCTAAGGAACTTGACGTCGCGGTTCGAGACAATAGTCTTTGGCACACCATGTAGACGCAATATTTCCCTACAAAAGAGATTACCCACATGTGAAGCATCATCTATCTTGTTACAAGGAATAAAGTGTGCCATTTTTGAGAAACGGTCCACAACGACAAATATGGAATCTTTCCCATTGCGAGTCCTAGGCAAACCAAGTACAAAGTCCATGCTAATGTCTTCCCAAGGTTGGTATGGAATAGGTAAAGGCATATAGAGACCAAGAGATTGAGCTTTGGACTTAGCTTTGCAACATGTAGAACACCGGTTGGTGAAGCGATTGATGTCTCGAAACATCTTTGGCCAAAAGTAGCTCTTCAAGAGCGAGGCGAACGTCTTGTCGCGTCCGAAGTGTCCCATTAAACCTCCTCCATGAGATTCCTGCAAAAGCAACAAACGAAGCGAGGACTCGGGAATGCAAAGTTTATTAGCTCTCATAAGGTAGCCATCTTTGATGTAATAGCGTTCCCAAGATGTATTCGACAAACACTTGGCATAAGGAATGGCAAAAGTTGTATCATGCTCATATAAGTCTTTGATATGCTCGAAGCCAATGACATCTAACTCAAGTTGCACAAGCATGCAAATGTGGGAAAGAGCATCCGCTACTATGTTTTCTTTACCTTTGATGTACTTGATGACATATGGAAAAGACTCAATAAATTCACTCCATTTAGCATGATGCTTGTTCAACTTAGTTTGTCCCTTCAGATACTTGAGAGTCTCATGATCGGTATGAATGATAAACTCATGGGGACGAAGGTAGTGTTCCCATTCATGCAAAATGCAGACTAAAGCATATAGCTCTTTGTCATAGATGGGGTAGTTGAGTTGCGCTCCGAAAAGTTTGTCACTAAAGTAAGCTATGGGGCGCTTCTCTTGCGTTAACACACCTCCTATGCCATTACCACTAGCATCACAATGAATTTCAAAAGGTTTGTCGAAGTTGGGTAAAGCAAGCACGGGAGCATGAGTAAGAAAATTTTTAAGCTCATTGAATGCGGTATCTTGGGATGGTCCCCAAACAAAAGGTGCATTCTTCTTGCTCAAAGCATGCAAAGGCGAAGCAATGGTGCTAAAATCCTTTACAAAGCGACGATAGAAACCCGCAAGGCCAATGAAACTACACGCTTGATGCAAGTTGGTTGGTTGTGGCCAAGTCTTAATAGCATTGATCTTGGACTCATCTACATGAGCACCCTTAGAAGAGACAACAAATCTTAAGAAAACGAGCTTATCAACACCAAAAAGGCATTTCTCCATATTAGCATAGAGACGCTCTTTCCTAAGAGTTTGCAAAACGGTGCGGACATGGGTGACATGCTCTTGGATAGATTTGCTAAACAAAAGAATATCATCAAAGTAGACCACAACAAATATACCAATGTAAGGGCGAAAGACATGATTCATGAGGCGCATAAAAGTGCCCGGTGCTTCCGAAAGACCCATAGGCATGGCTAACCACTCATACAAACCAAACTTGGTTTTGAAGGCAGTTTTCCATTCATCACCCTCTTGTATGCGGATTTGATAGTAACCACTCTTAAGATCAATTTTGGAAAATATAGTGGCACCGCTAAGCTCATCAAGCATATCATCTAGGCGTGGAATGGGATACCTATAACGAACGGTGAAAGCATTGATAGGTCTACAATCGGAGCACATGCTAAAACTATCGTCACGTTTTGGCACAAGAATGTACGGAACGGCACACGGGCTCAAACTTTCACGCACGTGTCCATGCTCTATGAGATGTTTTACTTGCCTTTGAATTTCTTTGGTTTCTTCGGGGTTGACGCGGTAGGGAGCTTTGTTTGGAAGTGGTGCTCTGGGGATGAGGTCGATTCGGTGCTCAATGCCTCGTAGAGGAGGTAGTCCCGAAGGTAGCTCATCGGGAAAAACATCTTGAAATTCCTGCAAAAGAGAAGACAACACTAGAGGAAGAGTGTGAGAGGTGTTAGTTTGTGGTGCATTGTCCTTGCACACGATGACGTAGTGTAGGACACTAGATGGGTTCTCACACACTTCTCTCATCTCACGTTTGGTGGCAAATAGAACTAGGTTCTTGTTTTCACTCATCGTGGAGGCACTCAATTTGGGCTTGTGGCGCTCACTCTCTTTTTGGTGGCTCACTCTCTCACCATTCTCTCCACGATGGGTGGTATTCTTGTCGGCGATCACTTGACTTGGTGACATTGGACGGAGGATGTACTCCTTTCCCTTCATCTTGAAGATGTAGTGGTTCGTTCGACCGTTGTGGACGACTCCTCTATCGAATTGCCATGGCCGTCCAAGGAGAAGATGACAAACGGTCATTGGAACGACGTCGCACTCCAAGGTGTCTTCGTGGGCGCCGATCTTGAAGGAGACTTGTACTCGGTGCTCGACTTGGATGGTGCCGGAGTCACTAAGCCATTGCACTTTGTATGGATGTGGATGCTTCGTCTTGGGCAATTGGAGCTTGGATCAAAGTTCTTCACTTGCGAGATTGTGACAACTCCCTCCATCGATGATGACCTTGACGGATCGTCCATTGATGCCGGCCTTGGTGTGGAATATGTGGCATCGTTGGTCTTCTTCTTGGTGATGTTGGAGAGTCAAGACTTTTGAGACAACAAGTGCGGGACTTGAGTCTTCATCACAAAAGACTTGTTCTTCTTCATAGATCACTTGGCGGTGCATGGCGACTTGCTCAAGTGCTTCCATTTCACCTTCACTCATGGAGTCATAAGTGCCATCGTCGTTGAAGACCATGGTCCGCTTGTTGGTGCACTCGTAGGACTTGTGGCCTCGGCCTCCACAAGTGAAACACTTGAAGGAACTCGTCTTGACGGTCTCATCGTTTGGGGTTGATGATGATGAAGCTCTCGGCTTGAAGTTGCCCGTAGTAGGGTTGCTTGTAGTTGGCGAAGCTTTCTTGGAAGTCGACTTGTCGATGTTGGAAGTAGAAGGTCTTGTAGTCGGTGTTGGAGTCGTTGAAGCTTGGTTATTGGAGAAGCCGTAGGACTTGGATGAGAACTTGGCGTAGTTGAAATCATCTTGCACTTGGCGTTCTGCTTTGGTAGCTTGGTGCACTAGCTCGATGAGATTTGAGTATGGTTGGAAGTCGGCGATCTTCTTGATAGGATGATTGAGTCCATTCAAGAAACGTGCCATTGTTTGCTCATCATCTTCCGTGACATTGGCTCGTATCATGGCAATCTCCATCTCCTTGTTGTACTCTTCAATGCTCTTGGTTCCTTGCTTGAGTTGTTGGAGTTTCTTGAAGAGGTCGCGATTGTAGTAGGTAGGCACGAAGCGTGCTCTCATGTCTTCCTTCATTTGTGCCCAAGTAGTGATGGGTGGTTCACCTCTTGCCTCATGGCGCTCTATGATTTGTTCCCTCCAAATGAGGACATAGTCTTGGAACTCAAGGGATGCCATCGCGATCTTCTTCTCTTCTTCATAATTGTGCAAACGGAAGATCTTGTCAACTTTCAATTCCCATGAAAGGTATTCTTCGGGATCGTTTCTTCCGTTGAACCTGGGCATGGTGAACTTGAGCTTGCCGTAGCGTTGCTCTTCATTGTGTTGGGGTCGGGGATGATGACGCCCATGTTGTAGATGATTGTTCAACTCATGGTGCTCTTGTCGCGGAGGGTTGTCAACCTCGTGTTGCTCTTGTCGCGGAGGATTCCCATTATTTTCTTGCTCTTGATGAACTTGATGGTCTTGGCGAGCTTGTGGAGGAGCGCGTCGAGCTCGAGGAGGAATTAGAAGACGCATGCAAGCTTGAAGTAGTCGTTCGTGAATTTCTTCACGAAGTGCTTCCTCTTCTTCACGGGCTTGACGGCCTCGGTCGGCAACGGCTCGACTCGCATCGCGTAGAGCTTGTTGCGCCTCAAGTGCTTGAGCGTCACGGAGTTGTTGTTCTTGACGTTGAGCCTCAGCATCTTGTGCATTTTGGTGTAGACGCGCGCGTCCTTCCTCTTCATGTTGGCGGTTATTATTGTCGTTCGCGAGCCAGCGCAAAGGCTTCTTCGGCTTGACGTCGTCGGCGCTCTTAAGAGTCGGTATCCCGAAGCGGATTGAGGTTTTCTTGACGGTCGATGCGCGCGGCTCGACGAAGAGTGTTCGATGTCGGTGTACTTGAGTCGAAATGGCGACTTGAACGGCTCCTTCTTGAAGTGGAAGAAGAGCGGTTGAGCAACAAAGCGCGAATCTCGTCCATCCTTGCGTCATTCTCTTGCTTGTGATCATCGAGCTTGTGGACAAAGTAGTGATAGAGGCAAAGGTGTCCCAATGTTTCGATGAGATGGTGGCTATCGTTTTCTGTGGGAGTCGACCTTGACGATCCGACTACGAACGTGCGAGACGTCGCGCCTTAGCAACCGCTAAACCAACTTCCGAGGGTTATTGACCATGTCGGAGCACGATCAACCTAACCACGAGGGTCTGTTTCCTGCAAGCAAACGAAGAACAAGCAAGAAACTGAGATTGCAATCTGGATATTGCGAATATAAGATGAAACCTTTATTGATCAAGGTGGGGTTCTGTGACGCCTTGGTCTGGTCGTTGAACACAAACGAAGTACGCAAAATTGCAGCTATGGCGAACTTTTAATCTAAACAAAACCCAAAGCCTAAACGATGCCCTATGGGCTATATATATGGAGGAGAGAGGGGGAATTTCGTGGCCCTTGGTGGAGGGGTCCGAAACCAACCCTAACTCTTGTTTCCCCACACATACGGACTCTAAAAATAGCCTATACTTAAGTACTTCGAAAATACATGGGCCTGGCCCAATAATAAGGTGACGCAGCACCTAAAATAGCCTCGGGACTAAATTTATGAAGTGGCATCTTGTATATTTCGTCCCATGCTTCATGCACTCATTATGGTGGCTTCAGAGTCCTGGAATCATCACTTGTAACTATGTTCTTGTTCCCCTTGCGCATGCCATCATCTCCATGCTTGAACTTACTCCAAGGTTCATCTTTCTTGTCCAAGCTAGGCCCTTCATTTGTAAGCAAAACAAATGTATCCAATTTAGGCAGCATCATATTCTCATGAACATTAGAATCGTTACCAAGAAACGGAAGTACCTAATAATTCAATTGGCGTGCACGAGCTCTAGTAATCAGTCCAGTATGTATAGCAGCAGGGGATGTGGGTGTAACAATGGTATTGATGTCCTCATCAAGTAGTCCCTTGTACATTGCTTGGAAAGTTGCAAGTCGGTGGCAAGGTTGTCGATGCGTTCACTCATAGCTTGTTTCTCTTGATGCAAAGCATGTTGTGCACCAAAGAGGTGACTCTTGGTGACGAAGGAGTTCATGTCGTCGTCTTACTCCATGAAGAGTGGGTTGGTAGAAGTAATTGGCCTATCCATCATTCCAAGACAAATGTGAGTGGTAGAAAGAGAAGAACGAGTACCAAATGTACGTTGACCTAAGTTGAAAGTGGATCGAGGATCACTCCAATGTAGGACAAGGAAATAGCACAATTGGTACGAGTTCTTGTCGGTTTCGCACACCTACACAAGTAAAAGCTTTTGGTGGAGCTTGGTTTGGATGGTGGCACAAAATTTGATGTAATTGTAAGTGAGCTTCAATAATGTTGGAAAAGATTCGCAAGATGCAATGTAACAAGTAGACCAAGCATATAAGGTACACGGAAACACACACGCAAAAAGATAAGTGGGGTTGTGCAACTAAGGGTGAGCCAAAATGTGGAATCCACGAAAATGCTCTTGTTGCACAACACTAGAGAGAAGCTAGCATGATTGCATGATAGGCGGATACAAGAACTTGTGCACAACCTACTAAGCAAAAATGTAACGACTGTTATGATATGATCCACGATGATCGAGTATGACAATCTTAATGTTGTATGATGCTATGGTTCTTTCTTAAAAGCTCTTTGCTTATCTTTCCTCTTTGCTTAAAAGCTTGTTTGGCTCTTTGATGTTTGAGCTCTTTTCTCATGCAATGCTTGACGAACCAAGATAGCAAGTGAGTATGCGATGACAACTTTGTGACACAAGAGATGATACCAATATAGGCAACAATGATGTATGTATGCTATGGGAAGTATGATCACTAATGTGCACAAGTCTTGTTGCCGGCAATACTCAATGACTAGTCTCGATGGGTAAGCAACGCAAAGGAGTAAGGCTATGATGGCTATCAATGTAATGGCAAGAGTGATATGTCCAATACCAAGATGAGGTTACCGGTGTTGCTTCCATATGGTGTCAAAATGGTGGCACGAATACCAAGTCGTAGTCGAGGTGGTCGTTGTTGATGACGCGTCCGTGGCGAAAATGAGCAGCGGTGATGTCGATGTCGAACCGTACCTAGATAGCCGAAACACAAAAGGATACGGTACCGCAACTCAAATTCTTAAGCCTCAAAGTAGCAATTGTGTCGGAGAGCGTCCAAAAATAGTTGGGTTATGCGGAAATGGTGGAGGTATGCGGAAGTATATATGGTATATGCGGAGCACCGGAACAAAATTTGGTGGAATTTAGGCGGAGATGTGGAAGTAGTGCAAACTTTATGTCGAAGCCGGAAGTTCCGGGTAAGACGGATGGTCCGGGGTCCGGAGGTTCCGAGGAAGGCCGGAAGGTCCGGGGGCCGGGATGTCCGGGCTGAACCGGAAGTTCCGGTGGTCGGGATTCTGCCAAGAACAGAGACTTGGGGATCGTGGATTTGGGCGGAAAAACTTGGGGAAAAGCCCAAATCCGAAGGGGAAAAAGAAGAAATTGGAGGAAAAGAAGGTGGGGAGGCTAGATCTACGAGCCACACACAAACTTCCGGGATCAAAACCAACAAAATCTCAACACACGAACAAATCACAAAAAAAAAATTGGGGCTATTTTTGGTGGGGATTTTCGGATTAGGACGAAAAACAACAAAATTAGGCTAGAAACACAACGGGGAGCCTCCAAAATTGTGATCAACCTGGCTCTAGATACCAAGATGATGTAGGGTAGAATCCTAGTGGTCCGATCTTTCACGAAAGGAGCGGATCCCGCGAAGAACACGATGAACACGAAGAGGGGAACGACGAAAAACGGTGGAAAACACAAGGCGAAACACAAGAGGAACACTCAAACTAGCAAGTACAAGTCACACATGTGCTAGATCCTCGGGTACATAGAACGATACACGAATCCACGGAAAACTAAGGACGATACAAAAGGGTTGCCGGGTCTTCTCCATGAGGAGGTCTTGAATCCACAAGGGGATCTTCCCGTAAAGGGGTCTTGAATCCAAGGTGGATCTTCTCCATAGAGGGGCCGCGGTCTCTCTCGTGGAGTAGATCCGATATGGATGAGCAATGCTCTATCTCTCAATGAGCTAAACCAATACAAACCCTAGAAAGTTGTACGAGATAGAGTATATATAGTCTAGGTGACGAAAGGGTACACGAGCCTCGGCCCAAGTGGCTGCGCGCAGGCAGGGCCGGAAGTTCCAGGCTAGGCCGGAAGTTCTGGGGGCCGGAGGTTCCGGGGAGTGTCCGGCCTAACCAGAGAGTTGGCGCGGTGGAGATGTGCTGGCATCCGGTGGCCGGAAGGTCCGGGCAGGCCGGAGGTTCCGGGCGCCGGAAAGTCTGGGACGGGATCCGGGCTAACCCGAGAGTTGGGACGCCTGGGCTGGTCAAAGTCATCGGCGGCCGGAAGCTCCAGGTCGGCCGGAAGGTCCGGGAGCTGAAAGTTCCGGGCTCTGGCCGGAAGTTCTGGGCTGTCCAGAGTGTTGACGCCTGTCTCTTCTTCTACAGTCCTCAGCTCCGAGTCTTAAGCGTTGTACCTGATGACACATAGTATCTCGAACTTAGGCAGTAGCCATGTCTCACTTGAAGAGGGGGAAAACTCAAGTAGGAGTGATGTCACCTCAGATTGAATAGCACGTGCCCTAGCCCTTGTCATCGGTCCACTTGGAGCTTCGATAGTTGAGGTGGCGTCCATGTGGATGGTCGTGGGATGCTCCGCATCAGATAAGCTCGTTTTCTTGGGTTTTGTGGTCCCTTCTAAGGGTGTTCATGTAGATGAGTCCAAGATCAATGCTATTAAGACTTGGCTGCAACCAACCAACTTGCATCAAGTGCATAGTTTTCTTGCTCTTGCGGGTTTCTATCGTCGCTTTGTAAAGGATTTTAGCACCATTGCTTCGCCTTTGCATGCTTTGAGCAAGAAGAATGCGCCGTTTATTTGGGGACCATCCCAAGATACCACATTCAATGAGCTTAAGAATTTGCTTACTCATGCTCCCATGCTTGCTTTACCCAACTTCGACAAGCCTTTTGAGATTCATTGCGATGCTAGTGGTAACGGCATAGGAGGTGTGTTAACGCAAGAGAAGCGCCCCATAGCTTACTTTAGAGAAAAACTTTCCCGAGCGCAACTCAACTATCCCATCTAATACAAAGAGCTATATGCTTTAGTCCGCGTTTTACATGAATGGGAACATTACCTTCGTCCCCATGAATTTATCATTCATACCGATCATGGGACCCTCAAGTATCTCAAGGGTCAAACTAAGTTGAACAAGCGCCATGCTAAATGGAGTGAATTCATTGAGTCTTTTCCCTATGTCATCAAGTACATCAAGGGTAAAGAAAACGTCATCGTGGATGCTCTTTCCCGCATATGCATGCTAGTCACACAACTTGAGTTAGATGTCATTGGCTTCGAGCATATCAAAGAATTGTATGAGCATGATGACACTTTTGCCACTCCTTATGCCAAGTGTTTGTCGAATACATCATGGGAACGCTATTACATCAAAGACGGCTACCTTATGAGAGCTAACAAACTTTGCAGTCCCAAGTCGTCCCTTCGTTTATTGCTTTTGCAGGAATCGCATGGAGGAGGATTAATGGGACACTTTGGACGCGATAAGACGTTCGCCACGCTCTCGAAGAGCTACTTTTGGCCAAAGATGTTTTGGGACGTCAATCATTTCACCAACCGGTGTTCTACATGCCGCAAAGCTAAGTGCAAAGCTCAAACTCATGGTCTCTATATGCCTTTACCAATTCCATACCAGCCTTGGGAGGACAAAAGCATGGACTTTGTACTTGGTTTGCCTAAAACTCGCGATGGGAAAGATTCTATATTTGTCGTTGTGGGCCATTTCTCCAAAATGGCACATTTTATTCCTTGTCACAAGATAGACGATGCTTCACATGTTGCTGATGTCTTTTGTAGGGAAATATTGCGTCTCCATGGTGTGCCAAAGACAATTGTCTCGGACCGCGATGTCAAGTTCCTTAGCTACTTTGGAAGTCACTATGCGCCAAGCTCGGAATCAAGCTACTCTTCTCCACGGCGTACCATCCTCAAACCGACGGCCAAACGGAGGTGACAAACCGCACACTCTCCACTCTACTTCGAGTACTCATCAAGAAGAACATCAAGGAGTGGGAGGAGTGCCTACCTATTGCCGAGTTCGCCTACAACCGAGCAAGACACTCAACAACCGGCAAGTCGCCTTTCGAGGTCGTTTACAGATTCAACCCATTGTCACCATTGGACATTCTTCATCTACCACTCCAAGAGCGCATCAATTTGGACGCAAGTGTGCGTCTGACACATCTCAACAAGATGCATGAAGATACAAGAAACACCATCGAGCGCCAAGTTCAATGCCTTGCGACCAAGCTCAACTTCAACAAGCAACCTAGGGTCTTCAACATTGGTGATCGAGTGTGGCTACACCTTCGCAAGGACCGCTTCCCACAAGAACGCAAATCCAACATTCGACCACGAGCGGATGGACCCTTCAAGGTGCTTGCACGCTACAACGACAACGCTTAAAAGATCGACCTCCCGTGAGACAAGTACAACGTGAGAGACATCTTCAATGTCAAAGATCTCTCTCCCTTCCATGGTGATGAAGATTTTGATCCAAGGATGGATCTTCCCCAAGGGAGGGGAGATGATGCGGAGCATCCCAAGGTCATCCCCATGGATCTACCATTGTCTCATCAAGTGCCCACCGGACCCATGACTCGATCACGTGCAAGAGCCCTTGTAACCGAGGTGACATCTCTCCTCTCACAATTCCACTTTGATGCACATGAAGCATGGCTACTACCTCATATGGATACCTTGTGCATACTCAGGTACAATGGAGAACCTAAGGACTAAGGACAAGAAGAAGAGGAAGATGGATGAGAAGACGGAAAAGAAGAAGGGCTGCAGGACAAGTCCCAGCCACCGGACGACCGGCCGGGACTGGACGTCCGGCGCCTGAAGCGTCAGTCGAGCCCCAGCCAACGGACGTCCGGTCTAGACCGGACGACTGGTGCCCCTGCACCCGAGGCCAATGAGCGGACGTCCGGCCCCGACCGGACAACCGACACGACCGCACCCGAGCCGAAGTCAGCGGAAGTCCGAAGCGTCCGGACGTCCGGCACCCCCATCACAAAGTGGAACCAGCGGACGACCAGAGGACACCGGACGTCCGACAGCTCCTGAGACACCGGACGCCCAGTCCCCAGCGGACGTCCGGTACCTGTCTGCGCACAGTGTTCGGGCCCGAGGCCCATTGATGTAGGGTGGAACCCTAGATGGCCGATCTTTCACGAAAGGAGCGGATCCCAAAGAGAAACACGAGGAACACGAGGGGGATACACGAGGGGAAACACGAGAGAAACAATCAAACCAACAAGATTCGATTACACATGTGATAGATCCAATAACACAAAGAGATACACGATGATCCAAGGTCAACAAAGGACGATACAAATTAACCGGTTCTTCTCCTAGAAGGAGGTCTTGATGGGGGCCAATCAAGAGGGGGTCTTAAATCCAAGGGGGATCTTCTCCGAAGAGGGGCCGCGGTCTCTCTCAAGGAGTAGATCCGATTTGGATGAGCGAAGCTCTATCTCACAAATGAGCTATCACAACGCTAACCCTAGAAAGAGGAAGGGGATGAAGTATATATAGTCTAGGGGGGCGAGAGGGTACATGGGCTTCGGCCCTTCACTGTTCACAGACAGGCGAGGCCGGATGTCCGGGCGTCGGGCCGGATGTCCAGGCGTCGGGCCGGATGTCCGGGGCTTCAGGAGTGGCTGGATGTCCAGGCTGGGGGTTGGATGTCCGGGCTGGCGGTGAAAACTCCTGTGGTCTCTGGATAGACAAGGCCGGATTTCCGGGCAGAGGGCCGGATTTCCAGGGCTTCGGGGGAGGCCGGATGTCCGCGGCGCGGGGCCGGATGTCCGGGCCCTTCAGCTTTTCTGTCTGGGCTGCGGCTGCTGTGGTGGCATCTCCAGTGGCCGGATGTCCGGGGCCTGGAAGGTGAACTTGCCCGTTTCCGTGGTTCTCTTCATCCGTGGACTTGGCGGCTCGTCCGTCTTCACGTGAATCTTCGGGAGGCTCCTCTTGACACCTGATCATACATAGCATATCGTACTTAGGTCGTAACCATGTCTCGAGTGGATCATATGTGATATCACTAAGGAAAGAAGTCACCTCGTTCTCGAGAGCTCTGGCT
This sequence comes from Triticum urartu, assembly GCF_056163025.1. NCBI lineage: Eukaryota > Viridiplantae > Streptophyta > Magnoliopsida > Poales > Poaceae > Triticum > Triticum urartu. The sequence goes on from NC_141873.1 coordinate 204,055,687, forward strand.
CGTGCTCGTGTCATGGGTCCTCTTGTCTCTTGATGCGACGATGGTAGGTCCATGGGGTTGATCATGGGATGCTCCGCATCATCTCCCCTCCCTTGGGAAAGATCCGACCTTGGATAGAAATCCTCATCACCAAGGTACGGGGATAGATCTTTGATGTTGAAGATTTCGCTCACGGAGTACTTATCGCGTGGGATGTCGATCTTGTATGCATTGTTGTTGTAGCGTGCAAGCACCTTGAAGGGTCCATCCGCTCGTGGTAGGAGCTTGGACTTGCGTTCATTGGGGAAGCGATCCTTGCGAAGGTGTAGCCGCACAAGATCTCCAACATGGAACATCATGGGTTGCTTGTTGGCGTTAAGCTTGGTCGGGAGTCGTTGTACTTGGCGCTTGATGGTGTTCCTTGTATCTTCATGCATCTTCTTGAGGAAGCTGGCTCGTGCACTCACGTCCATGTTTGTGCACTCTTGTAGCGGTAGAGGTAGAATGTCCAATGGGGACAATGGGTAAGCCATAGACGACCTCGAAGGGGGATAGCCGGTAGTCGAATGTCTTGCTCGGTTGTAGGCGTACTCGGCGATGGGTAGGCACTCTTCCCACTCCTTGATGTTCTTCTTTATCAACACGCGTAGTAGGGTGGAGAGCGAACGGTTGGTGACCTCCGTTTGGCCGTCGGTTTGTGGATGGTATGCCGAAGAGAACAAGAGCTTGATTCCGAGCTTGGCGCATAAGGTCTTCCAAAAGTAACTCAAGAACTTGACGTCACGGTATCGTCTTTGGCACTCCATGAAGGCGCAAGATTTCCCTACAAAACAAATTTGCAATATGTGAAGCATCGTCTATCTTGTTGCAAGGAATGAAATGAGCCATTTTGGAGAAACGGTCCACAACAACAAAAACGGAATCCTTGCCATTTTGAGTTCTAGGAAAACCAAGCACAAAGTCCATGCTAATATCTTCCCATGGTTGATATGGAATTGGAAGTGGCATATGGAGGCCATGAGATTGGGCTTTAGACTTAGCTTTGCGACATGTAGAACAACGGTTGGTGAAGCGATTGACGTCGCGATGCATCTTGGGCCAAAAGTAGTTCTTGGAGAGCGTAGCAAATGTCTTGTCGCGTCCAAAGTGTCCCATGAGTCTGCCTCCATGAGATTCCTGCAAAAGCAACAAACGAAAAGAGGACTCGGGGATGCAAAGTTTGTTAGTCCCATAAGATACCCATCTTTGTTGTAGTATCGATCCCACGAAGTATGCATCAAACACTTGGCATAACGTATGGCGAATGTAGGATCATGTTCATACAAGTCTTTGATATGCTCAAAACCAATGACATCCAACTCAAGGTTAGTGACAAGCATACATATACGGGAAAGCGCATCTGCCACAACATTTTCTTTACCCTTAATGTACTTGATGACATAGGGAAATGACTCAATAAATTCACTCCATTTAGCATGACGCTTGTTCAACTTAGTTTGTCTCTTAAGATACTTGAGAGTTTCATGATCGGTATGAATGATAAACTCATGGGGACGAAGGTAGTGTTCCCATTCATGCAAAACGCAGACTAAAGCATATAGCTCTTTGTCATAGATGGGGTAGTTGAGTTGCGCGCCGGAAAGTTTCTCACTAAAGTAAGCTATGGGGCGCTTCTCTTGCGTTAACACGCCTCCTATGCCATTACCACTAACATCGCAATGAATTTCGAAAGGTTTGTCAAAGTTGGGTAATGCAAGCATGGGAGCATGAGTAAGCAAATTCTTATGCTCATTGAAAGCAATATCTTGAGATGTTCCCCAAACAAACGGTGCATTTTTCTTACTCAAAGCATGCAAAGGTGAAGCAATGGTGCTAAAATCCTTCACAAATCTACGGTAGAAACCGGCTAAACCAAGAAAACTACGCACTTGTTGCAAATTGGTTGGTTTGGGCCAAGTTTTAATAGCATTGATCTTAGATTCATCAACATGAACACCCTTAGAAGATACTACGAAACCCAAGAAAACAAGCTTATCAACACCAAATAGGCATTTTTCCATATTAGCATAAAGTTGCTCTTTTCAAAGAGTTTGTAGCACGGTGCGAAGGTGGGTGACATGATCTTTGAGAGATTTTCTAAACACAAGGATATCATCAAAGTAGACAACAACAAATTCACCAATGTAAGGGCGAAACACGTAATGCATAAGACGCATGAAAGTACCGGGTGCTTCCGATAAACCCATAGGCATGACTAACCACTCATAGAGACCAAACTTTGTTTTGAAAGAGGCTTTCCATTCATCACCCTCTTGTATGCGGATTTGATAGTAACCACTTTTAAGATCAATTTTGGAAAAGATAGTGGCATCGCTAAGTTCATCAAGCATATCATCAAGGCGTGGAATGGGGTACCTATATCTAACGGTGATAGCATTGATAGGTCTACAATCGGAGCACATGCGAAAGCTACCATCACGTTTTGGTACAAGAGTGACCGGTACGGCACAAGGACTCAAACTTTCACGCACATGTCCATGGTCTATGAGATGCTTTACTTGCCTTTGTATTTCTTTGGTTTCTTCGGGGTTGACATGGTATGGAGCTTTGTTGGGAAGCGGCGCTTCGGGGATGAGATCAATTCGGTGCTCAATGCCTCGTAGTGGAGGTAGACCCGGAGGTAGCTCATCGGGGAAAACATATTGGAATTCCTACAATAGAGAAGATAACACCAAAGGTAGATCGTGAGAGTTGTTAGTTTTTGTGACCTCGTCCATGCACAATAGGACATAGTGTAGGACACTTGATGGGTTCTCACACACTTCTCTCATCTCATGTTTGGTGGCAAAGAGAACTAAGTTCTTCTTGTCGCTCATCGTGGAGGCACTCAATTTGGGCTTGTGGCGCTCACTCTCTTTTTGGTGGGTCGCTCTCTCACTATTTTCTCCACGATGGGTGGCTTGCTTGTCGGCGAGCACTTGGCTTGGAGACATAGGACGTAGCACAAATTCCTTCCGTTTCATCTTGAAGCTATAGTGATTTGTACGCCCATTGTGAATGACACCTCGGTCAAATTTCCATGGCCGTCCAAGGAGGAGGTGGCAAACGGTCATCGGAAGGACATCACGTTCCAATGTGTCTTCATAGGCGCCGATCTTGAAAGAGACTTGTACTCTATGCTCGACTTGTATGGTGCCACTGTCGCTTAGCCATTGAACCTTGTAGGGGTGAGGGTGCTTCATCTTGACCAATTGGAGCTTGGAGCATAGTTCTTCACTTGCTAAGTTGTGGCAACTACCTACATCGATGATGGCCTTGACGGAACGTCCATTGATGCCGGCCTTTGTGTGGAAGATATGGCATCTTTGATCTTCGTCTTGTTGATGTTGAAGAGTCAAGACCTTGGAGACAACAAGAGTGGGACTAGAATCTTCATCGCAAAAGACTTGGTCATCTTCATCTTCATCTTCATTGTTCACTTGTCCGTGCATGGCCACTTGCTCAAGAGCTTCCATCTCTCCTTCACTCATGGAGTCATAGGTTCCGTCGTCGTTGAGGATCATGGTGCGCTTGTTTGTGCACTCGAAGGACTTGTGGCCTCGGCCTCCGCATGTGAAGCATTTGATAGAACTTGTCTTGATGGTCTCATCGGGTGGAGTAGATGATGATGGAGCTTTCTTGAAGTTGCTTGTAGTAGGAGGACGACTTGAGCTTGTCGAAGCTTTCTTGTAACTTGACTTGTCGTCGTTGCTTGTAGAAGGCTTGGTTGAGGTAGAAGGTTTTGGAGTCGTCGAAGCTTGATTGTTGGAGAGGCCATAGGACTTGGATGAGAACTTGGCGTACTTGAAGTCGTCTTGTAGTTGCCGTTCCGCTTTGGTAGCTTGATGCACTAGCTCGACGAGGTTCGAGTATGGTTGGAAGTCGGCGATATTCTTGATAGGATGATTGAGTCCATTCAAGAACCTTGCCATAGTTTGCTCATCATCTTCTTTGACATTGGCTCGTATCATGGCAATCTCCATTTCCTTGTAGTACTCTTCAACACTCTTGGTTCCTTCCTTGAGTTGTTGCAGTTTCTTGAAGAGGTCGCGGTTGTAGTAGGTAAGCACGAAGCGTGCTCTCATGACATCCTTCATTTGTGCCCAAGTAGTGATGGGTGGTTCACCTCTTGCCTCGCGGCGCTCAATGACTTGATCCCACCAAATTAGGACGTAGTCTTGGAATTCAAGGGATGCCATTGCGATCTTCTTATCTTCTTCCTATTTGTGCAAGCGGAAGATTTTGTCAACCTTCAATGCCCATGAGATGTACTCTTCGGGGTCATTGCTTCCATTGAACTTGGGCATGGTGAACTTTAGCTTGTTGTAGCGTTGCTCTTCATTGTTTTGGGGTCGGGGATGATGACGCCCATGTTGTAGATGATTGTTCAACTCGTGGTGCTCTTGACGCGGAGGGTTGTCAACCTCGTGTTGCTCTTGTCGTGGAGGATTCCCATTGTTGTCAAGCTCTTAATGAACTTGATGTTCTTGTCTCGCTTGAGGGGGAGCTTGTCTATCTTGACGAGGCGCTTGTCTATCTTGACGAGGATCTTGTTGATGCACACGTCTTTGGTAAATTCTTTCTTGAGCTTCATCGTGAAGTGCTTCTTGATGTAGTCGAGCTTGTCGGCCTCTATTGGCTACAGCACAACTTGATTCATGAAGGGCACGTTGCGCTTCAAGTGCTAGAGCTTCACGTATTTGTTGTTCTTGGCGTTCCGCCTCGGCGTCTTGTGCATCTTGATTTTGTCGCGCTCGCTCCTCTTGTTCTTGTTGACGTTGCCGTTGCCTTTCTCGAGCTAGCGCAAAGGCTTCTTCGGCTTGATGTTGTCGATGTTCTTGCGAGTCGGTGTCTCAAAGTGGATTGAGGTTTGCTTGACGCTCGCTGCACGCGGCTCGACAAAGAGTGTTCGATGTCGGTGTACTTGAGCCGTAGAGGGTGAAGTCGGAATGTTGACTTGAACCGCTCCTTCTTGAAGTGGAAGAAGAGCGGTTGAGCAACAAAGCGCGAATCTCGTCCATCCTTGCGTCATTCTCTTGCTTGTGATCATCGAGCTTGTGGTCGAAGTAGTCCCTTGTACGTTGCTCGGAAAGTCACAAGTTGGTGGCAAGGTTGTCGATGCGTTCACTCATAGCTTGTTGCTCTTGATGCAAAGCACGTTGTGCACCAAAGAGGTGACTCTTGGTGACGAAGGAGTTCATGTCGTCGTCTTGCTCCATGAAGAGCGGGTTGGTAGAAGTACTTGGCCTATCCATCATTCCAAGACAAGTGTGAGTGGAAGAAAGGGAAGAACCAATATCAAATGTACCTTGACCGATGTTGACAATGGATCAAAGATGACTCCAATGTGTAACAAGGAAATAGCACAATTGGTACCAATTCTTGTCGGTTCTCACACCTACACAAGTAAAAGCTTATGGTGGAGCTCGGTTAGGATGGTGGCACAAAATTTGATGCAATTGTAAGTGAGACTCAATAATGTTGGAAAAGATTCACGAATTTGCAAATGCAACAAGTAGACCAATAGCAAGATATGGTACACGGAAACACACACGCAAATAGATAAGATGGGGTTATGCAACCAAGTATGAGCCAAAATTTGGAATCCACGAAAATGCTCTTGTTGCACAACACTAGAGAGACGCTAGCACAATTGCACAATAGGCGGATACGAACTTGTGCACAACCTACTAAACAAAAATGCAACGACTTCTATCCCAAGTATGCTATATGTATGATGTTCCTATGCATTGATCCAAGATGATCGAGTATGACAATCTTAATGTTGTCTGATGCTATGGTTCTTGCTCTTTGCTTGTCTTTCCTCTTTTGCTTAAAAGCTTGTTTGGCTCTTTGATGTTTGAGCTCTTTTGTCATGCAATGTTGCATGAAGGAAGATAGCAATTGTCTATGTGACAACAACTTTGTGACACAAGTGATGATACCAAGAGATGCAACACGATGATGGGATGTATGCTATGGGATGTATGAACACTGATGTGCACAAGTCACGTTGCCGGCAATACTCAATGGCTAGTCTCGATGGGTAAGCAACGCAAAGGAGTAAGGCTATGATGGCTATCAATGTAATGGCAAGAGTGATATGTCCAATACCAAGATGAGGTTACCAGTCTTGCTTCCGGTATGGTGTCAAAATGGTGGCACGAATACCAAGTCGTAGTCGAGGTGGTCGTTGTTGATGACGCGTCCGTGGCGAAAATGAGCAGCGGTGATGTCGATGTCGAACCGTACCTAGATAGCCGAAACACAAAAGGATATGGTATCGCAACTCAAATTCTCAAAGCAAAATTTGGCAAAATTGTCGGAGTTGGTAGCGGGAAAGGCTAGGGTGGTGCTATGCGGAAGTGGTGGAGGTATGCGGAAATGTATGTGGGCACCGGAATGAAATTTGGCGAGAGTTAGGCGGGAAACGTATGGTGGATGGGTTGTTTTGCTGTCAGGGGCCAGATGTCCGGGCGTGATGGCCGGATGTCTGGGATGGTCGGGCCGGATGTCCCGGCACTGGATCCGTGGACGAATTCAAAGAACACCGCGTGGAGAGGTCAAATCCGGGGCAAAATTCGGAAGATTTTGTGGTGGAAATTGGGGAAAAGGTGGGGGAATGCTAGATCTACCTGCAACACACGAAATCCGCCGATCAAATCCAACAAAACTTCATCACACCAACAAATAACAAAAAAAAATTGGGGCAATTTTTGTGGGGCAATTTTCAGATTAGGACGAAAAACAACAAAACAAGGCTAGAAACACAACGGGGAGGCTCCGAAATCGTGATCAACGTGGCTCATGATGCCAAGATGATGTAGGGTGGAACCCTAGATGGCCGATCTTTCACGAAAGGAGAGGATCCCAAATAGAAACACGAGCAACACGAGGGGGATACACGAGGGGAAACACGAGAGAAACACTCAAACCAACAAGATTTGATTACATATGTGCTAGATCCAATAACACAAAGAGATGCACAATGATCCAAGGTCAACAAAGGACGATACAAAGTAACCAGTTCTTCTCCTAGAAGGAGGTCTTGATGGGGGCCACCCAAGAGGGGGTCTTGAATCCAAGGGGGATCTTCTCCGAAGAGGGGCCGCGGTCTCTCTCAAGGAGTAGATCCGATATGGATGAGCGAAGCTCTATCTCACAAATTAGCTATCATAACGCTAACCCTAGAAAGAGGAAGGGGATGAAGTATATATAGTCTAGGGGGGCGAGAGGGTACATGGGCATCGGCCCTTCACTGTTCACAGACAAGCGAGGCCGGATGTCCGGGCGTTGGGCCGGATGTCCGGGGCTTCAGGAGTGGCCGGATGTCCGGGCTAGGGGGGCGGATGTCCGGGCTCGCGGTGAAAACTCCTGTGGTCTCTGGATAGACGAGGCCGGATTTCCAGGCAGAGGGCCGGATTTCTGTGGCTTCAAGGGAGCCCGGATCTCCGGGGCGCGGGGCCGGATGTCCGGGCCCTGTAGCTTTTCTGGCTGGGCTGCGGCTGCTGTGGTGGCATCTCTAGTGGCCGGATGTCCGGGGCCTGGAAGGTGAACTTGCCCGTTTCCGTGGTTCTCTTCATCCTGGACTTGGCGGCTCGTCCGTCTTCACGTGCATCTTCGGGAGGCTCCTCTTGACACCTGATCATGCATAGCATATCGGACTTAGGTAGTAACCATGTCTCGAGTGGATCATATGTGATATCACTAAGGAAAGAAGTCACCTCGTTATCGAGAGCTCTGGCTCGTGCTCGTGTCATGGGTCCTCTTGGCTCTTGATGCGACGATGGTTGGTCCATGGGGATGATCATGGGATGCTCCGCATCACCCATGTACCCCTTCACTTTGCCACATTTGCACTAAGACTATAAATAGAACCCCCCATTCATCCTAGCTAGGGTTAGCATTGGTTTAGCTCATTTGAGAGATAGAGCATTGCTCATCCATACCGGATCTACTCCATGAGAGAGACCGCGGCCCCTCTTCGGAGAAGATCCACCTTGGATTCAAGACACCTTTTCAAGGAAAGATCCCCTTGTGGATTCAAGACCTCCTCACGGAGAAGAACCGGTTACCGTGTATCGTCCTATGTACTCGAGATCTAGCCCATGTGTGACTTATTTGTGTCGGTTTAGTGATTTCCTCTTGTGTTTTCCTTCCGTTCATCCTCGTGTTCTTCGTGTTTTCCTCGGGATCCACTCCTTTCGTGAAAGATCGGGCGATTAGGGTCTCTACCCTACATCAATATATCTATGGACTTTGTTTTAGGTTTACCTCGAACAAAGAAGGGGAGGGATAGCTTATTTTTTGTCGTGGATAGATTCTCGAAAAAGGCACACTTTATACCATGTCATAAAAGCGATGATGCTGTTAATGTTGCTGATTTGTTCTTTCGTGAAATTATTCGCTTGCATGGTGTGCCAAATACTATTGTTTCAGATCATGATACTAAATTTCTTAGCCACTTTTGGAGATGTTTATGGGCTAAGTTGGGGACTAAACTGCTTTTTAGTACTACTTGTCACCCCCAAACGGATGGTCAAACTGAAGTAGTCAATAGAACATTGTCTACTATGCTTAGGGCTGTTTTGAAGAATAATAAGAAAATGTGGGAAGAATGATTGCCTCATATTAAATTTTCTTATAATCGTTCGTTGCATTCTACTACTAAGATGTGCCATTTTGAAATTGTGTATGGTTTCCTACCTCGTGCACCCATTGATTTGTTGCCTCTTCCATCTTCGGAGAAGGTTAATTTTGATGCTAAACAACGGGCTGAATTGATCTTAAAAATGCATGAGTTAACTAAGGACAACATTCAGCGTATGAATGCTAAATATAAACTTGCTGGAGATAAGGGTAGAAAACATGTTGTCTTTGCACCTGGAGATCTTGTTTGGTTACATTTGCGTAAGGATATGATGTAGGGTGAAACCCTAGATGGCCGATGTTTCACGAAAGGAGCGGATCCCAAAGAGAAACACGAAGAACACGAGGGGATTCACGAGGGGAAACATGAGAGAAACACTCAAACCAACAAGATTCGATTACACATGTGCTAGATCCTCGAAACACAAAGAGACACACGAGGATCCAAGGTCAACAAAGGACGATACAAAGTAACCGGTTCTTCTCCTTGAAAGAGGTCTTGATGGGGCCGCCCAAGAGGGGGGGTCTTGAATCCAAGTTGATCTTCTCCGAAGAGGGGCCGCAGTCTATCTCGAGGAGGAGAACGGTATGGATGAGCGAAGCTCTATCTCACACATGAGCTAAACCAACGCTAACCCTAGAAAGAGGAAGGGGATGAAGTATATATAGTATAGGGGGGTGAGAGGGTACATGGGCTTCGACCCTTCACTGTTCATAGACTGGCAAGGCCGGATGTCCGGGCGTCAGGCCAGATGTCCAGGGCTTCAGGAGTGGCCGGATGTCCGGGCTGGGGGGGGCGGATGTCCGGGCTGGCGGCGAAGACTTCTGCGGTCTCTGGATAGACGAGGCAGGATTTCCGGGCAGAGGGCCGGATTTCCGGGGCTTCGGGGAAGGCCGGATGTCCGGGGCGCGGGGCCGGATGTCCGGGCCCTGTAGCTTTTCTTGCTGGGTTGCGGCTGCTGTGGTGGCATCTCCAGGGACCGGATGTCCGGGGTCTTGGTCGGATGTCCGAGGCCTGGAAGGTGAACTTGCCCGTTTCCGTTGGTCCTATTCATCCGTGGACTTGGCGGCTTCTCCGTCTTCACATGCATCTTCGGGAGGCTCCTCTTGACACCTGATCATGCATAGCATATCGGACTTAGGTAGTAACCATGTCTCAAGTGCATCATATGTGATATCACTAAGGAAAGAAGTCACCTCGTTCTCGAGAGGTCTAGCTCGTGCTCGTGTCATGGGTCCTCTTGGCTCTTGATGTGACGATGGTAGGTCCATGGGGATGATCAAGGGATGCTCCGCATCATATCCCCTCCCTTGGGAAAGATCTGACCTGGGATCGAAATCCTCATCACCATGGTACGGGGAGAGATCTTTGATGTTGAAGACGTCGCTCACGGAGTACTTGTCGCGTGGGATGTCGATCTTGTATGCATTGTTGTTGTAGCATGCAAGCAGCTTGAAGGGTCCATCCGCTCGTGGTAGTAGCTTGGACTTGCGTTCATTGGGGAAGCGATCCTTGCGAAGGTGTAGCCACAAAAGATCTCCAACATGGAACATCATGGGTTTCTTGTTTTCGTTAAGCTTGGTCGCGAGTCGTTGTACTTGGCACTCGATGGTGTTCCTTGTATCTTCATGCATCTTCTCGGGCACTCGCGTCCATGTTTGTGCGCTCTTGAAGCGGGAGAGGTAGAATGTCCAATGGGGACAATGGGTTGAAGCCATAGACGACCTCGAAGGGGGACTTGCCAGTAGTCGAATGTCTTGCTCGGTTGTAGGCGTACTCGGCGATTGGTAGGCACTCTTCCCACTCCTGTATGTTCTTCTTTATCAACACGCGTAGTAGGGTGGAGAGCGAACGGTTGGTGACCTCCGTTTGGCCGTCGGTTTGTGGATGGTATGGCGAAGAGAACAAGAGCTTGATTCCGAGCTTGGTGCAAAAGGTCTTCCAAAAGTAACTCAAGAACTTGACGTCGTGGTCCGAGACAATCGTCTTTGGCACTCCATGAAGGCGCAAGATATCCCTACAAAACAAATTTGCAATATGTGAAGCATCGTCTATCTTGTTGCAAGGAATGAAATGAGCCATTTTGGAGAAACGGTCCACAACAACAAAAACGGAATCCTTGCCATTTCGAGTTCTAGGCAAACCAAGCACAAAGTCCATGCTAATATCTTCCCATGGTTGATATGGAATTGGAAGTGGCATATAGAGGCCATGAGATTGGGCTTTAGACTTAGCTTTGCAACATGTAGAACGACGGTTGGTGAAGCGATTGATGCCGCGATGCATCTTGGGCCAAAAGTAGTTCTTGGAGAGCGTAGCAAATGTCTTGTCGCGTCCAAAGTATCCCATGAGTCCGCCTCCATGCGATTCCTGCAAAAGCAACAAACGAAAAGAGGACTCGGGGATGCAAAGTTTGTTAGCTCTCATAAGATATCCATCTTTGATGTAGTATCGATCCCAAGAAGTATGCATCAAACACTTGGCATAAGGTATGGCGAATGTAGGATCATGTTCATACAAGTCTTTGATATGCTCAAAACCAATGACATTCAACTCAAGGTTAGTGACAAGCATACATATACGGGAAAGCACATCCGCCACAACATTTTCTTTACCCTTAATGTACTTGATGACATAGGGAAATGACTCAATAAATTCACTCCATTTAGCATGACTCTTGTTCAACTTAGTTTGACCCTTAAGGAATTTAAGTGTTTCATGGTCGGTATGGATGATGAACTCATGTGGGCGAAGGTAATGTTCCCATTCATGCAAAACTCGCACTAAAGCATATAGCTCTTTGGCATAGATGGGGTAATTGAGTTGGGCTCCGGATAGTTTCTCACTAAAGTATGCAATGGGGCGCTTCTCTTGCGTTAACACGCCTCCGATGCCATTACCACTAGCATCTCAATGAATTTCGAAAGGTTTGTCAAGTTGGGTAATGCAAGCATGGGAGCATGTGTAAGCAAATTCTTAGGCTCATTGAAAGCAATATCTTGAGATGTTCCCCAAACAAATATTGCATTTTTCTTACTCAAAGCATGCAAAGGTGAAGCAATGGTGCTAAAATCCTTCACAAATCTACGGTAGAAAGCGGCTAAACCAAGAAAACTACGCACTTGTTGCAAATTGGTTGGTTGGGGCCAAGTTTTAATAGCATTGATATTAGATTCATGAACATGAACACCCTTAGAAGAAACTACGAAACCCAAGAAAACAAGCTTGTCAACGCCAAATAGGCATTTTTCCATGTTAGCATAAAGTTGCTCTTTTCGAAGAGTTTGTAGCACAGTGCGAAGGTGGGTGACATGATCTTGGAGAGATTTGCTAAACACAATAATATCATCAAAGTAGACAACAACAAATTCACCAATGTAAGGGCGAAACACGTAATGCATAAGACGCATGAAAGTACCGGGTGCTTCCGATAAACCCATAGGCACGACTAACCACTCATAGAGACCAAACTTTGTTTTGAAAGCCGTTTTCCATTCATCACCCTCTTGTATGTGGATTTGATAGTAACCATTTTTAAGATCAATTTTGGAAAAGATAGTGGCACCGCTAAGTTCATCAAGCATATCATCAAGGCGTGGAATGGGGTACCTATATCTAACGGTGACAGCATTGATAGGTCTAAAATCGGAGCACATGCGAAAGCTACTGTCACGTTTTGGCACAAGAATGACCGGTACGACACAAGGACTCAAACTTTCACACACATGTCCATGGTCTATGAGATGCTTTACTTGCCTTTGTATTTCTTTGGTTTCTTTGGGGTTGACGCGGTATGGAGCTTTGTTGGGAAGCGGCGCTCCGGGGATGAGATCAATTCGGTGCTCAATGCCTCATAGTGGAGGTAGACCCGGAGGTAGCTCATCGGGGAAAACATCTTGGAATTCCTGCAATAGAGAAGATAACACCAAAGGTAGATCATGAGAGTTGTTAGTTTTTGTGACCTCGTCCTTGCACAAGAGGACATAGTGTAGGACACTTGATGGGTTCTCACACACTTTTCTCATCTCATGTTTTGTGGCAAAGAGAACTAAGTTTTTCTTGTCGCTCATCATGGAGGCACTCAATTTGGGCTTGAGGCGCTCACTCTCTTTTTGGTGGGTCGCTCTCTCACCATTTTCTCCATGATGGGTGGCTTGCTTGTTGTCGAGCACTTGGCTTGGAGACATAGGACGTAGCACGAACTCTTTCCCTTTCATCTTGAAGCTATAGTGATTTGTTGTTGCAACCTGACCTGAATGGATCAAGTCTCTGTGCTTAAGTGTCATCCCTGGATCGGTATGCTGACACACACAGTACTCGAGGATTTATAATAGTGGTAAATCACATGTATAAAGTAACGTAAATACTATTACCTCAATCCAAAATATGGTAAATCACATGTATAAAGTAACGTAAATACTATTACCTCAATCCAAAATAGCGGAAGTAACAAGGTTGTGGATTCCCATCAACACCAATGGCAAAGTTGAGTGTAGAAATTGTAACCCTAACGTATCACTTACTCGTCGTAAGATAAACCTGCAACATGAGATGTTGCGGCCACAAAGGGTCAGTACATTGAGTGTACTGGCAAATTTACACCATAGAGAATGATGAACAATGGCTATCACTACATGCATATTTGGCTGGTGGAAAAGCTCTACCGTTTAAGGTTTTTGCGAAAAGCCAATTTTTCCCTACTGCAAAGGAATAAATTTTATTTAACTATCATGGTGGTTGTTAATCATTGAGAATGGTTGACAGCATTCTCAATCCCAATTAAGTAACATCATTAAACCCAACCAAATTAATTTAAAGTAACATGATGAGATTCACATGATAATTCAGGTACTAGATACTCAAGACGTCCATAACCGGGGACACGGCTAATCATGATTAGTTTATACACTCTGCAGAGGTTTGCGCACTTTTCCCCCACAAGACTCGATCTCCTCCATTGGATTTCTCGCACTACATGGTGTTTGAGAAACGGATGACCGAGACATAGTCTTTCAGAAGCGTTTGCACCTTACGATGGGTAGACCGTACCACCTACAACCCCTACATCTACTAGTCTACCACTGTAAGAGTTCGCATGACTTAATCAACTATGCTAGAGCCCATAATAGCTTGTGGCTACACACGGAAGTTTCTAGCATGAATAATCTTATGATCCCTTTGAGCCTGGGTGGCCGACCATAGGATGATCACACGGTATATCCCCGGGATCTCCTAGGACAACACTGGTATATCCCCAGGTGTCCGGGCAAGTCCACTGGTATATCCCCAGGGTGCCCCTAGCAATCCACCCAGATGTGTATTTAAGTTGCCACCTTAAGTTGAACCATTAAATAACAATCTCACATCTGTCATGGATTTCACTCACACCCAAACCACGTCTACAAGCATAGCATAGCAATATAAGCAACGCGTAGAGGTAACTCCCAAGGGTTTGATATTAACAGGGCAATAGGTTCCTACCTCAGTAAGTACTTCCCAATACCCACATGTTATCAATCCTACTCATGCAATGTTTGAGGGTTGAACTAATGCATAAAAACTAGGTATGAAAGGGGATATGATCAAAGTGTGAACTTGCCTGCAATGTTGATGAAGATGATTCGCACTCAAAAATCTTGATAGCTCTACTCGTCACACTCCGGTCAATCTATCGTAAGCAAGCAATAGTAACCACACATAAGCAATCACTCAAAAGATCAGAAAGATCGAAGAAGACGATTCGGAAAACATCAAAACCAAGCAAATAGCTCTTGCAACATAAAACAGTTTCTAACAGTACCAAAATTATGTGAATTTGGCCTTATCGGAATGTTTAGGTCAAGAGCTTCGATTTGCAAAAAGAATCAACTCAAACAGAGCTACGAAACTCAAGTTATGATCAAACGAAGTTTGAATTCAAATCTGATCTAATTCAAAATTTAAACTTTTCAAAAACATGTTTGAGTTGGATTACTGGATAGAGGAGATCATAACGAAGACGTGGGCGTTGGTTTCGTTGGATTTGGACTAACGAGTAAAAAGTTTTGAGGGTTTGAAGTACAGGGACTAATATGTGAAGAAATTTATCACGAATAGGTCCCTGGCCGAAATTTAAAACAGAAAAAGAAAAAAACAAATCTTATCGAACGAACGTTCGCTGCAGAGGCTTACAAGGTGAAAACCGTTCGCTAAGGAGATCTAAACAGAGAACGTCCGCTAAATAATGATAATAAAAAACGGTTTTTTTAAACCGATCTAGATCGGACCGGTCGGCGGTGGTTTTTACCATGGTTTGCGGCGGTTAAGCGGCGGGCGAAGTCCGGCGAGGTTCCGCGCGGCGGCGAAATCCAGCGGGACGGGGCAGCGGCTCCGGCGAAAGGCGAAGGCGGGGCGCGGGCTCCGGTGAGCGGTGCGGCGTCGGGGGCGACGCGGTGGCGGTGGTGCAGCGTCGGCGAGCGCAAGCGGCGGCAGCGTTCGGCTGCAGCAGCGGATCTGGCCGCGGCGGTGGCGATGCGGGCGGGGTGCGGCGGCGGCGAAGCGAGGGCGGGGAGGAGAGAGAGGGGGCGAGGGGCGACAGGGCCGACCTTAAAAGGGTGAGGGGTGGCGTGGAGGAGGAGCGACGGCGCCGTGGAGGCGGCGGACTCCGGCGAAGTCCCGGTCATGCACGGGAGGGAAGAGGCGGCGGCGACTTGGGCCGGCTGGCTGGGCTTCGGCCCAGTTGGCCCGGGTATTTTTTTTAAAGAAAACATTTTCCAGACAATTTGGAAATAAAAACAAATTAAATAATATATCAAAATTTTTAGAAAAAGATTTCCTACATGCTGAACATTTTTATTACTTCAAATAAAATCCACAAAAATCCAGATAATTCAAAGAGTGCTACTAGTCTAATAAAATACAATAAAAATCATTTTAAAAATACCAAAATGATTTCAAATTAATTTTTCTCCAATTTTCTGTTGTAGGGAATCATGTTACCCTATTTTCCATATATTTTTATTTTGGAGAAAAATAATTCGAATAAAACTCAAATAACTCCAAATTGAAAATAAATTCAAAAGAACTTTGAATTTAATTTCTTTGAAACTCCCAACTCATATTTCATATAATTTGAAGAAGTCATTTTATCTTCTCTCATGAAAATCATTGAGCTGCATGAAGTTTATGAATTGAAATATTTCCAAATGAAATTCAATTATTTTCAAATACCCTTTCATTTAATTTGAATGGAAGAAGTCATATCATCTTCGCTCAAGGGTTTTGTATTTGAAAATAATTTGAATTCATGGAGATCAGAAAGCAAATATGAAAGTTTGGGAAAGTCCTTTTATTCCCTCTCATTTAACATTCAAAAAGTTTTGGATTCACTCACTTTCAGACAATCAATCAAAAAGTCAATCAAATCTATCTATTTATTATAACATTCCAAAATTTAGAATTTTGGGATGTTACATTTGTACGACCATTGTGAATGACACCTCGGTCAAATTGCCATGGCCGTCCACGGAGGAGGTGGCAAATGGTCATCGGAAGGACATCACATTCCAATGTGTCTTCATAGGCGCCAATCTTGAAAGAGACTTGTACTCTATGCTTGACTTGTATGGTGCCGGTGTCGCTTAGCCATTGAACCTTGTAGGGGTGAGGGTGCTTAATCTTGACCAATTGGAGCTTGGAGCATAGTTCTTCACTTGCTAAGTTGTGGCAACTACCTCCATCGAAGATGACCATGACGAAACATCCATTGATGCCGGCCTTTGTGTGGAAGATATGGCATCTTTGATCTTCGTCTTGTTGATGTTGAAGAGTCAAGACCTTGGAGACAATAAGAGCAGGACTTGAATCTTCATCGCAAAAGACTTGGTCATCTTCATCTTCATTGTTCACTTGTCGGTGCATGGCCACTTGCTCAAGAGCTTCCATTTCTCCTTCACTCATGGAGTCATAGGTTCCGTCGTCGTTGAGGATTATGGTGCGCTTGTTTGTGCACTCGAAGGACTTGTGGCCTCAGCCGCCGCATGTGAAGCATTTGATAGAACTTGTCTTGATGGTCTCATCGGGTGGAGTAGATGATGATGGAGCTTTCTTGAAGTTTTTGTAGTAGGAGGACGACTTGAGCTTGTCGAAGCTTTCTTGTAACTTGACTTGTCGCCGTTGCTTGTAGAAGGCTTGGTTGAGGTAGAAGGTGTTGGAGTTGTTGAAGCTTGATTGTTGGAGAGGCCATAGGACTTGGATGAGAACTTGGCATACTTGAAGTCATCTTGTACTTGCTGTTCCGCTTTGGTAGCTTGATGCACTAGCTCGATGAGGTTCGAGTATGGTTGGAAGTCGGCGATCTTCTTGATAGGATGATTGAGTCCATTCAAGAACCTTGCCATAGTTTGCTCATCATCTTCTTTGACATTAGCTCGTATCATGGCAATCTCCATTTCCTTGTAGTACTCTTCAATGCTCTTGGTTCCTTGCTTGAGTTGTTGAAGTTTCTTGAAGAGGTCGCGGTTGTAGTAGGTAGTCACGAAGCGTGCTCTCATGACATCCTTCATTTGTGCCCAAGTAGTGATGGGTGGTTCACATCTTGCCTCGCGGCGCTCAATGACTTGTTCCCGCGAAATGAGGACATAGTCTTGGAACTCAAGGGATGCCATCGCGATCTTCTTCTCTTCTTCATAATTGTGCAAACGAAAGATCTTGTCAACTTTCAATGCCCATGAAAGGTATTCTTCGGGATCGTTGCTTCCGTTGAACTTGGGCATGGTGAACTTGAGCTTGTCGTAGCATTACTCTTCATTGTGTTGGGGTCAGGGATGATGACGCCCATGTTGTAGATGATTGTTCAACTTGTGGTGCTCTTGGCGAAGTTGGATGTCTTCCTCATGTTGCTCTTGGCGAGGATTGGGTCCATTGTCTTCTTGTTCTCGATGGACTTGATGTTCTTGTCTCGCATGAGGGGGAGCTTGTCTATCTTGACGAGGAGCTTATCTATCTTGAGGAGGAGCTTGTCGATGCACACGTCTTTGGTAAATTCTTTCTTGAGCTTCATCACGAAGTGCTTCTTGATGTAGTCGAGCTTGTCGGCCTCGATCGGCTATGGAATGACTTGATTCATGAAGTGCACATTGCGCTTCATGTTCTTGAGCTTCGCGTAGTTGTTGTTCTTGGCGTTCCGCCTCGGTGTCTTGTGCATCTTGATGTGGTCGCGCTCGCTCCTCTTGTTGTTGTTGACGTTGGCATTGCCGTTCTCGAGCTAGCACAAAGGCTTCTTCGGCTTGACGTCGTCGATGTTCTTGCGAGTCGGTGTCTCGAAGTGGATTGAGGTTTGCTTGACGCTCGTTGCGTGCGGCTCGACGAAGAGTGTTCGATGTTGGCGTACTTGAGCCGGAGAGGGTGAAGTCGGAATGGTAACTTGAACGGCTCCTTCTTGAAGTGGAAGAAGAGCGGTTGAGCAACAAAGCGCGAATCTCGTCCATCCTTGCGTCATTCTCAAATAAATGATAGGTTTCCTAATTTTCGCAAATCAAAGCTAATGCCACGTGCTGACGGTCCTTTTAAGGTGTTAGAGAAAATAAATGATAATGCCTATAAACTTGAGCTGCTTGCAGATTTTGGGGTTAGTCCCACTTTTAAAATTGCAGATTTGAAGCCTTATTTGGGTGAGGAAGATGAGCTTCCGTCGAGGACGACTTCATATCAAGAAGGGGAGGATGATGAGGACATCAATACCATTGCTACAACCACAGCCCCTACTACTACCTATACTGGACCAATTACTAGAGCTCACGCACGCCAATTAAATTATCAGGTACTTTCATGTCTTGGTAATGATTCTAATGTTCATGAGAATATGATGCTGCCTAAATTGGATACATTTGTTTTGCTTACAAATGAAGGGCCTGACATGGATAAGAGTGATGAACATTGGAGCAAGAACAAGCATGGAGTTCATGGCATGCGCAAGGGGAACAAGAATGGAGTTACAAGTGATGATTTCAGGACATTGAAGCCACCATAATGAGTGCATGAAGGCCTGGACGAAATATACCAGATGCCACTTCATAAACTTCATCCACAGGCTATTCTAGGTGCTGCGTCACCTTATTATTGGGCCAGGCCCATGTAATTTCAAAATACGTAAGTATAGTGATAAGGACATCAATACCATTGTTACACCCACAACCCCTATCACTATACATACTGGACCAATTACTAGAGCTCGCGCACGCCAATTGAATTATCAGGTACTTTCGTTTCTTGGTAATGATTCTATTGTTCATGAGAATATGATGCTGCCTAAATTGGATACATTTGTTTTGTTTAAAAATGAAGGGCCTAGCTTGGACAAGAAAGATGAACCTTGGAGTAAGATCAAGCATGGAGATGATGGCATGCGCAAGGGAATCAAGAACGGAGTTACAAGTGATGATTTCAGGACTTTGAAGCCACCATAAGGAGTGCATGAATCCTTGGACGAAATATACAAGATGCCACTTCATAAGTTTCGTCCAGAGGCTATTTTAGGTGCTGCGTCACCTTATTATTGGGCCAGGCCCATGTATTTTCGAAATACTTAAGTATAGGCTGTTTTTAGAGTCCGTATGTGTGGGGAAACAAGAGTTAGGGTTGGTTTCGGACCCCTCCTCCAAGGGACACGAAATTCCCCCCCTCTTCCTCCATATATACAGCCCTTAGGGCATCGTTTAGACTTTGGGTTTTGTTTAGATTAAAAGTTCGGCATAGTTGCAACTTCGCGTAGTTCGTTTGTGTCCAACGACCAGACCAAGACGTCACAGAACCCCATCTTGATCAATAAAGCTTTCATGTTATATTCGCAATATCCAGATTGCAATCTCAGTTTCTTGCTTGTTCTTCATTTGCTCGCAGGAAACAGACCCTCGTGGTCAGGTTGATCGTGCTCCGGTGCGGTCAATAACCCCTCGGAAGTTGGTTTAGCGATTGCTAAGGCGCGACGTCTCACACGTTCGTAGTCAGATCATCAAGGTCGACTCCCACAGAAACGATAGCCACCATCTCATCGAAACACCGGGACACCTTTGCCTATATCAAGTGGTATCAGATTTCCAGGTTGCTCGGTGAGATTTTATAGTTTTTCGTAGTTTAGATCGAGTCTGTTCTTCATACCTATAGTCCACGAAAAAGCCAAAAAAAATTTAGGGTTAGTTCGTCCTATCCGAACCAATCTGAGCCCTTGCATAATGTTTTCTGTATTTGCTTTGTTGAATTTGCGGTTGCATCATCGTGTCAAGTTGCTGGTCTTAGCGTCTAGTCTTTTAGAGTTTTGAGTTCTGTTCACAGGGTATCACGTCGCCGCTGCCATATACCACCACCACACCAACTTCATCGTCGCTGCCATATTCACCACCACATATTCACCACCAATCCGAGTCCATATACACCACCACATATCCGCCGCCATCATGCCAATCCGAGTCCACCTGCAACATATATCCGCCACCAGTCTAATTTCCACCAGATTCATCGCCGCCACCAGTCCGAGATTCCACCAGATTCATCTCCGCCACCAGTCCTAGTCCGAGTCCAGTAATTGTTGCATTGTTTTTGATTTCCGGATCACGCGGTACTCCGAGTCGTGACAGAGTAGGACTTCCCAACTTTCGAGCCATCCGCAGAAGAAAAATAGTTCTAGTTTAAAAAAATTCGGGCTAGGCAATTTTTAGGACATTTGTAGACTTTTTTGAAAAAAAATTATTGCGGAGCAAAAAAAAAGAGGAAAAAAAGTGAAAAAAAAGAAAAAAAATTCGGAGTGTGCTCCTCCCTTGTTTACATGCAGCGCTGTGATTTTGTTAGTGTTCTAGGCTCGCGTCTCTAGTACGGTCTAGCCTAGGACCAGCACAGTACCGTCGTTGAGCGTTTATTCAACTTTGCATCTCTGAATTGATTATTGCTGACCCTTTTTGCTACCATATTATAAGCCTTCCTAGCTCCACATACATCTACGTCGTGCGATTGACTCTCCCTGGTAATCGCTCTATCCAAGCTTTGAGAGTATTAACTACGACGGTTGCCGATCACCGCCTGCTGCTGGGTAAGAACTGGTAAGAATTTGAGATTTGCTTAACGGATTTGTGATTGTCCACCATTTACTAGTAGTCTGTAGGATCATATTCTTGTGTGTTTCTATTGCTGCTAACCATGGCAGGATCACAAGCCGATGACACTGACTGGGAGAACATGACGAACAAAGAGTTACATGATAAGTTTCAGCAAATGATGAGTGGATAGGTGGAAGATGTGCTAAATAGATTTGAAGAGGCCCTGGAGAAGATAGATGGCATTGAGAAGGCATTCGAAACAAAGCTCGATCACAAGTTTAATGAATTGCTCGCGCGTCTTCCACTGCCCACTGCACCTGTCGCACCTCCACAACAACAACAACAACATCGTCTTGGTCAAACTTCTGGTGCTGCTATACCTACTGTTGGTGTTTCTGTCGCTCCTGCTGCTACTGCAGAGGCGGAAGACCATTACAAGGATGAGGTTGATCAAAATAAGAACTACGTGCAACCACCAGCACCAGCACCACCAGGTCGTCCTCATGCATATCTTCGCAACGATAGGGCTGCACCACCACCTGAGGTACATGACCATCTTCCTAAACTAAAATTGAATATTCCACCATATGAGGGTAGATATGTTCCTGATATATATCTTACTTGGGAATTAGAAACTGAACAACGATTTACATGTTTACAATATCCTGAGGAGAGACGTGTTCCTGCTGCTGTTTGTGCTTTCACTACCTTTGCATGTGTTTGGTGGTCTGAACATTGTAGATTATATCCTATTCCAGCTAATTGGGATGCTTCAAAAACTGCTATGCGTACTCGTTGGGTTCCACCATATTATCAACATGAATTACTTCAAAAATAGCAGCGTTTAAGACAAGGAAAAAATTCTGTAGAAGAATATTATTAGGAATTACAAACTAGCATGATTAGATGTGGTATAGTTGAGGAGAATGAAGCTATGCTTGCACGTTTTATGGGTGGATTAAATAGGGAGATTCAGACCATTCTAGAGTATAAGGAGTATACTAATATCACTCATTTATTCCATCTTGCTTGTAAAGCTGAACGTGAAGTGCAGGATCGACAGGCATTGGCGCGAACTAACTTTTCTGCCGGTCGATCTTCATCATGGACACCACGTGCATCCTCTACTTCCACTCCACCAGCACCTCCATCAGGTGCCACCTCCAGCTGTGATACAAGAAAGCAGGCACAACCACCACTATCTGCCAAGAGCGCACCTGCCGGACCTGCGTAGAGCTCTTCTTCTTCCATTGCATCAACAGGGCACACAAGTGATATTATTTGTTGTCGTTGTAACGGAAGAGGACGTTTTGCGAGAGAATGCCAATCTCAGCGCGTGATGATTGCTACTGAGGATGGTGGGTATGAGTCCGCTAGTGACTAGGATGAGGAGCCTTTGGCTCTTATTACACATAAAGAACACGGTGGAGAGGATTCTGATCATGAGACGCAATACATGGCTGCTGAAGATGCTGACAAGTATGAATGTTTAGTTGCTCAACGTGTTTTGAGTGTGCAGGTTACACAAGCTGAGCAAAATCAGAGGCATAATTTCTTCCATACAAAGGGTGTTGTGAAGGAACGTTCTGTTCGCGTCATCATAGATGGAGGGAGCTGCAATAACTTGGCTAGCATGGATATGGTGGAGAAGCTATCTCTCACCACAAGACCACATCCACATCCTTACTACATCCAATGGTTCAATAACAGCGACAAGGTTAAGGTAACACGTACTGTTCGTGTGCATTTTAGTATCTCTACATATGCTGATTTTGTTGATTGTGATGTGGTACATATGCAAGCATGTTCCTTATTACTTGGTAGACCATGGCAATTTGATAAAAAAATCTGTACACCATGGTAGAAACAATCAGTATACTCTTGTTCATAAGGATAAAAATATTACTTTGCTTCCTATGACTCTTGAATCCATTTTGAAAGATGATATTAATAGAGCTAATAAAGCAAAATAGGAGAAAAATAAGAGTGAAAATCAGATTGTGGCAAAAGAATTTGAGCAACAAATGAAACCTAATAATAAACCATCTAGTGTTGCTTCTGAAATTAAATTGCAAAGTGCATGTTTACTTGCCACAAAATCTGATATTGATGATCTAGATTTCAGCAAATCTGTTTGCTATGCTTTTATGTGCAAAGAGGCATTATTTTCATTCGAGGACGTGCCTTCCTCTTTTCGTCCTGCTGTCACTAACATTTTACAGGAGTTTGCTGACGTCTTTCCAGAAGACGTGCCACCGGGATTACTACCTATTCGAGGGATTGAGCATCAAATTGACTTAATTCCTGGTGCATCATTACCCAACCGTGCACCATACCGTACCAATCCAGAGGGGACGAAGGAGATTATGCGTCAAGTACAAGAACTGCTCGACAAAGGTTATATATGCGAATCCCTTAGTCCTTGTGTTGTTCCTATCATTTTAGTGCCGAAAAAGGATGGTACGTCACGTATGTGCGTTGATTGTAGAGGCATTAATAATATTACTATTCGTTATTGTCATCCTATTCCTAGGCTAGATGATATGCTTGATGAATTGAGTGGCTCTACAATATTCTCCAAAGTTGATTTGCGTAGTGGATACCATCAAATTCGTATGAAATTGGGAGATGAATGGAAAACAGCATTTAAAACTAAGTTTGGTTTAGATGAGTGGTTAGTAATGCCTTTTGGGTTAACTAATGCACCTAGTACTTTCATGAGACTAATGAACGAAGTTTTACGTGCTTTCATTGGACGATTTGTGGTAGTCTATTTTGATGATATACTGATTTATAGCAAATCTTTGGAAGAACATTTGGAACATTTATGTGTTGTTTTTAATGCTCTACGTGATGCACGTTTGTTTGGTAACCTTGGGAAGTGCACCTTTTGCACCGACCGAGTATCTTTTCTTGGCTATGTTGTTACTCCATAGGGAATTGAAGTTGATAAAGCCAAGATTGAAGCTATTGAGAGTTGGCCGCAGCCCAAAACGGTCACACAAGTGAGGAGTTTTCTTGGACTCGCTGGTTTTTATAGGCGTTTTGTGAGAGATTTTAGCACCATTGCTGCACCTCTCAATGAGCTTACAAAGAAGGACGTGCCTTTTGTTTGGGGTACCGCACAGGAAGGAGCCTCCACGGTATTGAAAGATAAGTTGACACATGCTCCTTTACTCCAACTTCCCGACTTTAATAAGACTTTTGAGCTTGAATGTGATGCTAGTGGAATTGGATTAGGAGGTGTGTTATTTCAAGATGGCAAACCTGTTGCATACTTTTCTGAAAAATTGAGTGGGCCTAGTCTGAACTATTCTACTTATGATAAAGAATTATATGCTCTTGTTCGAACTTTAGAGACATGGCAACATTATTTATGGCCCAAAGAATTTGTTATACATTCTGATCATGAATCTTTGAAACGTATTAAAAGTCAAGCTAAACTGAATCGTAGACATGCTAAATGGGTTGAATTCATTGAGACATTCCCTTATGTCATTAAACACAAGAAAGGTAAAGAAAATGTTATTGCTGATGCTTTGTCTCGTCGCTATACTATGCTTTCACAACTTGACTTCAAAATTTTTGGTTTGGAGACCATCAAAGATCAATATGTGCATGATGCTGATTTTAAAGATGTAATGCAGAATTGTAAAGAAGGAAGAATATGGAACAAGTTCGTTATTAATGATGGCTTTGTGTTCCCTGCTAACAAGCTATGCTTTCCTGCTAGCTCTGTTCATCTTTTGTTGTTGCAGGAGGCGCATGGAGGAGGATTAATGGGACACTTTGGCATCAAGAAGACGGAGGATATACTTGCTACACATTTCTTTTGGCCAAAGATGAGACGGGATGTTGAGCGTTTTGTTGCTCGCTGCACTACATGTCAAAAAGCGAAGTCACGACTCAATCCTCATGGTTTATATATGCCTTTGCCTGTACCTAGTGTTCCTTGGGAGGATATATCTATGGACTTTGTTTTAGGTTTACCTCGAACAAAGATGGGGAGGGATAGCATATTTGTTATCGTGGATAGGTTCTCGAAAATGGCACACTTTATACCATGTCATAAAAGCGATGATGCTGTTAATGTTGCTGATTTGTTTCTTTCATGAAATTATTCGCTTGCATGGTGTGCCAAATACTATTGTTTCACGTCGTGATACTAAATTTCTTAGCCACTTCTGGAGATGTTTATGGGCTAAGTTGGGGACTAAACTGCTTTTTAGTACTACTTGTCACCCCCAAACTGATGGACAAACTGAAGTAGTCGATAGAACATTGTCTACTATGCTTAGGGCTGTTTTGAAGAATAATAAGAAATTTGGGCAGAATGCTTGCCTCATATTGAATTTGCTCATAATCGTTCATTGCATTCTACTACTAAGATGTGCCCTTTTGAAATTGTGTATGGTTTCCTACCTCGTGCACCTATTGATTTGTTGCCTCTTCCATCTTCGGAGAAGGTTAATTTTGATGCTAAAGAACGTGCTGAATTGATTTCAAAAATGCATGAGTTAACTAAGGAAAACATTGAGCGTATGAATGCTAAATATAAACTTTCTAGAGATTAGGGTAGAAAACATGTTGTGTTTGCACCTGGAGATCTTGTTTGGTTACATTTGCGTAAGGATAGATTTCCTAATTTGCGCAAATCAAAGCTAATGCCACGTGCTGATAGTCCTTTTAAGGTCTTAGAGAAAATAAATGATAATGCATATAAACTGGATGATGTAGGGTGGAACCCTCGATGGCCGATCTTTCATGAAAGGAGCGGATCCCTACGAGGAACACGAAGAACACGAGGGGGAAAATGAGGGGAAACACAAGATAAACACTCAACCAACAAGAAATAGATCACACATGTGCTAGATCCTCAAAACACAGAGAGATACACGATGATCCAAGGTCAACAAAGGACGATACAAAGTTACCGGTTGTTCTCCTAGAAGGAGGTCTTGATGGGCTGCCCAAGAGGGGGATCTTGAATCCAAGTTGATCTTCTCCGAAGAGGGGCCGCAGTATCTCTCGTCGAGGAGATTGGTATGGATGAGCGAAGATCTATCTCGAAGTATGAGCTAAACCAACACTAGCCCTAGCTAGGATGAATGGGCGGTCTATTTATAGTCTACGTGCAAAAGGGGGCCGAAGTGAAAGGGTACATGGGCCTCGGTCCCAAATCTGGACGCAGCCAGGTACCGGACGTCCGCTGGGGACCGGTCGTCCGGTGTCTCAGGAGCTGCCGGACGTCCGTTGTCCTCCGGTCGTCCGCTGGTTCTACTCTGTGCTAGTGGTGCCGGATGTCCGATAGCTCCGGACTTCCGCTCATGTTGGCTCGGGTGCTGGTGCGCCGGTCGTCCGGTCCGGACCGGACGTCCGCTCGTTCGCTTCGGGTGCAGGGGCACCGGTCGTCTGGTCTGGGCCGGACGTCCGCTCGCTGTGGTTTGGCTGAGGCTTCAGGCGCCGGACGTCCGGTGGCTGGGACTTTTCCTGCATCCCTTCTTCTTCTCCATCTTCTCGTCCATCTTCCTCTTCTTCTTGTCCTTGCTCCTTAGCTTCTCCATTCTACCTGAGTATGCACAAAGTTTCCATATGAGGTAGTAGCCATGCTTCATGCGCATCGAAGTGGAATTGTGAGAGGAGAGATGTCACCTCGGTTTCAAGGGCTCTTGCACGTGATCGAGTCATGGGTCCGGTAGGCACTTGATGAGACGACGGTAGGTCCATAGGGATGACCTTGGGATGCTCGGCATCACTTGAGCAGCCCGTAGAATTTGGGGTTAGTCCCACTTTTAACATTGCAGATTTGAAGCCTTATTTGGGTGAGGAAGATGAGCTTTCGTCGAGGACGACTTCATTTCAAGAAGGGGAGGATGATGAGGACATCAATACCATTGTTACACCCACAGCCCCTGTTGTTATACATACTGGACCAATTACTAGAGGTCGCGCACGCCAATTGAATTATCAGGTACTTTCGTTTCTTGGTAACAATTCTAATGTTCATAAGAATATGATGCTGCCTAAATTGGATACATTTGTTTTGCTTACAAATGAAGGGCCTAGCTTGGACAAGAAAGATGAACCTTGGAGCAAGTTCAAGCATGGAGATGATGGCATGCGCAAGGGGAACAAGAACAGAGTTACAAGTGACGATTCCAGGACTTTGAAGCCACCATAATGAGTGAATGAAGCCTTGGACAAAATATACAAGATGAGACTTCATAAATTTCGTCCAGAGGCTATTTTAGGTGCTGCGTCACCTTATTATTGGGCTAGGCCCATGTATTTTCGAAGTACTTAAGTATAGGCTGTTTTTAGAGACCGTATGTGTGGGGAAACAAGAGTTAGGGTTGGTTTCGGACCCGTCCACCAAGGGCCACGAAATTCCCCCTCTCTCCTCCATATATACAGCCCTTAGGGCATCGTTTAGACTTTGGGTTTTGTTTAGATTAAAGTTCGCCATAGCTGCAACTTCGCGTACTTCGTTTGTGTTCAACGACCAGACAAAGGCATCACAGAACCCCACCTTGATCAATAAAGCTTTCATCTTATATTCGCAATATCCAGATTGCAATCTCAGTTTCTTGCTTGTTCTTCGTTTGCCTGCAGGAAACAGACCTTCGTGGTCAGGTTGATCGTGCCCCGGCGTGGTCAATAACCTCTCGGTGTTGGTTTAGCGATTGTTAAGGCGCGACGTCCTCGCACGTTCGTAGTCGGATCGTCAAAGTCGACTTCCTCCAAAACGATAGCCACCATCTCATCGAAAGACGAGACACCTTTGCCTCTATCAAGCACAGTACCGTCGTTGAGCGTTTCTTCAACCTTGCATCTCTGAATTGATTATTGCTGACCCTTTTTGCTACCATATTATAAGCCTTCCTATCTCCACATACATCTACGTCATGCGTTTGACTCTCCCTGGTAATCGCTCTATCCAAGCTTTAAGAGTTTTGACTACGACGATTGTCGATCACCGCCTGCTGCTGGGTAAGAACTGGTAAGAATTTGAGTTTTGCTTGATGGATTTGTGACACTCCACCACCGCCATTTTCTAGTAGTCTGTAGGATCATATTCTTGTGTGTTTCTATTGCTGCTAACCATGGCAGGATCACAACCCGACGCGATTGACTGGGAGAACATGACGAACAAAGAGTTACAGGATAAGTTTCAACAATTGATGAGTGGACAGGTGGAAGATGTGCTAAACAGATTTGAAGAGGCCATGGAGAAGATAGATGGCATTGAGAAGGCGCTCGAAACAAAGCTCGATAACAAGTTTAATGAATTGCTCGCGCGTCTTCCACCACCCGCTGCACCTGTCGCACCTCTACAACAACAACAACAACATCATCTTCCAAATCAAGTGGGACGAGCACAACGTGTTCCCATTGAGCCTGGTCAAACTTCTGGTGCTGCTGTACCTACTGTTGGTACTTCTGTCACTCCTGCTGCTACTGCAGAGGTGGAGGACCATTACGAGGATGAGGTTGGTCAAAATCAGAACTACGTGCAACCACCATCACCACCACCACCAGGTCGTCCTCATGCATATCATCGCAACGGTAGGGCTGCACCACCACCTGAGGTACATGACCATCTTCCTAAACTAAAATTGAATATTCCACCATTTGAGGGTAGATATGTTCCTGATATATATCTTACTTGGGATTTAGAAACTGAACAACGATTTACATGTTTACAATATCCTGAGGAGAGACGTGTTCCTGCTGCTGTTTGTGCTTTCACTAGCTTTGCATGTGTTTGGTGGTCTGAACATTGTAGATTATATCCTATTCCAGCTACTTGGGCTGCTTTGAAAACTGCTATGCGTACTCATTGGGTTCCACCATATTATCAACGTGAATTACTTCAGAAATTTCAGCGCTTAAGACAAGGAAAAAATTCTCTAGAAGAATATTATCAGGAATTACAAACTGGCATGATTAGATGTGGTATTGTTGAGGAGAATGAAGCTATGCTTGCACGTTTTATGGGTGGATTAAATAGAGAGATTGATGCGGAGCATCCTAAGGACATCACCATGTCAAGAGTCCGTTCGGCAAGCGACACGTGCGACATCTACTTCACATACACAAAGGTGAATCATCTCCTTTATGCATGCTCACTTGACCCCTTCGAGGATGGTATACTACTTGACACTCCTCTCGTGTGCATGCATAGGTATTGTCGGAACATCATGGACGAGGAGGAGGAGGAGGGCGAGCACAAGTGTACAACTACATCATCCGCGAGAGAAGCATGGAATAGAAGGAATAAGAGGATCCGCCCAGTCCAGGACGAGCGGTACTACCACCCACATCAAGCGGTACTACCGATGAAGGCCCACAAGCCGTACTACCGGCCAACTTCCGCTCTACATCCGCTCAACCCGACAAACTCCTATGATCGAGCGGCACAAGTCTGCTACTACCGCCCGTACAAGCGGTACTACCGCTGAAGCGGTACTACCGCCTGAGGGACCGGTACTACCGCCCTGGCTGTGCACAGCCGGGCCTTTGGCGTTGTATATCTCTCCCACTAACCCCTTCGTGGCTTACACTATATATAGACCACCCCACCCGTACGAGATCATGACCATCTCCCTAAACTAAAATTGAATACTCCACCATTTGAGGGTAGATATGTTCCTAATATATATCTTACTTGGGAGTTAGAAACTGAACAACGATTTACATGTTTACAATATCCTGAGGAGAGACGTGTTCCTGCTGCTGTTTGTGCTTTCACTAGCTTTGCATGTGTTTGGTGGTCTGAACATTGTAAATTATATCCTATTCCAGCTACTTGGGCTGCTTTGAAAACTGCTATGCGTACTCGTTGTGTTCCACCATATTATCAACGTGAATCACTTCAAAAATTGCAGCGCTTAAGACAAGGAAAAAATTCTGTAGAAGAATATTAACAGGAATTACAAATTGGCATGATTAGATGTGGTATTGTTGAGGAGAATGAAGCTATGCTTGCATGTTTTATGGGTGGATTAAATAGAGAGATTCAGACCATTCTAGAGTATAAGGAGTATACTAATATCACTCGTTTATTCCATCTTACTTGTAAAGCTGAACGTGAAGTGCAGGATCGACAGGCATTGGCGCGAACAAACTTTTCTGCAGGTCGATCTTCATCATGGACACCACGTGCATCCTCTACTTCCACTCCACTAGCACCTCCATCAGGTGCCACCTCCAGCCGTGATATAAGAAAGAAGGCACAACCACCACTATCTACCAAGAGCACACCTGCCGGACCTGCGCAGAGCTCTTCTTCTTCCATGGCATCAACAGGGCACACAACATTTTCCATAAAAAATTTGTGCCACTATCCTCACCGAGCTCCACCATAAGCCTTATTTGTGTAGGTGTGAGAAACCGACAAGAATTGGTACCAATTGTGCTATTTCCTTATCCACATTGGAGTGATCATTGATCCACTTTCAACTTCTTTCAAGGTACATTTGGTATTCGTTCTTCTCTTTCTACCACTAACATTTTTCTCTTGGACTGATGGATTGGCAAGGCATTTCATCTTCGGTCTTCCACAACAACGACGGCGTGAACAACTACATCACCAAAGCGTCAATCTTTGATCTACAACGACAAATGCAAGGCACACAATCAAGATTGCGACAGCGCATCGAGAACCTCTCCATTGACATTCGCCACTCCGTAGCGAGGAAAAGGGACTACATCGACAACAAGCTTTCCGCACAAAAGGGACTACATCTTCATACCTCCTCCACTTCCGCATAACCCAACTATTTTTAGACCGTTTCGCTCTCCGACACAATTGCTACTTTGAAGTTTGAGAATTTTAGTTGCGGTACTGTATCCTTTTGTGTTTCGGCTATCTAGGTATGGTTCGACATCGACATCACCGCTGCTCATCTCCGCCACGGACATGTCATCAACAACGACCACCTCGACTATGACTTGGTATTCGTGCCACCATTTTGACTCCATACTGGAAGCAAGACCAGTAATCTCATCTTGGTATTGGACATATCACTCTTGCCACTACATTCATAGCCATCATAGCCTTACTCCTTTGCGTTGCTTACTCATCGAGACTAGCCATTGAGTATTGCTGGCAACGAGACTTGTGCACATTAGTGATCATACTTCCCATAACATACATACATCATTGTTGCCTATATTGGTATCATCTCTTGTGTCACAAAGTTGTCATCGCATACTCACTTGCTATCTTGGTTCGTCAAGCATTGCACGAGAAAAGAGCTCAAACATCAAAGAGCCAACCAAGCTTTTAAGCAAAGAGGAAAGATAAGCAAAGAGCTTTTAAGCAAGAACCATAGCATCATACAACATTAAGATTCTCATACTCGATCATCTTGGATCATATCATAGCAACACCTTGCATTCAAAATATTTGGGATAGAAGTCATTGCATTTTTGCAAAGTAGGTTGTGCACAAGTTCGTGTATCCGCCTATCGTGCAATCGTGCTAGCGTCTCTCTAGTGTTGTGCAACAAGAGCATTTTTGTGGATTCCACATTTTGGCTCACCCTTGGTTGCACAACCCCACTTATCTTTTTGCGTTTGTGTTTCCGTGTACCTTATATGCTTGATCTACTTGTTACATTGCATCTTGCGAATCTTTTCCACCATTATTGAAGCTCACTTATGATTGCATCAAATTTTGTGCCACCATCCTAACCAAGGTCCACCAAAAGCTTTTACTTGTGGAGGTGTGAGAAACCGACAAGAACTCGTACCAATTGTGCTATTTCCTTGTCCTACATTGGAGTGATCCTCGGTCCACTTTCAACTTCGGTCAAGGTACATTTGTTACTCGTTCCTCTCTTTCTACCACTCACATTTGTCTTGGAATGATGGATAGGCCAAGTACTTCTACCAACCCACTCTTCATGGAGCAAGACGACGACATGACCTCCTTCGTCACCAAGAGTCATCTTTTTGGTGCACAACGTGCTTTGCATCAAGAGCAACAAGCTATGAGTGAACGCATCGACAACCATGCCGCCGACTTGCGACTTTCCGAGCAATGTACAAGGGACTACTTCGACCACAAGCTCGACGATCACAAGCAAGAGAATGACACAAGGATGGACGAGATTCGCGCTTTGTTGCTCAACCGCTCTTCTTCCACTTCAAGATGGAGCCGTTCAAGACGCCATTCCGACTCAAGTACACCAACATCGAACACTCTTCGTCAAGCAAACCACAATCCGCTTCGGGATACCGAATCTCAAGAGCGCCGATGACGTCAAGCCGAAGAAGCCTTTGCGCTAGCTCGAGAACGGCAACAACAACGCCAACATGAAGAGGAAGAACGCGTGCATCTACACCAAAATGCACAAGATGCCGAGGCTCAACGTCAAGAATGACAACTCCGTGACGCTCAAGCGCTTGAGGCGCAACAAGCTCTACGCAATGTGAGTCGAGCCGTTGCCGACCGAGGCCGACAAGCCCGTGAAGAAGAGGAAGCACTTCACGAAGAAATTCACAAGCAACGATTTCAAGCTCGCATGCATCGTCTAGTTCCCCCTCGAGCTCTTCACGTTCCTCCACAAGCTCGCCAAGACCATCAAGTTCATCAAGAGCATGAAAACAATGGGAATCCTCCGTGACAAGAGCAACACGAGGTTGACAACCCTCCGCGTCAAGAGCACCACGAGTTGGACAATCATCTTCAACATGGGCGTCATCATCCCCGACCCCAACACAATGAAGAGCAACGCTACGACAAGCTCAAGTTCACCATGCCCAAGTTCAATGGAAGCAACGATCCCGAAGAATACCTTTCATGGGCATTGAAAGTTGACAAGATCTTCCGTTTGCATAATTATAAAGAAGAGAAGAAGATCGCGATGGCATCCCTTGAGTTCCAAGACTACGTCCTCATTTGGTGGGAACAAGTCATTGAGCGCCGCAAGGCAAGAGGTGATCCACCCATCACTACTTAGGCACAAATGAAGGATGTCATGAGAGCACGCTTCGTGCCTACCTACTACAACCGCGACCTCTTCAAGAAACTCCAACAACTCAAGCATGGAACCAAGAGCGTTGAAGAATACTACAAGGAGATGGAGATTTCAATGATAAGAGCCAATGTGACGGAAGATGATGAGCAAACTATGGCATGTTTCTTGAATGGACTCAATCATCCTATCAAGAAGATCGCCGACTTCCAACCATACTCAAATCTCATCGAGCTCGTGCACCAAGCTACCAAAGCGGAACGCCAAGTGCAAGATGATTTCAAGTACGCCAAGTTCTCATCCTAGTCCTACGGCTTCTCCAATAACCAAGCTTCAACGACTCCAACACTGACTACAAGACCGTCTACTTCCAACATCGACAAGTCGACTTCCAAGAAAGCTTCGCCTACTACAAGCAACTTCAAGCCGAGAGCTTCATCATCATCAACCCCTACCGATGAGACCGTCAAGACGAGCTCCCTCAAGTGTTTCACTTGCGGAGGCCGAGGCCACGAGTCCTATGAGTGCACCAACAAGCGCACCATGATCTTCAACGACGATGGCACTTATGATTCCATGAGAGAAGGAGAAATGGAAGCCCTTGAGCAAGTCGCCATGCACCGCCAAGTGAACAATGAAGAAGAACAAGTCTTTTGTGATGAAGACTCAAGCCTTGCACTTGTTGTCTCCAAAGTCTTGACTCTCCAACATCACCAAGATGAAGACCAAAGATGCACCATATTCCACACCAAGGCCGGCATCAATGGACGATCTGTCAAGGTCATCATCGATGGAGGAAGTTGTCACAATCTCACAAGTGAAGAACTTTGCTCCAAGATCCAATTGCCCAAGACGAAGCATCCACATCCATACAAAGTACAATGGCTTAGTGACTCCGGCACTATCCAAGTAGAGCACCGAGTACAAGTCTCCTTCAAAATCGGCGCCTACGAAGACACCTTGGAGTGCGACGTCATCCCAATGATCGTTTGCCATCTTCTCCTTGGACGGCCATGGAAATTCGATAGAGGAGTCGTCCACAATGGGCGTACAAACCACTATACCTTCAAGATGCAAGGAAAGGAGTCTGTGTTACAACCTATGTCTCCAAGCCAAGTGATCGCCGATAAGCAAGCCACCCATCATGGAGAGAATGGTGAGAGAGTGAGCCACCAAAAAGAGAGTGAGTGCCACAAGCCCAAATTGAGTGCCTCCACGATGAGAGAAAACAAGAACCTCGTTCTATTTGCCACCAAATGTGAGATGAGAGAAGTGTGTGAGAACCCATCTAGTGTCCTACACTACATCCTCGTGTGCAAGGACAATGCACCACAAACTAACACTTCTCACACTCTTCCTCTAGTGTTGTCTTCTCTTTTGCAAGAATTTCAAGATGTTTTCCCCGATGAGCTACCTCCGGGATTACCTCCATTACGAGGCATTGAGCACCACATCGACCTCATCCTCGGAGCACCGCTTCCGAACAAAGCTCCCTACCATGTCAACCCCGAAGAAACCAAAGAAATTCAAAGGCAAGTAAAGCATCTCATAGACCATGGACATGTGCGTGAAAGTTTGAGCCCTTGTGCCGTACCGGTCATTCTTGTGCCAAAACGTGACGGTAGCTTTCGCATGTGCTCCGATTGTAGACCTATCAATGCTATCACCGTTCGCTATAGGTACCCCATTCCACGCCTAGATGATATGCTTGATGAGCTTAGCGGTGCCACTATATTTTCAAAAATTGATCTTAAAAGTGGTTACTATCAAATCCGCATACAAGAGGGTGATGAATGGAAAACCGCATTCAAAACCAAGTTTGGTTTGTATGAGTGGTTAGTCATGCCTATGGGTCTCTCGGAAGTACCGGGCACTTTTATGCGCCTTATGAATCATGTCTTTCGCCCTTACATTGGTATATTTGTTGTGGTTTACTTCGATGACATTCTTGTGTTTAGCAAATCTATCCAAGAGCATGTCACCCATGTCCGCACCGTTTTGCAAACTCTTAGGAAAGAGCGTCTCTATGCTAATATGGAGAAATGCCTTTTTGGTGTTGATAAGCTCGTTTTCTTGGGTTTTGTGGTCTCTTCTAAGGGTGTTCCTGTAGATGAGTCCAACATCAATGCTATTAAGACTTGGCCGCAACCAACCAACTTGCATCAAGTGCGTAGTTTTCTTGGTCTTGCGGGTTTCTATCGTCGCTTTGTGAAGGATTTTAGCACCATTTGTTCGCCTTTGCATGCTTTGAGCAAGAAAAATGCGCTGTTTATTTGGGGATCATCCCAAGATACCGCATTCAATGAGCTTAAGAATTTGCTTACTCATGCTCCCGTGCTTGCTTTACCCAACTTCGACAAGCCTATTGAAATTCATTGCAATGCTAGTAGTAATGGCATAGGAGGTGTGTTAACGCAAGAGAAGCGCCCCATAGCTTACTTTAGTGAGAAACTTTCCAGAGCGCAACTCAATTATCCCATCTATGACAAAGATCTATATGCTTTGGTCCGCGTTTTGCATGAATGGGAACACTACCTTCATCCGCATGAGTTTATCGTTCATACCGATCATGAGACTCTCAAGTATCTTAAGGGACAAACTAAGTTGAACAAGCGTCATGCTAAATGGAGTGAATTTATTGAGTCTTTTCCCTATGTCATCAAGTACATCAAGGGTAAAGAAAACATAGTAGCGGATGCTCTTTCCCGCATTTGCATGCTTGTCATGCAACTTGAGTTAGATGTCATTAGCTTCGAGCATATGAAAGACATATATGAGCGTGATACAACTTTCGCCATTCCTTATGCCAAGTGTTTGTCGAATACATCTTGGGAACACTATTACATCAAAGTTGGCTACCTTATGAGAGCTAACAAACTTTGCATTCCCGAGTCCTCTCTTCCTTTGTTTCTTTTGCAGGAATCTCATGGAGGAGGCTTAATGGGACACTTCGGACGCGACATGACGTTCGCCACGCTCTTGAAAAGCTACTTTTGGCCTAAGATGTTTCGGGATGTCAATCGTTTCACCAACCGGTGTTCTACATGTCGCAAAGCTAAGTCCAAAGCTTAATCTCATGGTCTCTATATGCCTTTACCGATTCCATACCAACCTTGGGAAGACATTAGCATGGACTCTGTACTTGGTTTTCCTAGAACTCAAAATGGGAAAGATTCCATATTTGTCGTTGTCGACCGTTTCTCCAAAATGGCACATTTTGTTCCTTGTCACAAGATAGATGATGCTTCACATGTTGCTAATCTCTTTTGTAGGGAAATATTGCGTCTCCATGGTGTGCCAAAGACAATTGTCTCGGACCGCGACGTCAAGTTCCTTAGCTACTTGTGGAAGACCCTATGCGCCAAGCTCGGAATCAAGCTACTCTTCTCCACGGCGTACCATCCTCAAACCGACGGCCAAACGGAGGTGACAAACCGAACACTCTCCGCTCTACTTCGAGTACTCATCAAGAAGAACATCAAGGAGTGGGAGGAGTGTCTACCCATCGCCGAGTTCGCCTACAACCGAGCAAGACACTCCAGAACCGCAAGTCCCCTTTCGAGGTCGTCTACGGATTCAACCCTTTGTCACCATTGGATATTCTACCTCTTCCACTCCAAGGGCGAATCAATTTGGACGCAAGTGGACGAGTGACCCATCTCAATAAGGTGCATGAAGATACAAGACACACCATCGAGCGCCAAGTACAACGCCTTGCGACCAAGCTCAATGTCAACAGGCAACCTAAGGTCTTCAACATTGGTGATCTCGTGTGGCTACACCTTCGCAAGGAGCGCTTTCCACAAGAATGCAAGCCTAAGCTTCGACCACGAGCAGATGGACCCTTCAAGGTGCTCGCACGCTACAACGACAATGCTTAGAAGATCGACCTCCCACGCGACAAGTACAATGTGAGCGACATCTTCAACATCAAAGATCTCTCTCCCTTCCATGGTGATGAAGAACTTGATCCGAGGACGGATCTTCCCCAAAGGAGGGATGATGCGGAGCATCCCACGACCATCCCCATGGACGCCACATCAACTATCCAAGCTCCAAGTGGACCAATGACAAGGGCTAGGGCACGTGCTATTCAATCCGAGGTGACATCACTCCTACTTGAGTTTTCTCCCTCTTCAAGTGAGACATGGCTACTGCCTAAATCTGAGATACTATGTGTCATCAGGTACAACGCTCAAGACTCGGAGCCGAGGACTGTAGATGAAGAGACAGGCGTCAACACTCTGGACAGCCCGGAACTTCCGGCCAAAGCCCGGAACTTCTACCCCCCGGACCTTCCGGCCGACCCGGAGCTTCCGGCCGCCGACGACTTCGACCAGCCCAGGCGTGCCAACTCTCGGGTTAGCCCGGACCCCGTCCCGGACCTTCCGACGCCCGGAGCCTCCGGCCGGCCCGGACCTTCCGGCCCCCGGATGCCAGCACATCTCCTCCGCGCCAACTCTCTGGTTAGGCCGGACCCTCCCTGGAACCTCCGGCGCCCGGAACTTCCGACCTAGCCCGGAACTTCCGGCCCTGCCTGCGCGCAGCCACTTGGGTCGAGGCCCGTGTACCCTTTTGTCACCTAGACTATATATACTCTATCCCATACAACTTTCTAGGGTTAGCATTGGTTTAGCTCATACTTAGAGATAGAGCTTCGCTCATCCACATCGGATCTACTCCTCGTGAGAGACCGCGGCCTCTTCGGAGAAGATCCCTTTGGATTCAACACCCCTTTCTAAGGGAAGATCCCCCCGTGGATTCAAGACCTCCTCACGGAGAAGAACCGGCTACCCTTGTATCGTCCTTAGTTATCCATCGATTCGTGTATCGTTCTATGTACCCGAGGATCTAGCACATGTGTGACTTGTCCTTGTTAGTTTGAGTGTTCCTCTTGTGTTTCCCCTTGTGTTTTCCCTCATTTCCCTCCTTGTGTTCTTCGCGTTCTTCGCGGGATCCGCTCCTTTCGAGAAAGATCGAGCGATTAGGGTTCCACCCTACATCAAACTTTTAATCTAAACAAAACCCCAAAGTCTAAACGATGCCCTAAGGGCTGTATATATGGAGGAGAGAGGGGGAATTTCGTGGCCCTTGGTGGAGGGGTCGGAAACCAACCCTAACTCTTGTTTCCGCAGACATACGGACTCTAAAAACAGCCTATACTTAAGTACTTCGAAAATACATGGGCCTGGCCCAAAAATAAGGTGACGCAGCACCTAAAATAGCCTCTGGACGAAATTTATGAAGTGGCATCTTGTATATTTCGTCTCATGCTTCATGCACTCATTATGGTGGCTTCAGAGTCATGGAATCATCACTTGTAACTCCGTTCTTGTTCCCCTTGCGCATGCCATCATCTCCCTGCTTGAACTTGCTCCAAGGTTCATCTTTCTTGTCCAAGCTAGGCCCTTCATTTGTAAGCAAAACGAATGTATCCAATTTAGGCAGCATCATATTCTAATGAACATTAGAATCGTTACCAAGAAACGAAAGTACCTGATAATTCAATTGGCGTGCGCGAGCTCTAGTAATTGGTCCAGTATGTATAGTGATAGGGGTTGTGGGTGTAACAATGGTATTGATGTCCTCATCACTTAATTCCCGGTGCATCATTACCCAACCGTGCACCATACCGTACCAATCCAGCGGAGACGAAGGAGATTATGCGTCAAGTACAAGAACTGCTCGACAAAGGTTATATACGCGAATCCCTTAGTCCTTGTGATGTTCCTATCATTTTAGTGCCGAAAAAGGATGGTACGTCGCGTATGTGCGTTGATTGTAGAGGCATTAATAATATTACTATTCATTATCGTCATCCTATTCCTAGGCTAGATGATATGCTTGATGAATTGAGTGGCTCTACAATATTCTCCAAAGTTGATTTGCGTAGTGGATACCATCAAATTCGTATGAAATTGGGAGATGGAAAACAACAATTAAAACTTAGTTTGTATTATATGAGTGGTTAGTCATGCCTTTTGGGTTAACTAATGCACCTAGTACTTTCATGAGGTTAATGAACGAAGTTTTACGTGTTTTCATTGGACGATTTGTGGTAGTTTACTTTGATGACATATTGATTTATAGAAAATCTTTGGAGGAACATTTGGAACATTTACGTGTTGTTTTTACTGCTCTACGTGATGCATGTTTGTTTGGTAACCTTGGAAAGTGCACCTTTTGCACCGACCGAGTATCTTTTCTTGGCTATGTTGTTACTCCACATGGAATTGAAGTTGATAAAGCCAAGATTGAAGCTATTGAGAGTTGGCCGCAACCCAAAACGGTCACACAAGTGAGGAGTTTCCTTGGCCTCACTGGTTTCTACAGGCGTTTTGTGAGAGATTTCAGCACCATTGCTGCACCTCTCAACGAGCTTACAAAGAAGGATGTGCCTTTTGTTTGGGGTACCGCACAGGAAGAAGCCTTCACGGTATTGAAAGATAAGTTGACACATGCTCCTTTACTCCAACTTCCTAATTTCAATAAGACTTTTGAGCTTGAATGTGATGCTAGTGGAATTGGATTAGGAGGTGTGTTATTACAAGATGGCAAACCTGTTGCATACTTTTTCTAAAAAATTGAGTGGGCCTAGTTTGAACTATTCTACTTATGACAAAGAATTATATGCTCTTGTT
Organism: Triticum urartu; assembly: GCF_056163025.1. Taxonomy (NCBI): domain Eukaryota; kingdom Viridiplantae; phylum Streptophyta; class Magnoliopsida; order Poales; family Poaceae; genus Triticum; species Triticum urartu. Next base: position 204,095,048 of record NC_141873.1, read on the forward strand.
CGGACCTTAGATACATGGCAACATTATTTATGGCCCAAGGAATTTGTTATACATTCTGATCATGAATCTTTGAAACACATTAGAAGTCAAGCAAAACTGAACTATAGACATGCTAAATGGGTTGAATTCATTGAGACTTTCCCTTATGTCATTAAACACAAGAAGGGTAAAGAAAATGTTATTGCTGATGCATTGTCTCGTCGTTATACTATGCTTTCACAACTTGACTTTAAAATATTTGGTTTGGAGACTATCAAAGATCAATATGTGCATGATGCTGAATTTAATGATGTATTGCAGAATTGTAAGGAAGGGAGAACTTTGAACAAGTTCGTTCTTAACGATGGATTTATGTTTCGTGCTAACAAGCTATGCATTCCAGCTAGCTCCGTTCGTCTTTTGTTTATGCAGGAGGCACATGGAGGAGGATTAATGGGACACTTTTGCATTAAGAAGACGGACGATATACTTGCTACACATTTCTTTTGGCCAAAGATGAGACGGGATGTTTAGCGTTTTGTTGCTCGCTGCACTACATGTCAAAAAGCGAAGTCACAACTCAATCCTCATGGTTTATATATGCCTTTGCCTGTACCTAGTGTTCCTTGGGAGGATATATCTATGGACTTTGTTTTAGGTTTACCTCGAACAAAGATGGGGAGGGATAGCATATTTGTTGTCATGGATAGGTTCTCGAAAATGGCATGCTTTATACCATGTCATAAAAGCGATGATGCTGTTAATGTTGCTGATTTGTTTCTTTCATGAAATTATTCGCTTGCATGGTGTGCCAAATACTATTGTTTCACATCGTGATACTAAATTTCTTAGCCACTTCTGGAGATGTTTATGGGCTAAGTTGGGGACTAAACTGCTTTTTAGTACTACTTGTCACCCCCAAACTGATGGACAAACTAAAGTAGTCAATAGAACATTGTCTACTATGCTTAGGGCTGTTTTGAAGAATAATAAGAAAATGTGGGAAGAATGCTTGCCTCATATTGAATTTGCTCATAATCGTTCATTGCATTCTACTACTAAGATGTGCCCTTTTGAAATTGTGCATGGTTTCCTACCTCGTGCACCTATTGATTTGTTGCCTCTTCCATCTTAGGAGAAGGTTAATTTTGATTCTAAAGAACGTGCTGAATTGATTTCAAGAATGCATGAGTTAACTAAGGAAAACATTGAGCGTATGAATGCTAAATATAAACTTGCTGGAGATTAGGATAGAAAACATGTTGTGTTTGCACTTGGAGATCTTGTTTGGTTACATTTGCGTAAGGATAGATTTCCTAATTTGCGCAAATCAAAGCTAATGCCACGTGCTGATGGTCCTTTTAAGGTGTTAGAGAAAATAAATGATAATGCATATAAACTTGATGATGTAGGGTGGAACCCTCGATGGACGATCTTTCACGAAAGGAGCGGATCCCTACGAGGAACATGAAGAACACGAGGGGGAAAACGAGGGGAAACACAAGATAAACACTCAACCAACAAGAAATAGATCATATTTCACACATGTGCTAGATCCTCGAAACACAGAGAGATACACGATGATGCAAGGTCAACAAAGGATGATACAAAGTAACCGGTTCTTCTCCTAGAAGGAGGTCTTGATGGGGCCGCCCAAGAGGGGGGTCTTGAACCCAAGTTGATCTTCTCCGAAGAGGGGCCGCGGTCTTTCTCGAGGAGGAGATCGGTATGGATGAGCGAAGCTCTATCTCGAAGTATGAGCTAAACCAACGCTAGCCCTAGCTAGGATGAATGGGGGGTCTATTTATAGTGTAAGTGCAAAAGGGGGGCGAAGTGAAAGGGTACATGGGCCTCGGGCCCGAATCTGGACGCAGCCAGGTACCGAACGTCCGCTGGGGACCGGTCGTCCGGTGTCTCAGGAGCTGCCGGACGTCCGATGTCCTCCGGTCGTCCGCTGGTTCTGCTCTGTGATGGTGGTGCCGGACGTCCGGTAGCTCCGGACTTCCGCTGATGTTGGCTTGGGTGATGGTGCGCTGGTCGTCCGGTCCGGACCGGACGTCCGCTCATTCGCTTCGGGTGCAGGGGCACCGGTCGTCCGGTCTGGGCCGGACGTCCGCTCGCTGGGGTTCGGCTGAGGCTTCAGGCACCGGACGTCCGGTGGCTGGGACTTTTCCTGCATCCCTTCTTCTTCTCCGTCTTGTCGTGCATCTTCCTCTTCTTCTTCTTCTTGTCCTTGCACCTTAGCTTCTCCATTCTACCTGAGTATGCACAAAGTATCCATATGAGGTAGTAGCCATGCTTCATGCGCATCGAAGTGGAATTGTGAGAGGAGAGATGTCACCTCGGTTTCAAGGGCTCTTGCACGTGATCGAGTCATGGCCCCGGTAGGCACTTGATGAGACGATGGTAGGTCCATAGGGATTACCTTGGGATGCTCCGCATCACTTGAGCAGCCCACAGAATTTGGGGTTAGTCACACTTTTAACATTGCAGATTTGAAGCCTTATTTGGGTGAGGACGATGAACTTTCATCGAGGACGACTTCATTTCAAGAAGGGGAGGATGATGAGGACATCAATACCATTGTTACACCCACAGCCCCTGCTGCCATACATACTGGAACGATTACTAGAGCTCGCGCACGCCAATTGAATTATCATGTACTTTCGTTTTCTTGGTAATGATTCTAATGTTCATGAGAATATGATGCTGCCTAGATTGGATACATTTGTTTTGCTTACAAATGAAGGGCCTAGCTTGGACAAGAAAGATGAACCTTGGAGCAAGTTCAAGCATGGAGATGATGGTATGCGCAAGGGGAACAAGAACGGAGTTACAAGTGATGATTCCAGGACTTTGAAGCCACCTTAATGAGTGCATGAAGCCTTGGACAAAATATACAAGATGCCACTTCATAAATTTTGTCCAGAGGCCATTCTAGGTGCTGCGTCACCTTATTATTGGGCCAGGCCCATGTATTTTCGAAGTACTTAAGTATAGGCTATTTTTAGAGTCCGTAGGTGTGGGGAAACAAGAGTTAGGGTTGGTTTTGGACCCCTCCACCAAGGGCCACGAAATTCCCCTTCTCTCCTCCATATATATAGCCCTTAGGGCATCATTTAGACTTTGGGTTTTGTTTAGACTAAAAGTTCGCCATAGCTGCAACTTCGCGTGCTTCGTTTGTGTTCAACGACCAGACAAAGGCGTCACAGAACCCCACCTCGATCAATAAATCTTTCATCTTATATTCGCAATATCCAGATTGCAATCTCAGTTTCTTGCTTGTTCTTCGTTTGCCTACACGAAATAGACCCTCGTGGTCAGGTTGATCGTGCTCCGGCGTGGTCAATAACCCTCAGAAGTTGGTTTAGCGATTGCTAAGGCACGACGTCTCGCACGTTTGTAGTCGGATCGTCAAGGTCGACTCCCACAGAAAATGATAGCCACCATCTCATCGAAACATCGGGACACCTTTGCCTCTATCAAGTGGTATCAGATTTTCAGGTTGCTCGGTGAGATTTTACAGTTTTTCGTAGTTTAGATCAAGTCTATTCTTCTTACCTATAGTCCACGAAAAAGCCAAAAAAAATTATGGTTAGTTCATCCTATCCGAACCAATCTGAGCCTTTGCATAATCTTTTCTGTATTTGCTTTGTTGAATTTGCGGTTGCATCGTCGTGTCAAGTTGCTGGTCTTAGAGTCTGGTCCTTTAGAGTTTTGAGTTCTGTTCACAGGTTGTCACCTCGCCGCTGCCATATATAGCCACCGCATCATCATCATCGCTGCTGCCATATACCACCACCACACCAACTTCATCGCCGCTGCCATATTCACCACCAATCCGAGTCCATATACGCCACCACATATCCGCCGCCATCACGCCAATCCGAGTTCACCTGCAACATATATCCGCCACCAGTCCGATTTCCACCAGATTCATCGTCGCCACCAGTCCGAGATTCCACCAGATTCATCTCCGTTACTAGTCCTAGTCCGAGTCCAGTAATTGTTGCATTGTTTTCGAGTTCTAGATCACGCCATACTCCGAGTCGTGACAGAGTAGGACTCCCGAGATTCCGTGCTACCCGCAGAAGAAAAATAGTTCCAAACTCAAAAAAAAACTAAGTCTAGAAAATTCTGGCTAGGTAGTTTTTAGACCATTTGTAGACTTTTTCGAAAAAAAATTGTTGCAGAGCAAAAAAAAAGTGCAAAAAAAGGAAAAAAATTCAGCGTGTGCTCCTCCATTGTTTACGTGCAGTGCCGTAATTTTGTTAGTGTTCTAGGCTCGCGTCTCTAGCACGGTCTAGCCTAGGACCAGCACGGTACCGTCGTTGAGTGTTTATTCAACTTTGCATCTCTGAATTGATTATTGCTGACCCTTTTTGCTACCATATTATAAGCCTTCCCAGCTCCACATATATCTACGTCGTGCATTTGACTCTCCCTGGTAATCGCTCTATCCAAGCTTTGAGAGTTTTGACTACGATGGTTGCCGATCACCGCCTGCTGCTGGGTAAGAACTGGTAAGAATTTGAGATTTGCTTGACGGATTTGTGACACCACCACCACCTCTTGTTAGTAGTCCGTAGGATCATATTCTTGTGTGTTTCTATTGTTGCTAACCATGGCAGGATCACAAGCCAACAAGACTGACTGGGAGAACATGACGAATAAGGAGTTGCATGATAAATTTCAGCAAATGATGAGTGGACAGGTGCAAGATGTGCTAAACAGATTTGAAGAGGCCATGGAGAAGATAGATGGCATGGAGAAGATGTTCGAAACAAAGCTCGATAACAGGTTTAATGAATTGCTCGCGCGTCTTCCACCACCACCACCGGCTGCACCTAACGCACCTCTACAACAACGAGAACTGCGACTACCTACACATTGTGAAACAGCCCTCCGCCGAGCGAGCCGTCTCCCTCTTACACCTGGCCAAACTGTTGGTGCTGCTGTTGATACTTCTGTGGCTCCTGCTGCTGATGCAGAGGAGGATGATTTTGCCGGAGATTACGAGAATGAGGTTGATCAAAATTAGAACTACGTGCCACCACCAGCACAGCAACCACCAGGTCGTCCACATGCAAATAATGGCAATGGTAGGGCTCACCTTCAGGTACGAGATCATGACCATCTCCCTAAACTAAAATTGAATATTCCACCATTTGAGGGTAGATATGTTCTATATATCTTACTTGGGAGTTAGAAACTGAACAATGATTTACATGTTTACAATATCCCGAGGAGAGACGTGTTCCTGCTGCTGTTTGTGCATTCACTAGTTTTGCATGTGTTTGGTGGTCTGAGTATTGTAGATTATATCCTATTCCAGCTACTTGGGCTGCTTTGAAAACTGCTATGCGTACTCGTTGTGTTCCACCATATTATCAACGTGAATTACTTCAAAAATTGCAGCGTTTAAGACAAGGAAAAAATTCTGTAGAAGAATATTATCAGGAATTACAAACTGGCATTATTAGATGTGGTATTGTTGAGGAGAATGAAGCTATGCTTGCACGTTTTATGGGTGGATTAAATAGAGAGATTCAGACCATCCTAGAGTATAAGGAGTATAATAATATCACTCGTTTATTCCATCTTGCTTGTAAAGCTGAACATGAAGTGCAGGATCGATAGGCATTGGCGCAAACTAACTTTTCTGCATGTCGATCTTCATCATGGAAACTACGTGCATCCTCTACTTCCACTCCACCAGCACCTCCATCAGGTGCCACCTCCAGCCGTGATACAAGAAAGCAGGCACAACCACCACTATCTGCCAAGAGCACACCTGCCGGACCTGCGCAAAGCTCTTCTTCTTCCATGGCATCAATAGGGCACACAAGTGATATTATTTGTCGTCATTGTAAGGGAAGAGGACATTTTGCGAGAGAATGCCAATCTCAGCGTGTGATGATTGCTACTGAGGATGGTGGGTATGAGTCCGCTAGTGACTATGATGAGGAGACTTTGGCTCTTATTACACGTGAAGAACATGGTGGAGATGATTCTGATCATGAGACGCAATACATGGCTGCTGAAGATGCTGACAGGTATGAATGTTTAGTTGCTCAACGTGTTTTGAGTATGCAGGTTACACAAGCTGAGCAAAATCAGAGGCATAATTTGTTCCATACAAAGGGAATTGTGAAGGAACGTTCTGTTCGCGTCATCATAGATGGAGGGAGCTGCAATAACTTGGCTAGCATGGAGATGGAGGAGAAGCTATCTCTCACCACAAGACCACATCCACATCCTTACTACATCCAATGGTTCAACAACAGCGGCAAGGTTAAGGTAACACGTACTGCTCGTGTGCATTTTAGTATCTCTACATATGCTGATTATGTTGATTGTGATGTGGTACCTATGCAAGCATGTTCCTTATACCTTGGTAGACCATGGCAATTTGATAAAAATTCTATACACCATGGTAGAAACAATCAGTATACTCTTGTTCATAAGGATAAAAATATTACTTTGCTTCCTATGACTCCTGATTCCATTTTGAAAGATGATATTAATAGAGCTAATAAAGAAAAACAGGAGAAAAATAAGAGTGAAAATCAGATTGTGGGAAAAGAATTTGAGCAACAAATGCAGCCTAATTATAAACAATCTACTGTTGCTTCTGAAATTAAATTGAAAAGTGCATGTTTACTTGCCACCAAATCTGATATTTATGATCTAGATTTTAGCAAATCTGTTCGCTATGCTTTTCTGTGCGAAGAGACATTATTTTCATTCGAGGACATGCCTTTCTCTTTGCCTCCTGCCGTCACTAACATTTTGCAGGAGTTCACCGACGTCTTTCTACAAGACGTGCCACCGGGATTACCACCTATTCGAGGGATTGAGCATCAAATTTACTTAATTCCCGGTGCATCATTACCCAACCGTGCACCATACCGTACCAATCCAGAGGAGACGAAGGAGATTATGCGTCAAGTACCAGAACTGCTCGACAAAGGTTATATACACGAATTCGTTAGTCCTTGTGCTGTTCCTATCATTTTAGTGCCGAAAAAGGATGGTACGTCGCGTATGTGTGTTGATTGTAGAGGCATTAATAATATTACTATTCGTTATCGTCATCCTATTCCTAGGCTAGATGATATGCTTGATGAATTGAGTGGCTCTACAATATTCTCCAAAGTTGATTTGCGTAGTGGATACCATCAAATTCGTATGAAATTGGGAGATGAATGGAAAACAACATTTAAAACTAAGTTTGGATTATATGAGTGGTTAGTCATGCCTTTTGGGTTTACTAATGCACCTAGTACTTTCATGGGTTAATGAACGAAGTTTTACGTGCTCTCATTGGACGATTTGTGGTAGTTTACTTTGATGACATATCTAATTATAGCCAATCTTTGGAGGAACATTTGGAACATTTATGTGATGTTTTTATTGCTCTACGTGATGCACCTTTTGCACCGACCAAGTATCTTTTCTTGGCTATGTTGTTACTCCATAGGGAATTGAAGTTGATAAAGCCAAGATTGAAGCTATTGAGCGTTGGCCGCAGCCCAAAACGGTCACACAAGTGAGGAGTTTCCTTGGCCTCGCTGGTTTCTATAGGCGTTTTGTGAGAGATTTCAGCACCATTGCTGCACCTCTCAATGAGCTTACAAAGAAGGATGTGCCTTTTGTTTGGGGTACCGCACATGAAGAAGCCTTCACGGTATTGAAAGATAAGTTGACACATGCTCCTTTACTCCAACTTCCTGATTTTAATAAGACTGTTGAGCTTGAATATGATGCTAGTGGAATTAGATTAGGAGGTGTGTTATTACAAGATGGCAAACCTGTTGCATACTTTTCTGAAAAAATGAGTGGGCCTAGTCTGAACTATTCTTCTTATGATAACGAATTATATGCTCTTGTTCGGACCTTAGAAACATGGCAACGTTATTTATGGCCCAAGGAATTTGTTATACATTCTGATCATGAATCTTTGAAACACATTAAAAGTCAAGCCAAACTGAACCGTAGACATGCTAAATGGGTTGAATTCATTGAGACTTTCCCTTATGTCAATAAACACAAGAAGGGTAAAGAAAATGTTATTGGTGATGCATTGTCTCGTCATTATACTATGCTTTCACAACTTGACTTTAAAATATTTGGTTTGGAGACCATCAAAGATCAATATGTTCATGATGCTGAATTTAAAGATGTATTGCAGAATTGTAAGGAAGGGAGAACTTGGAGAAAGTTCGTTCTTAACAATGGATTTGTGTTTCGTGCTAACAAGCTATGCATTCCAACTAGCTCCGTTCGGCTTTTGTTGTTGCAGGAGGCGCATGGAGGAGGATTAATGGGACACTTTGGCGTCAAGAAGATGGAGGATATACTTGCAACACATTTCTTTTGGCCAAAGATGAGACGGGACGTTGAGCATTTTGTTGCTCGCTGCACTACATGTCGAAAAGCTAAGTCACGACTCAATCCTCATGGTTTATATATGCCTTTGCCTGTACCTAGTGTTCCTTGGGAGGATATATCTATGGACTTTGTTTTAGGTTTACCTCGAACAAAGAAGGGGAGGGATAGCATATTTGTTGTCGTGGATAGGTTCTCGAAAATGGCACACTTTATACCATGTCATAAAAGCGATGATGCTGTTAATGTTGCTAATTTGTTCTTTCGTGAAATTATTCGCTTGCATAGTGTGCCAAATACTATTGTTTCAGATCGTGATACTAAATTTCTTAGCCACTTTTGGGGATGTTTATGGGCTAAGTTGGGGACTAAGATGCTTTTTAGTACTACTTGTCACCCCCAAACTGATGGACAAACTGAAGTAGTCAATAGAACATTGTCTACTATGCTTAGGGCTGTTTTCAAGAATAACAAGAAAATGTGGGAAGAATGCTTGCCTCATATTGAAGTTGCTTATAATCGTTCATTGTATTCTACTACTAAGATGTGCCCTTTTGAAATTGTGTATGGTTTCCTACCTTGTGCACCTATTGATTTGTTGCCTCTTCCATCTTCAGAGAAGGTTAGTTTTGATGCTAAAGAACGTGCTGAATTGATTTTAAAAATGCATGAGTTAACTAAGGAAAACATTGAGCGTATGAATGCTAAATATAAACTTGCTGGAGATAAGGGTAGAAAACATGTTGTGTTTGCACCTGGAGATCTTGTTTGGTTACATTTGCGTAAGGATAGATTTCCTAATTTGCGCAAATCAAAGCTAATGCCACGTGTTGATGGTCCTTTTAAGGTGTCAGAGAAAATAAATGATAATGCATATAAACTTGAGCTGCCTGTAGATTTTGGGGTTACTCCCACTTTTAACATTGCAGATTTGAAGCCTTATTTGGGTGAGGACGATGAACTTTCATCGAGGATGACTTCATTTCAAGAAGTGGAGGATGATGAGGACATCAATACCATTGTTACACCCACAGCCCCTGCTGCTATACATACGGGAACGATTACTAGAGCTCGCGCAAGCCAATTGAATTATCAGGTACTTTCGTTTCTTGGTAACGATTCTAATGTTCATGAGAATATGATGCTGCCTAAATTGGATACATTTGTTTTGCTTACAAATGAAGGGCCTAGCTTGGACAAGAAAGATGAACCTTGGAGCAAGTTCAAGCATGGAGATGATGGCATGCGCAAGGGGAACAAGAACGGAGTTACAAGTGATGATTCCACGACTCTGAAGCCACCATAATGAGTGCATGAAGCATGGGACGAAATATACAAGATGCCACTTCATAAATTTCGTCCAGAGGCTATTTTAGGTGCTGCGTCACCTTATTATTGGGCCAGGCCCATGTATTTTCGAAGTACTTAAGTATAGGCTGTTTTTAGAGTCCGTATGTGTGGGGAAACAAGAGTTAGGGTTGGTTTCGGACCCGTCCACCAAGGGCCACGAAATTCCCCCTCTCTCCTCCATATATACAACCCTTAGGGCATCGTTTAGGCTTTGGGTTTTGTTTAGATTAAAAGTTCGCCATAGCTGCAACTTCGCGTACTTCGTTTGTGTTCAACGACTAGACAAAGGCGGCACAGAACCCCACCTCGATTAATAAAGCTTTCATCTTATATTCGCAATATCCAGATTGCAATCTCAGTTTCTTGCTTGTTCTTCGTTTGCCTGCAGGAAACAGACCTTCGTGGTCAGGTTGATCGTGCTCCGGCATGGTCAATAACCTTTCGGAGTTGGTTTAGCGATTGCTAAGGCGCGACGTCCTCGCACGTTCGTAGTCGGATTGTCAAAGTCAACTTCCTACAAAACGATAGTCACCATCTCATCGAAATACGGGACACCTTTGCCTCTATCACGCACGGTTCTGGACATCAGCCCTCGGATATCCGGCCCCTGAGCCCGGATGTCCGGCCCCTATAACTTCAGCCTTCCCCGTTTCACCGTATTGTCCATAACTAATTCATCCGGAGTCTGATTTTCGCGTTCTTTAGCTCGTTGAAAAGCTCTTGACATACCCCTTCCCACAAAAATACTACGAACACCATTTGACTCCATCAAATTTTTGCAATTTTGGCATCTTTGCCTAGGGCTTCCACCACAACCTCCGCATAACCACCCCCGACTTCCGCAACCTAACCAATTTTGTTCCCCATCATATTAGTGGTTGCTTGAGGAGTGATTTGAGTCTACTAAGGTGTTTAGGATACTTAGGGACTATTGCTTCTTTATCAACCACAACCACCACCATAACTTCCGCATAGGCTTGTCCACCATACACTTCCACCACCCCAACTTAACCCAATTTTGTTAGTGTTGTGAGTTGTGTCTCCTAAGGTGTTTCGGCTACTTAGGGACCGTGCTTTCAACTCCGACACCGTGTATAGCACACCACCTTACCCTCCACTTCCACATTGCCTACTCGCAAAACCCATCATTGCATTTCTGCAATCCCATTGAGCTTCCGCAACCACCATCGCATCCCGCTACCACCATTTGACATTTGACATTCGAGATTTTGAGTTCGCGGTTTTTCCGTTTCCTAAGGTGTTTCGGCTACTTAGGGACGAGTCTCCATTATATTGATATCTCCATCCAGATCACTGCCACTCATCATCGACACGGACGGTAACCTCCATATCATCTCGGTATCGTGGTATCCCTCCATTGTATATTCCCTTGCCATTGCATTGTTAGCCCCTAGCCCATTTTGCGTCACTTGCCTATCGAGACTACCATTTGAGTATTGCCGGCAACATTACTTGTGCACATTAGTGATCTACACCATACATTGCATGCATACCATACCATATCGGTATCATCTTGGTATCATATCATCCTTTGTGCCACAAGTTTGTTCCCGCATATATACAATTGCTATCTTGGTTTGTGCATTGTGCAAAATTGGCCATACAAAAAAAGAATAAGCTTTTAAGCAAAGAAAAATAGTGAACAAAGAGCTTGTAAGCAAGTGCCATAGCATCATACCACATTGCAGCAGATTGTCATATCCGATCATCTTGGATCATACCGCCGAAACATCATATACATAGCATACTTGGGATAGAAGTCGTTGCATTTTTGCATCTTATAGGTTGTGCACAAGTGTCATATCCGCCTATAGAGCAATCGTGCTAGCGTCTCTCTTGAGTTGTGCAACACGAGCGTTTTCCGTGGATTCCACATTTTGCGCTCCTCCTTGGTTGCACGACCCCATTTATCTATCCGTGTGTGTGTGTGTGTTTCCGTGTGCCATATTGCTATTGGTCTACTTGTTACACTTGCGAATTTGTGAATCCTTTCAACATTATTGACTCTTGATAACATTTTGCATCAAATTTTTTGTGCCACTATCCTCACCGAGCTCCACCATAAGCCTTATTTGTGTAGGTGTGAGAACCCGACAAGAATTGGTACCAATTGTGCTATTTCCATGTCCACATTGGAGTGATCATTGATCCACTTTCAACTTCGGTCAAGGTACATTTGGTATTCGTTCTTCTCTTTCTCGCACTCATATTTCCTCGAGTCTTGTGATGGATAGGCAAGGCATTTCATCTTCGGTCTACAACAACAACAACAAGTTCGATGCCATGCAAAACTCCACCGACGCCAAGATGCAAGCTCAAATGGAGGAGATCAAAGCCCTCATCAAGTCCTACAAGCGGTCTTCCTCATGTTCGAGAAGATGCTCAAGACCACAAGCCTCCGAGCTACCATCTCCGGCAAGGTCACATCGGCATCGACACCATCACCACCACGGACGTGAAGGTCAATAGCTCAACACCAACAACCGCTCAACGACTTCACCATCGCCCTTGGCATCTTCGCCAAGCGACTTCAAGGCATATTCCCCTATGGACATACGGCATCTTCGCCCACAAGCCTTCAAGAGAAGCTCCCCAAGCTCAAGTCCATGACTTCCACGAGCTACTACGACCTCGACATCGACCATGAGATTCCTTTCTATGGGACTCTAGAAACCGAGGAGTATCTCGACTGGGAGCGTTTGATGGACGACTACCTCAAGCTACATCAAGTTCCTCCTGAAGATCAAGTGAAGTGCGCCACAAGGAACTTCCATGACTACGCGTCCACATGGTGGCTTCACGCACCTTCGGAGACCTACAACATGAGTTGGCCCAAGAAGAAGAGAGCGTTGTGGCGCGAGTTCGTGACCCCAACCTACACGGAACAACTTCAACGCCAATTGGAGAACACCATCCAAGGATCAAAGTCCATCGACGAGTACTTCAAGGAGATGAAGAAAGCCTTGCGACGAGCCGGTGTGGACGAACCCATTTCGATGAAGTTCCACTTCATGGTGGGATTGCACAACGACATCTCCAAGACGATCTTCCTCGAGAACTACAAGTCCCTCGAGGATAACTACATTGGTGCTCTCAAGGCGGAACAAGAACTCATGAAGGCCAAAGCTTCTCCACCCCAAGCTCACTTCACGATGACCAAGCTCCATGAGAACGAGCATGAGGATAGTACCACCAAGATGTCCAATCCCGACGAGCTCCAAGATGATGCTCCCAAGTTCGACTTCACCGCCATCCCTCTTTGTGGCATTGATGATGCCGAGTCCTCCATGACTCTTTTTCAAGACGGTGCGCCGACGAGTAGAACTACGGAGACCCTCAAGGACCAAGCTTTGGAGGCGAGCGACAATGTGGCGAGCAAGGATGATGCTTCCATCTTAGGAGGCGAGCGTGATGATGTGACATCTTCGGCCTTCATCCATGGCAACGACGACGAGATGGTTGAGCATGGGATTTTCCCTTCGACCACGGCGACGTATGATGACTTGAGTGACTTTTTCCACCATATTGAGAGTGAGAGTGACTTCACCACTAGCCGCATATATGATGTGTTTCCACAATTCCCATGTGAGGAGAGCCACAACCCCCACCTCTTGAGTGAGATGAGTGACTCCACCATATGTGATTTTGAGTGCACCTATTTTTGAGGAAGTGAGTGAACCACCACATAGAGAGAGTGAGATAGTTGATAGGTCATGTGAGGCCACTTACAACACTAATGACTTGACCTCTACCTCTATTGTGTCTTCTCATTTGGTGCTAGGTCCCATATATGATGATGCGCCAATTCGCAACGACTGCGTCCTACCTTTGGACAAGACGATGGCCATGGTGGAATATGATGCTCCCCCCACATGGTTCCATCACAATGATGATCTTGACCACCGTTCGGTCTTACCCACCTCACCTACACCACATAAGTGGAATGACAAAGGTAACATAGGTGAAGGAGATGCTCTTGTCCCACTAGTGGACTATCTTAACATTGATTGTTTGCATGATGTTGATCCACCTATTTCCATGATTCATGCTAGTACGACTTCCTCATGTGATGATTTCTTGCCCATTTATGATGAGTATGATGATTCTCATGTGGAGTATTTTAGTTGTGATGCCATGTTACATAGGATTTTTTGTGACAATTCTCTAGGTCACATCATGTTTGCCAATCCGCTTGACTTGTCATATGCTATGCATCAGATCAATCATATGTCATATTTGCAATCTCTTCATAGTGACTATGCATATGCTATTAAAATAAACCCAATTTGCACATATGGCATAGATGAAAAGCTTATGGTTATTGGAATTTGTTTCTCTTGTGATGATATTGACATGCTACCTTTGCATCATTTATCTCATATGCCATGCCATAACCACCTAGCTTCGGATATGCATTGTTTTGGATGTTGTCCATTTTCTCCATATGATGTTTCCAATATTGCTCATGAGGAGACCCCCCATAGTTTCCTCATACATTTTAGGAGATTCTGATTCATCCCATTCATTGCATGATCCCAATACTTGTGTGCACCATATGCTTCCCATGAATAAACATGCTATTGATGTGCCATATACTTGCATTCTCAATTTCTGTCCCCATCGTGTTATACACAATAACTATTCTTTCATGATGGATGACATGTTCTTATACCATGCATCAAATTTCTTTGAGTGATGCTTATCTTGTACTAACTCTCATGTGCACATACACATCATGATGGATGATGTGTACATTTACCACACGCACAATTTCTTTCATTTGTGTTTCTTTTGTGTAGGTACCCTTGAATACTTGTCAACCTTGCAATCCCAAGCATGATGATTGTTTCTAGTACTTCTATGTGTATTTGCAAGCTTGGTGGAGATATCACTTATTACTTCCATGTTTGCTTTGTGCCCCATGCATATGATTATACTATGATTGATGCGGAGCATCGCAAGGTCATCCCCATGGACCTACCATCGTCTCATCAAGTGCCTACCGGACCCATGACTCGATCACGTGCAAGAGCTCTTGAAACCGAGGTGACATCTCTCCTCTCACAATTCCACTTCGATGCACATGAAGCATGGCTACTACCTCATATGGATACTTTGTGCATACTCAGGTACAATGAAGAAGCTAAAGAGCAAGGACAAGAAGAAGAGGAAGATGGACGAGAAGACGGGGAAGAAGAAGGGCTGCAGGAAAAGTCCCAGCCACCGGACGACCGGCCGGGACCGAACGTCCGGCGCCTGAAGTGTCAGCCGAGCCCCAGCGAGCGGACGTCCGGTCCAGGCCGGACGACCGGTGCCCTTGCACCCGAGGCCAATGAGCGGACATCCGGTCCGGACCGGACGACCGGCGCACCTGCACCCGAACCAAAGTCAGCGGAAGACCGACGTTTCCGGACGTCCGGCACCCCCATCACAAAGTGGAACCAGCGGACGATCGGAGGACACCGGACGTCTGGCAGCTCCTGAGACATCGGACGACCGGTCCCCAGCGGATGTCCGGTACCTGTCTGCGCACAGTGTTCGGGCCCGAGGCCCATGTACCCCTTCAATTCGTCCCCTTTGCACTTAGACTATAAATAGACACCCCATTCATCCTAGCTAGCGTTAGCATTGGTTTAGCTCATTTTAGAGATATTACATTGCTCATCCATATCGGATCTACTCCACGCGAGAGACCGCGGCCCCTCTACGGAGAAGATCCACCTTGGATTCAAGACCCCTGATGCGGAGCATCCCATGATCATCCCCATGGACCTACCATCGTTGCATCAAGAGCCAAGAGGACCCATGACACGAGCACGAGCCAGAGCTCTCGAGAACGAGGTGACTTCTTTCCTTAGTGATATCACATATGATCCACTCGAGACATGGTTACTACCTAAGTCCGAGATGCTATGCATGATCACGTGTCAAGAGGAGCCTCCCGAAGATGCACGTGAAGATGGACAAGTCGCCAAGTCCACGGATGAAGAGAACCAACGGAAACGGGCAAGTTCACCTTCCAGGCCCCAGACATCCGGCCAGGACCCCGGACATCCGGCCCCTGGAGATGCCACCACAGCAGCCGGAGCCCAGCCAGAAAAGCTACAGGGCCTGGACATCCGGCCCCGCGCCCTGGACATCTGGCCTCCCCCGAAGCCCCGGAAATTCGGCCCTCTGCCCGGAAATCCGGCCTCGTCTATCCAGAGACCGTAGAAGTCTTCACCGCCAGCCCGGACATCCGGCCACTCCTGAAGCCCCGGACATCTGGCCCGACGCCCGGACATCCGGCCTCGCCTGTTTGTGAACAGTAAAGAGCCGAAGCCCATGTACCCTCTCGCCCCCTAGACTATATATACTTCATCCCCTTCCTCTTTCTAGGGTTAGCGTTGGTTTAGCTCATATGTGAGATAGAGCTTCTCTCATCCATACCGATCTCCTCCTCGAGAGAGACTGCGGCCCCTCTTCGGAGAAGATCAACTTGGATTCAAGACCCCCCCTCTTGGGCGGCCCCATCAAGACCTCCTTCAAGGAGAAGAACCCGTTACTTTGTATCGTCCTTTGTTGACCTTGGATCATCGTGTATCTCTTTGTGTTTCGAGGATCTAGCATATGTGTAATGCAATCTTGTTGGTTAGAGTGTTTCTCTCGTGTTTCCCTCGTGAATCCCCTTGTGTTCTTCGTGTTTCTCTTTGGGATCCGCTCCTTTCGTGAAAGATCGGCCATCTAGGGTTTCACCCTACATCATCTTGGTATCATGAGCCACATTGATCACGATTTCGGAGCCTTCCCGTTGTGTTTCTAGCCTTGTTTTGTTGTTTTTTCGTCCTAATCCGAAAATTGCCCCAAGAAAATAGCCCCAAATTTTTTTTGTGATTTGTTGGTGTGATGAAGTTTTGTTGGATTTGATCCGCGGATTTCGTGTGTTGCAGGTAGATCTAGCTTCCCCCCACCTTTTCCCCAAATTCCATCCACAAAATCTTCCAAATTTTGCCCCAGATTTGACCTCTCCACGCGGTGTTCTTCGAATTCTTCCACGGATCCAGCGCCCGGACATCCGGTCCGACCAGCCCGGACATCCGGCACCCCGGACATCTGGCCATCACCCCCGGACATCCGGCCCCTGGCAGCAAAACAACCCATCCACCATAGGTTTCCCGCCTAACTCTCGCCAAATTTCGTTCCGGTGCCCACATACATTTCCGCATACCTCCACCACTTCCGCATAGCACCAACCTAGCCTTTCCCGCTACTAACTCCGACAATTTTGCCAAATTTTGCTTTGAGAATTTGAGTTGCGGTACCGTATCCTTTTATGTTTCGGCTATCTAGGTATGGTTCGACACTGACATCACCGCTGCTCATTTTTGCCACGGACGTGTCATCAACAACGACCACCTCGACTACGACTTGGTATTCGTGCCACCATTTTGACACCATACCGGAAGCAAGACCGGTAACCTCATCTTGGTATTGGACATATCACTCTTGCCATTACATTGATAACCACATGGCCTTACTTTCGCATTGCTTACCCATCGAGACTAGCCCTTGAGTATTGCCGCAATGTGACTTGTGCACATTAGTGTTCATACTTCCCATAGCATACATACCATCATCGTGTTGCATCTCTTGGTATCATCACTTGTGTCACAAAGTTGTTGTCACATACACAATTGCTATCTTGCTTCATGAAACATTGCATGAGAAAAGAGCTCAAACATCAAAGAGCCAAACAAGCTTTTAAGCAAAAGAGGAAAGACAAGCAAAGACCAAGAACCATAGCATCATACAACATTAAGATTATCATACTCGATCATCTTGGATCAATGCATAGGAACATCATACATATAGCATACTTGGGATAGAAGTCGTTGCATTTTTGCTTAGTAGGTTGTGCACAAGTTCGTATCCGCCTATTGTGCAATCATGCTAGCGTCTCTCTAGTGTTGTGCAACAAGAGCATCTTGGTGAATTCCACATTCTGGCTCATCCTTGGTTGCATAACCCCATCTTCTCTATTTGCATGTGTGTTTCCGTGTACCATATCTTGCTATTGGTCTACTTGTTGCATTTGCAAATTCGTGAATCTTTTCCAACATTATTGAGTCTCACTTACAATTGCATCAAATTTTGTGCCACCGTCCTAACCGCTCCACCATAAGCTTTTACTTGTGTAGGTGTGAGAACCGACAAGAATTGGTACCAATTGTGCTATTTCCTTGTTACACATTGGAGTCATCTTTGATCCATTATCAACATCGGTCAAGGTACATTTGATATTGGTTCTTCCCATTCTTCCACTCACACTTGTCTTGGAATGATGGATAGGCCAAGTACTTCTACCAACCCCCTCTTCATGGAGCAAGACGACGACATGAACTCCTTCGTCACCAAGAGTCACCTCTTTGGTGCACAACGTGCTTTGCATCAAGAGCAACAAGCTATGAGTGAATGCATCGACAACCTTGCCGCCGACTTGCGACTTTCCGAGCAACGTACAAGGGACTACTTCGACCACAAGCTCGACGATCACAAGCAAGAGAATGACGCATAAGGGTGCATATTGGAATGGCAAACAATGTTGCCTAAGGAAGTTTTCATTTTCTTTGGACAAAAAAACCATTTTCCATTTTTCGAGTGCCTAAAAGGAGGTTTTTTTGTGAAGGAACTACCAAATAATTGTTGCAAAAATGGACCAAATCAATTTTATAAAATACTAGGCCATGTTTAATGCACAATTGACTAAATGGTTGGGTGTAAAAAGTTTTGATCCACCTCTCATGAAAAAGACAAATTTCCGTTGATTTAGTTGGAAGCGGGTCAAATTTGAACTGTAGCTGCCTTGTAGTTTGCTCTTTATTTTATCCAAAAATCATTTCTAGGTACATAAGTATCTATTTAATCATAGAAACACCAAAAAAATTCCAAGATTCAACCACTAGCTAAGAACGGTCATTCCCGCCGTTTTGACCGCATTTTGAAACGGGCTTAAAAAATTCAAAAAAAATCAAAAAATTGGGAAACCTTCGCATTGTGTCATTATATGTGGCCAAGTTCCTAGGAAAAATAACAAACTTGTAATACGGTAATTATTTTAAAAAAGTGTTCTCAAAAACGAGCTATCACGTGTGGAGATCAATGGCTTTCAAGCCAAATGATCAATCTTATGGCCACATTCATGGCATAATTTGTTCAAATGATCCCATATTGTGCACAAGGGTGTATATTGGAATGGAAAACAATGTTGCCTAAGGAAGTTTTCATTTTCTTTGGACGAAAAAACCATTTTCCATTTTTCGAGTGCCCAAAAGGAGGTTTTTTTGTGAAGGACCTCCCAAATAATTGTTGCAAAATTGGACCAAATCATTTTTATAAAATACTAGGCCATATTTAATGCACAATTGACAAAAAATTTGGTCGTCAAAAGTTTTGATCCACCTCTGGTGAAAAAGACAAATTCCCGCTGATTCAGTAGGAAGCGGGTCAAATTTGAACTGCAGCTGCCTCATAGTTTACTATTTATTTTTTCCAAAAATCATTTATAGTTATATAAGTACCTATTTAATCATAAATACATGGTTTGATGGCGATACGTCGAGGTTTGGGTGGTGGCCAAGGCCCCCAACTCTTGAGCGCGTAAACTCGCATGCCCGACGCGTGGTCACCGCGTGACCGTGGCGTTGCCATGTGTTCTGGGCAGCCTAGGCATGTCTAGTGGGTTGGGCACTCCCCGGGTAGGTTCTAGGAAGAAAATTACAACATAAGATTCTCACGAGGAGACCTATCGATACTCAAACATGAATTAGCAGCCAAGTGTTTGATTAGCGGTATGGGAAATGCACATGGCCAGTGGGCGTGAGTTTTTGCTGAGGATGATCATCGACTAAGAAGAATGTCTTCAGAAATTTTCAGATCAAAAGGAGGATCCTAGGTGGTACTTGCTTTGCAAAGTACCACACTGGACAGAAATATGAATGTTGAAGCTGGGCTCAAAATAATGAATGGATTGAGCTGAAATTTGGTGGAGGATGGTTATTTGGGCATTGGAGAGCACCATAGAAAATTGATACCATTTGGACATGCCAAAGTGGTACTTCCTTCACAATGCTCTTCTATGGACAGAAACTTGGGAAAACTAGTGAGAGAAATTGGATGAATGAAATAAGCTCAAATTTGGTGTAGGTAAGTTACATAGGTATGGTTATGCCTTGGTAGATTTTCAGATCATTTGGGTAAGCCTAGCTAGTACTTACTTCACAAAGCTTCTCTCGAGGTAGAAACTTTGAAAATTTCCTGAGAAAGATTGACTAGGAAAATGGAGCTGAATATTATCATGTGGCAATGATTTGGGTATGGAAGAGTGCCCAAAGAGTTTGAGGTTAATAGGAGGGGTCTAGATAACACTTGCTTTGCAACGTGCCAATTTGGCCATAAAATATAAATTTAACCTGGGCTCACATAGATAATTTTCCTGAGCTGAAATTTGGAGGAGGGTGATAATTTGGGCATATGAAGAAACTGTATAAATTTCATGTCATTTGGATATATAAAAAAGGTACTTCCTTCACAATGCTTCTAGGTGGACAAAAAACTTTGGAAATTTGCCGAGGAAGATTTGCTAGGCAAGTGGAGCTGAATTTTGTCATGCGGTAATGATTTGGATAGGAAAGAGTGCCCAAAAATTCCAAGGGCAATCAAGAATATATAAATAGCACTTCCTTCATAAAGTGCTGTCGTGAACAAAATAGGAAAATGAATATTGTTGAATTAGTTTTGAACTAGGCAAGGAAGGATTTTTACATATTTGATGAAGATATGACCCAAAGAATTTATGAGATTTTTTTGGGAATTTTGGGAATGACAGGAATATAGGTTGCTTCACAACCTAGGGCAAAAACTCCCACATGGACATGACACATAGGCAAAACTGATGAGGTGGCGCCTAGTCATAGCAACCCACCACAATTTACAAGGTTATGACCATCTATATTGGTCATGATCAGCTAGAAATAAGGCAGCAGACCAGTGCTATCTGCTTTATGACCATTTCGTGTAAGGAAATTACGACCTTTCTGACCAAAATGGTCGTTATAGTTTAGGTTTTGGAGCCCCCCGAACAACTTTTGACCAATTGGTCTGAAATGGTCATAGATCTATGACCAATTCTTCCAGGGTCACTAACAGAAGGTCAGAAGTTGACATATTTCTTGTAGTGGAAGAAGCCTTTGTGCTAGCTCGAGAATGGCAACGCCAATGTGAACAAGAACAAGAGGAGAGAGCGCGACAACATCAAGATGCACAAGACACCGAGGCGGAACGCCAAGAACAACAACTACGCGAAGCTCAAGCACTTGAAGCGCAACGTGCACTTCATGAATCAAGTCGTGCCATAGTCGATCGAGGCCGACAAGCTCGACTACATCAAGAAGCACTTCGCGATGAAGCTCAAGAAAGAATTTACCAAAGACGTGTGCATCGACAAGCTCCTCCTCAAGATAGACAAGCTCCTCGTCAAGATAGACAAGATCCCCCTCAAGCGAGACAAGAACATCAAGTCCATCGAGAGCAAGAAGACAATGGACCCAATCCTCGCCAAGAGCAACATGAGGAAGACATCCAACTTCGCCAAGAGCACCACGACTTGAACAATCATCTACAACATGGGCGTCATCATCCCCGACCCCAACACAATGAAGAGCAACGCTACGGCAAGCTCAAGTTCACCATGCCCAGGTTCAACGGAAGCAACGATCCCGAAGAATACCTTTCATGGGCATTGAAAGTTGACAAGATCTTCCATTTGCACAATTATGAAGAAGAGAAGAAGATCGCAATGGCATCCCTTGAGTTCCAAGACTATGTCCTCATTTGGTGGGAACAGGTCATTGAGCGCCACGAGGAAAGAGGTGAACCACCCATCACTACTAGGGCACAAATGAAGGATGTCATGAGAGCACGCTTCGTGCCTACCTACTACAACCGCGACCTCTTCAAGAAACTTCAACAACTCAAGCAAGGAACCAAGAGCGTTGAAGAGTACTAGAAGGAAATGGAGATTGCCATGATATGAGCCAATGTCAAAGAAGATGATGAGCAAACTATGGCAAGGTTCTTGAATGGACTCAATCATCCTATCAATAAGATCGCCGACTTCCAACCATACTCGAACCTCATCGAGCTAGTGCATCAAGCTACCAAAGCGGAACGGAAAGTACAAGACGACTTCAAGTATGCCAAGTTCTCATCAAAGTCCTATGGCCTCTCCAACAATCAAGCTTCGACGACTCCAACACCTTCTACCTCAACCAAGCCTTCTACAAGCAACGGCGACAAGTCAAGTTACAACAAAGCTTCGACAAGCTCAAGTCGTCCTCCTACTACAAGCAACTTCAAGAAAGATCCATCATCATCTACTCCACCCGATGAGACCATCAAGACAAGTTCTATCAAATGCTTCACATGCGGAGGCCTTGGCCACAAGTCCTCCGAGTGCACAAACAAGCGCACCATGGTCCTCAACGACGACGGAACCTATGACTCCATGAGTGAAGGAGAAATGGAAGCTCTTGAGCAAGTGGCCATGCACCGACAAGTGAACAATGAAGATGAAGATGACCAAGTCTTTTGCGATGAAGATTCAAGTCCTGCTCTTATTGTCTCCAAGGTCTTGACTCTTCAACATCAACAAGACTAAGATCAAAGATGCCATATCTTCCACACAAAGGCCAGCATCAATGGACGTTCCGTCAAGGTCATCATCGATGGAGGTAGTTGCCACAACTTAGCAAGTGAAGAACTATGCTCCAAGCTCCAATTGGTCAAGATGAAGCACCCTCACCCCTAAAAGGTTCAATGGCTAAGCGACACCGGCACCATACAAGTCGAGCATAGAGTACAAGTCTCTTTCAAGATCGGCGCCTATGAAGACACATTGGAATGTGATGTCCTTCCGATGACCATTTGCCACCTCCTTCTTGGACGGCCATGGCAATTTGACCGAGGTGTCATTCACAATGGGCGTACAAATCACTATAGCTTCAAGATGAAAGGGAAAGATTTTGTGCTACATCCTATGTCTCCAAGCCAAGTGCTCGCCGACAAGCAAGCCACCCATCTTGGAGAAAATAGTGAGAGAGAGACCCACCAAAAAGAGAGTGAGCGCCACAAGCCCAAATTGAGTGCCTCCACGATGAGCGACAAGAAAAACTTAGTTCTCTTTGCCACCAAACGAGAGATGAGAGAAGTGTGTGAGAACCCATCAAGTGTCCTACACTATGTCCTCTTGTGCAAGGACGAGGTCACAAAAACTAACAACTCTCACGATCTACCTTTGGTGATATCTTCTATATTGTAGGAATTCCAAGATGTTTTCCCCGATGAGCTACCTCCGGGTCTACCTCCACTACGAGGCATTGAGCACCGAATTGATCTCATCCCCGGAGCGCCGCTTCCCAACAAAGAAATACAAAGGCAAGTAAAGCATCTCATAGACCATGGACATGTGCATGAAAGTTTGAGCCCTTGTGCCGTACCGGTCATTCTTGTGCCAAAATGTGATGGTAGCTTTCGCATGTGCTCCGATTGTAGACCTATCAATGCTATCACCGGTAGATATAGGTACCCCGTTCCACGCCTTGATGATATGCTTGATGAACTTAGCGGTGCCACTATCTTTTCCAAAATTGATCTTAAAAGTGGTTACTATCAAATCCGCATACAATAGGGTGATGAATGGAAAACCTCTTTCAAAACAAAGTTTGGTCTTTATGAGTGGTTAGTCATGCCTATGGGTTTATCGGAAGCACCCGGTACTTTCATGCGTCTTATGCATTACATGTTTCGCCCTTACATTGGTGAATTTGTTGTTGTCTACTTTGATGATATCCTTGTGTTTAGAAAATCTCTCAAAGAGCATGTCACCCACCTTTGAACCGTGCTACAAACTCTTCGAAAAGAGCAACTTTATGCTAATATGGAAAAATGCCTATTTGGTGTTGATAAGCTTGTTTTCTTGGGTTTCGTAGTTTCTTCTAAGGGTGTTCATGTTGATGAATCTAAGATCAATGCTATTAAAAGTTGGCCCCAACCAACCAATTTGCAACAAGTGCGTAGTTTTCTTGGTTTAGCCGGTTTCTACCGTAGATTTGTGAAGGATTTTAGCACCATTGCTTCATCTTTGCATGCTTTGAGTAAGAAAAATGCACCATTTGTTTGGGGAACATCTCAAGATATTGCTTTCAATGAGCTTAAGAATTTGCTTACTCATGCTCCCGTGCTTGCATTAGCCAACTTTGACAAACCTTTCGAAATTCATTGTGATGCTAGTGGTAATGGCATCGGAGGCGTGTTAACGGAAGAGAAGCGCCCCATTGCATACTTTAGTGAGAAACTATCCGGAGCGCAACTCAATTTCCCCATATATGACAAGGAGCTATATGCTTTAGTGCGAGTTTTCCAAGAATGGGAACATTACCTTCGCCCACATGAGTTCATCATCCATACCGACCATGAAACACTTAAATACCTTAAGGGTCAAACTAAGTTGAACAAGCGTCATGCTAAATGGAGTGAATTTATTGAGTCATTTCCCTATGTCATCAAGTACATTAAGGGTAAAGAAAATGTTGTGGGAGATGTGCTTTCCCGTATATGCATGCTTGTCACTAACCTTGAGTTGAATGTCATTGGTTTTGAGCATATCAAAGACTTGTATGAACATGATCCTACATTCGCCATACCTTATGCCAAGTGTTTGATGCATACTTCTTGGGATCGATACTACATCAAAGATTGATATCTTATGAGAGCTAACAAACTTTGCATCCCCGAGTCCTATTTTCGTTTGTTGCTTTTGCAGGAATCTCATGGAGGCGGACTCATGGGACACTTTGGACATGACAAGACATTTGCTACGCTCTCCAAGAACTACTTTTGGCCCAAGATGCATCGCGACGTCAATCGCTTCACCAACCGTTGTTCTACATGTCGCAAAGCTAAGTCTAAAGCCCAATCTCATGGCCTCTATATGCCACTTCCAATTCCATATCAACCATGGGAAGATATTAGCATGGACTTTGTGCTTGGTTTGCCTAGAACTCGAAATGGCAAGGATTCCGTTTTTGTTGTTGTGGACCGTTTCTCCAAAATGGCTCATTTCATTCCTTGCAACAAGATAGATGATGCTTCACATATTGCAAATTTGTTTTGTAGGGAAATCTTGCGCCTTCATGGAGTGCCAAAGACGATTGTCTCGGACCGCAACGTCAAGTTCTTGAGTTACTTTTGGAAGACCCTATGCGCCAAGCTCGGAATCAAGCTCTTGTTCTCTTCAGCATACCATCCATAAACCGACGGCCAAACGGAGGTCACCAGCCGTACGCTCTCCACCCTACTACGCGTGTTGATAAAGAAGAACATCAAGGAGTGGGAAGAGTGCCTACCCATCGCCGAGTACGCCCACAACCGAGCAAGACATTCGACTACCGACAAGTCCCCCTTCGAGGTCGTCTATGGCTTCAACCCATTGTCCCCATTGGACATTCTACCTCTACCGCTACAAGAGCGCACAAACATGGACGCGAGTGCACGAGCCAACTTCATCAAGAAGATGCATGAAGATACAAGGAACACCATCGAGCTCCAAGTACAACAACTCGCGACCAAGCTTAACGCCAACAAGCAACCCATGATGTTCCATGTTGGAGATCTTGTGTGGCTACACCTTAGCAAGGATCGCGTCCCCAATGAACGCAAGTCCAAGCTACTACCACGAGCAGATGGACCCTTCAAGGTGCTTGCACGCTACAACTACAATGCATACAAGATCCACAGCCCACGCGACAAGTACTCCGTGAGCGACGTCTTCAACATCAAAGATCTCTCCCCGTACCATGGTGATGAGGATTTCGATCCGAGGTCGGATCTTTCCCAGGGGAGGGGAGATGATGCGGAGCATCCCATGATCATCCCCATGGACCTACCATCATCGCATCAAGAGCCAAGAGGACCCATGACACGAGCACAAGCCAGAGCTCTCGAGAACGAGGTGACTTCTTTCCTTAGTGATATCACATATGATCCACTCAAGACATGGTTACTACCTAAGTCTGATATGCTATGCATGATCAGGTGTCAAGAGGAGCCTTCCGAAGATGCACGTGAAGACGGACAAGTCGCCAAGTCCACGGATGAAGAGAACCAACGGAAACGGGCAAGTTCACCTTCCAGGCCCCGAACATCCGGCCAAGACCCCGGACATCCGCCCCCTGGAGATGCCACCACGGCAGCCGCATCCCGGCCAGAAAAGCTACAGGGCCCGGACATCCGGCCCCGCGCCCCGGACATCTGTCCTCCCCCGAAGCCCCGGAAATACGGCCCTCTGCCCGGAAATCCGGCCTCGTCTATCCAGAGACCGCAGAAGTCTTCACCGCCAGCCCGTACATCCACCCCCCCAGCCCGGACATCCGGCCACTCCTGAAGCCCCGGACATCTGGCCCGACGCCCGGACATCCGGCCTCACTTGTCTGTGAACAGTAAAGGGCCGAAGCCCATGTACCCTCTCGCCCCCCTAGACTATATATTCTTCATCCCCTTCCTCTTTCTAGGGTTAACGTTGGTTTAGCTCATATGTGAGATAGAGCTTCGCTCATCCATACCGATCTCCTCCTCGAGAGAGACTGCGGCCCCACTTCGAAGAAGATCAACTTGGATTCAAGACACCCCCCTCTTGGGCAGCCCCATCAAGACCTCCTTCAAGGAGAAGAACCGGTTACTTTGTATCGTCCTTTGTAGACCTTGGATCATCGTGTATCTCTTTGTGTTTCGAGGATCTAGCACATCTGTAATCGAATCTTGTTGGTTTGAGTGTTTCTCTCATGTTTTCCCTCGTGAATCCCATCGTGTTCTTCGTGTTTCTCTTTGGGATCCGCTCCTTTCATAAAAGATCGGCCATCTAGGGTTTCACCCTACATCAACCCCTTTACGGGAAGATCCCCTTATGGATTCAAGACCTCCTCACGGAGAAGAACCGGTTGCCGTGTATCATCCCTAGTTGTCCATGGATTCGTGTATCGTTCTATGTACTCGAGGATCTAGCCCATGTGTGACTTATTCGTGTCGATTTAGTGATTTCCTCTTGTGTTTTCCTTCCGTTCTTCCTCATGTTCTTCGTGATTTCCCCGGGATCCGCTCCTTTCGTGAAAGATCGGGCGATTAGGGTCTCTACCCTACATCATCTTGGTATCATGAGCAAGGTTGATCATGATTTCGGAGCCCCCCTCTTCATTTTCTAGCTTGATTTTGTTGTTTTTCGTCCTAATCCAAAAATCCCCATAAAAATAGCCCCAAATTTTTTTCATGTGTTTTGTGAGTTTTGATGATGTTTTGTTGGTTTTGATCCGTGAATTTGTTGTGTTGCAAGTGGATCTAGGCTTCCCCCACCATCTCCACCTTGAAATCCCTCCCAAATTTCCCATATTCCGCCCAAAACCGCCTCCTGGATCTGAAATTTCGCGTTGACCCTGACCACCGGACGACCGTCACTTCACCGGACATCCGGCGACCCAGGAAGCACCGGACGTCCGACCTTACCGGACGGCGGGGGACTGGACATCCGTCCATCTTCGGAAGACCGCTCCTTCCACCACATCATCCGCTACACCACCACTGACTTTCCGCAAACTTTGCCTATATCCCAACTCACACCACCACCTAACCACTACCTACTCCGACGATTTTGCTCGCACTTGGTTTTAAGAATTTGAGTTGCGGTACTGTATCCTTTTGTGTTTCGGCTATCTAGGTACGGTTCGACATCAACATCACCGCCGCTCACTTTCACCACGGACGCGTCATCAACAACGACCACCTCGACTATGACTTGGTATTCGTGCCACCATTTTGACACCATACCGGAAACAAGACCGGTAACCTTATATTGGTATTAGACATATCATTCTTGCCATTACATTGATAGCCATCATAGCCTTACTCCTTTTGCGTTGCTTACCCATCGAGACTAGCCATTGAGTATTGCCGACAATGAGACTTGTGCACATTAGTGATCATACTTCCAATAGCATACATACATACATCATTGTTGCCGATATTGGTATCATCTCTTGTGTCACAAAGTTGTCATCGCATACTCACTTACTATCTTGGTTCGTTAAGCATTGCAAGAGAAAAGAGCTCAAACATCAAAGAGCCAACCAAGCTTTTAAGCAAAGAGGAAAGATAAGCAAAGAGCTTTTAAGCAAGAACCGTAGCATCATACAACATTAAGATTGTCATACTCCATCATCTTGGATCATATCATAGCAACACCTTGCATAAAACATATTTGGGACAGAAGTCGTTGCATTTTTGCTAAGTAGGTTGTGCAGAAGTTCTTGTATCCGCCTATCGTGCAACCGTGCTAGCGTCTCTCTAGTGTTGTCCAACAAGAGCATTTTTGTGGATTCCACATTTTGGCTCACCCTTGGTTGCACAACCCCACTTATATTTTTGCATGTGTGTTTCCGTGTACCGTATATGCTTGGTATACTTGTTACATTGCATCTTGCGAATCTTCTCCAACATTATTGAATCTTGCTTACATTCACATTAAAAAATTGTGCCACCATCCTAACCAAGCTCCACCATAAGCTTTTACTTGTGTAGGTGTGAGAAACCGACGGGAATTTGTAACAATTGGGCTATTTCCTTGTCCTACATTGGAGTGATCATCGATTCACTTTCAACTTCGGTCATGGTACATTTGGTATTCGTTCTTCTCTTTCTACCACTCACATCTGTCTTGAAATGATGGATAGGCCAAGTACTTCTACCAACCCACTCTTCATGGAGCAAGACGACGACATGAACTCCTTCGTCACCAAGAGTCACCTCTTTGGTGCACAACGTGCTTTGCATCAAGAGCAACAAGCTATGAGTGAACGCATCGACAACCTTGCCGCCGACTTGCGACTTTCCGAGCAACGTACAAGGGACTACTTCGACCACAAGCTCGACGATCACAAGCAAGAGAATGACGCAAGGATGGATGAGATTCGCACTTTTTTGCTCAACCGCTCTTCTTCCACTTCAAGAAGGAGCCACTCAAGTCGCCATTCCGACTTTACCCTCTCCGGCTCAAGTACACCGACATCGAACACTCTTCGTCGAGCCGTGTGCACCGACCGTCAAGCAAACCTTAATCCACTCTGAGACACCGACTCTCAAGAGCGCCGACGACGTCAAGCCGAAGAAGCCTTTGTGCTAGCTCGAGAACAGCAACAACAATGTTAATATGAAGAGGAAGAACGCGCGCGTCTACACCAACATGCACAAGATGCCGAGGCTCAACGTCAAGAACAACAACTCCGTGACGCTCAAGCACTCGAGGCGCAACAAGCTCTACGCGATGCGAGTCGAGCCGTTGCCGACCGAGGCCGACAAGCCCGTGAAGAAAAGAAATTCACGAACGACGATTTCAAGATCGCATGCATAGTCTAGTTCCCCCTCGAGCTCAACGCGCTCCTCCACAAGTTCGCCAAGACCATCAAGTTCATCAAGAGCATGAAGACAATGGGAATCCTTCACGTCAAGAACATCACAAGTTGAACAATCATCTACAACATGGGCGTCATCATCCCCGACCCCAACACAATGAAGAACAATGCTACGGCAAGCTCAAGTTCACCATGCCAAAGTTCAACGAAAGCAACGATCCCGAAGAATACCTTTCATGGGCATTGTAAGTTGACAAGATCTTCCGTTTGCACAATTATGAAGAAGAGAAGAAGATCGCGATGGCATCCCTTGAGTTCCAAGACTATGTCCTCATTTGGTGGGAACAAATCATAGAGCGCCACGAGGCAAGAGGTGAACCACCCATCACTACTTGGGCACAAATGAAGGATGTCATGAGAGCACGCTTCGTACCTACCTACTACAACCGCGACCTCTTCAAGAAACTTCAACAACTCAAGCAAGGAACCAAGAGCGTTGAAGAATACTACAAGGAGATGGAGATTGCAATGGTAAGAGCCAATGTGACGGAAGATGATGAACAAACTATGGCACGTTTCTTGAATGGACTCAATCATCCTATCAAGAAGATCACCGACTTCCAACCATACACAAATCTCATCGAGCTCATGCACCAAGCTACCAAAGCAGAACGCCAAGTGCAAGATGATTTCAAGTATGCCAAGTTCTCATCCAAGTCCTACGGTTTCTCCAATAACCAAGCTTCAATGACTCCAACACTGACTACAAGACCCTCTACTTCCAACATCGACAAGTCGACTTCCAAGAAAGCTTCGCCAACAACAAGCAACCCTAATACGAGCAACTTCAAGACGAGAGTTTCATCATCATCAACCCCTACCGATGATACCGTCAAGACGAGTTCCCTCAAGTGTTTCACTTGCGGCGGCCGAGGCCACAAGTCCTATGAGTGCACCAACAAGTGCACCATGATCTTCAATGACGATGGCACTTATGATTCCATGAGCGAAGGAGAAATGGAAGCCCTTGAGAAAGTCGCCATGCACCGCCAAGTGAACAATGAATAAGAACAAGTCTTTTGTGATGAAGACTCAAGTCCCACACTTGTTGTCTCCAAAGTCTTCACTCTCCAACATCACCAAGAAGAAGACCAACGATGCCACATATTCCACACCAAGGCCGGCATCAATGGACGATCCGTCAAGGTCATCATCGATGGAGGGAGTTGTCACAATGTCGCAAGTGAAGGACTTTTCTCCAAGCCCCAATTGCCCAAGACGAAGCACCCACATCCATACAAAGTGCAATGGCTTAGTGACTCCGGCACTATCCAAGTCGAGCACCGAGTATAAGTCTCCTTCAAGATCGGCGCCTACGAAGACACCTTGGAGTGCGACCTCGTTCTAATGACCGTTTGTCATCTTCTCCTTGGACGTCCATGGCAATTCGATAGAGGAATCGTCCACAATGGCCGAACGAACCACTACATCTTCAAGATGAAGGGGAAGGAGTACGTCCTCCGTCCAATGTCGCCAAGTCAAGTGATCTTCGACAAGCAAAACACCCATCGTGGAGAGAATAGTGAGAGATCGAGCCACCAAAAAGAGAGTGAGCGCCGCAAGCCCAAATTGAGTGCCTCCACGATGAGTGAAAACAAGAACCTAGTTCTATTTGCCACCAAACGTGAGATGAGAGAAGTGTGTGAGAACCCATCTAGTGTCCTACACTACGTCCTCGTGTGCAAGCACAATGCACCACAAACTAACACCTCTCACACTCTTCCTCTAGTGTTGTCTTCTCTTTTGCAGGAATTTCACGATGTTTTCCCCGATGAGCTACCTCCGGGACTACCTCCACTTCGAGGCATTGAGCACCGCGTCGACCTCATCCCCGGAGCGCCACTTCCAAACAAAGCTCCCTACTACGTCAACCCCGACGAAACAAAAGAAATACAAAGGCATGTAAAGCATCTCATATACCGTGGACATGTGCGTGAAAGTTTGAGCCCTTGTGCCGTTCCGGTCATTCTTGTGCCAAAACGTGATGGTAGTTTTCGCATGTGCTCCAATTGTAGACCTATCAATGCTATCACCGTTCGTTATAGGTATCCCATTCCTCGCCTAGATGATATGCTAGATGAGCTTAGTGGTGCCACTATATTTTCCAAAATTGATCTTAAGAGTGGTTACTATCAAATTCACATACAAGAGGGCGATGAATGGAAAACCGCATTCAAAACCAGGTTTGGTTTGTATGAGTGGTTAGTCATGCCTATGGGTCTCTCGGAAGCACCGGGCACTTTTATGCGTCTTATGAATCATGTCTTTCGCCCTTACATTGGTATATTTGTTGTGGTTTACTTCGATGACATTCTTGTGTTTAGCAAATCTATCCAAGAGCATGTCACCCATGTCCGCACCGTTTTGCAAACTCTTAGGAAAGAGTGTCTCTATGCTAATATGGAGAAATGCCTTTTTGGTGTTGATAAGCTCGTTTTCTTGTGTTTTGTTGTCTCTTCTAAGGGTGTTCATGTAGATGAGTCCAAGATCAATGCTATTAAGACTTGGACGCAACCAACCAACTTGCATGAAGTCTGTAGTTTCCTTGGTCTTGTGGGTTTCTATCGTCACTTTGTAAAGGATTTTAGCACCATTGCTTTGCCTTTGCATGCTTTGAGCAAGAAGAATGCGCCTTTTGTTTGGGGACCATCCCAAGATACCGCATTCAATGAGCTTAAGAATTTGCTTACTCATGCTCCCGTGCTTGCTTTACCCAACTTCAACAAGCTTTTGAGATTCATTGCGATGCTAGCGGTAATGGCATAGGAGGTGTGTTAACGCAAGAGAAGCGCCCCATAGCTTACTTTAGTGAGAAACTTTCTGGAGCGCAACTCAATTATCCCATCTATGAAAAAGAGCTATACGCTTTAGTCCGCGTTTTGCATGAATGGGAACACTACCTTCGTCCCCATGAGTTTATCATTCATACCGATCATGAGACTCTCAAGTATCTTAAGGGACAAACTAAGTTGAACAAGCGTCATGCTAAATGGAGTGAATTTATTTAGTCTTTTCCCTATGTCATCAAGTACATCAAGGGTAAAGAAAACATAGTAGCGGATGCTCTTTCCCGCATTTGCATGCTTGTCACGCAACTTGAGTTAGATGTCATTGGCTTCGAGCATATCAAAGACTTATATGAGCATGATACAACTTTTTCCATTCCTTATGCCAAGTGTTTGTCGAATACATCTTGGGAACGCTATTACATCAAAGATGGCTACCTTATGAGAGCTAACAAACTTTGCATTCCTGAGTCCTCGCTTCGTTTGTTGCTTTTGCAGGAATCTCATGGAGGAGGCTTAATGGGACACTTCAGACGTGACAAGACGTTCGACACGCTCTCGAAAAGCTACTTTTGGCCTAAGATGTTTCGGGATGTCAGTCGTTTCACCAACCGGTATTCTACATGTCGCAAAGCTAAGTGCAAAGCTCAATCTCATGGTCTATATATGCCTTTACCGATTCCATACCAACCTTGGGAAGACATTAGCATGGACTTTGTACTTGGTTTGCCTAGAACTCGAAATGGGAAAGATTCCATATTTGTCGTTGTGGACCGTTTCTCCAAAATGGCACATTTTATTCCTTGTCACAAGATATACGATGCTTCACATGTTGCTAATCTCTTTTGTAGGGAAATATTGCGTCTCCATGGTGTGCCAAAGAAAATTGTCTCGGACCGCGACGTCAAGTTCCTTAGCTACTTTTGGAAGACCCTATGCGCCAAGCTCGGAATCAATCTACTCTTCTCCATGGCGTACCATCTGCAAACCGACGGCCAAACGGAGGTGACAAACCGCACACTCTCCGCTCTACTTCGAGTACTCATCAAGAAGAACATCAAGGAGTGGGAGGAGTGCCTACCTATCGCCGAGTTCGCCTACAACCGAGCAAGACAGTCAACAACTGGCAAGGCTCCTTTCGAGGTCATTTACGGATTCAACCCATTGCCACCATTGGACATTCTTCCTCTACCACTCCAAGAGCGCATCAATTTGGACGCAAGTGCGCGTGTGACACATCTCAACAAGATGCATGAATATACAAGAAACACCATCGAGCGCCAAATTCAACGCCTTGCGACCAAGCTCAACTTCAACAAGCAACCTATGGTCTTCAACATTGGTGATCGAGTGTGGCTACACCTTCGCAAGGACCGCTTCTGATGTAGGGTGGAACCCTATATGGCCGATATTTCACGAAAGGAGCAGATCCCAAAGAGAAACACGAAGAACACAAGGGGGATTCACGAGGGAAAACATGAGAGAATCACTCAAACCAACAAGATTCGATTACACATGTGCTAGATCCTCGAAACAGAAAGAGATACACGATGATCCACAGTCAACAAAGGACGATACAAGTAACCGGTTCTTCTCCTAGAAGGAGGTCTTGATGGGGCCGCCCAGGAGGGGGTCTTGAATCCAAGTTGATCTTCTCCGAAGAGGGGCCGCAGTCTCTTTCGAGGAGGAGATCGGGATGGATGAGCGAAGCTCTATCTCGAAGTA
Source organism: Triticum urartu (assembly GCF_056163025.1). Classification (NCBI taxonomy): domain Eukaryota; kingdom Viridiplantae; phylum Streptophyta; class Magnoliopsida; order Poales; family Poaceae; genus Triticum; species Triticum urartu. The sequence goes on from NC_141873.1 coordinate 204,128,850, forward strand.
TGAGCTAAACCAACGCTAACCCTAACTAGGAGGAGGTGGAGGAGTATATATAGTCTAAGCGAATGAAAGGGTAAGTGGCTTAGGCCCAACACACGGGCGGGCGTACAGGCGTCGGACGTCCGACAGGTACCGTACGTCCGGTGGCTTGCGAGGGTCCGGTCGTTCGGTGCATGTCGGACGTCCGGCGTTTTGGCTCTGGATAGGTGGTGTCGGACGTCCGGTCGGCGTCGGTCGTCCGGGCGCTGGAGAGTGTCGGGCGTCCGGTGTCTGGCGGTCATCCGGGCGCTGTGAGTCGTCAGACGTCCGGTGGCTCCGGTCGTCCGTAGATTCGGCTCGGGTCCTCAGGGGCCGGACGTCCGGGCTGGGCCGGTCGTCCGGTGGCTGTAGCTTCGCGCAGCTTCTTCTCTCGGTCCTTGTACTTGGCGTCCTCGCTAGCTGTTCCGTTGGATGTGGTGACTTCGTGGCTTTCCTTCAAGTACCTGATCATGCATAGAACACACGTTGGAGGTAGCAGCCATATCTCACATGTAGAAAGTGATGGTTCTGAGAGGAGCGAGTTCACCTTGTGTCCAATGGCGTATGTTCGATGTCTCGTGATATGTCCACTTAGGGTTTGGAGAGTAGTCGGAGTGTACATGGGGATGAACGTGGGATACTCCGCATCATCTCCCCTCCCTTGGGAAAGATCCGACCTCGGATCGTGATCCTCATCACCATCGAAACGGTTGTTGTAGACGGACTTGTAGTTGGACGAAGTTCAAGACATGGCGCAATCCAAGTAGTCCAAGGTGTCGCCAGAGTGATAGACATGCAAAAAGAGAAAACACAAGCAACACTCGGAAATACAATGGTTAGCGCACACAAAGTGTCCATCATGTAAGAATGAGTCTGTGCAACAAGATTGATCATGACAAGGTGCATGAAGCTTATCCAAAAGATATGGAAATGTATGCACAACATTCATGGTAGCAAAAGCAAGAATATGATGAATGCAACCACGGTGCAAAATGATGCCATAGTGAGACGGTTTATCAAAAGCATGAATATGGCAATGGATGCTCAATATGATGTGATCATGCAATTTATGGTAGGCAATAAGATCATGATGTAAGAATATGCCATCAAGGTATATCACAACAAATTTGCTAAGGAAATGCACAAGTTCATATATCATGGATGACATGGGAATACAAGATGCAACAAGGCAATCATAATGGGAGTCAATCCATGCATGAGATGCAAATTTGCCATGTGTGTAAGATGTCCAATGAGCATGACAAGTGTGAGCACAATCAACAAATATGGAGGTGTTGGTGTACCAATGCTCAATGTCGTGGCATGAGTGGAGGTTCGAAGGTGCATCCAATAAATCCGAGCGCTCCTCAATGGGAAGGTCCATAGAGCCAATCTTCAATGTCGGTCCTCCATCCAATAGGTGCAACATGTAGACAAAAAGAAGGAGACAACAATGAAAGAATGACCCATCCAATATGCGTATTTGAGGATGGCTCAAAGGGAAGGAGTTCACCTTTAGGAGATTGTCGCAAACGTTGGTGTTGCACATCATGTATGCCTTCACATGACCAAATTGTGTCATGACGGTATCGCCTTGTGAATCCTTCAACATGAAAGAACATGAAAAACACTCGGAAAAACAAATGAGGTTAGCGGAAAACCTATCATTCGTGCGGTAAAATACCCAACAAGTGGATGCATCATGCTCATCATAATGAAGGACAAGGGAGCATTTCATAGTACGGAGGCATATGATGTGAGAACAACCAAATAGAATAGGCGCAAGCAAGCAAGCATGCATCACAAGATGTATCATGTGAGAGGCATGAACATATACGTCATCAACCCAAGAAAGCAAGTAATAATGGAACATGGGTGATGCGACAAAGCAAGCAATAATATGAATCAAGGCAAGCAAGCTAGTAGTGCGAAGATGCAACGTACTAGAAGAATCATGTCAAGTATGTCATCTGTGCAAATAGTGGTCATGAATAATGCACAAGACATATCACAAGCATGAAGGAAAGATAGGAGGAAAATAGCATCAATAGCATGGGGCACATGATAAACATGGCAATAGCAACAAGGATCTCCACCAAGCATGCAAATACACATAGGAGTAACATAATTGTGAATCGTGGCTAGATGCAAGCAAGGGTCACAATTGCATGGCAAAGGCATAGAAGCAAGCATAGCATGCAAAGTGAACACGGTAAAATGAGCAAGAAGTGAGAAGTGGTATATAGCCCATAGCCATGTGAGATTCAAGTGAGAGAGATGCATGTAGACGTTGCACGAAGAGAGCGGTGGGGAGGGTAGTTCACGGGATCCCAAGTCATCTATGCTCTGAAGAGCTCGTTTCGTCAACTCTTGGTATTGAGAGGTTGACGAGTATACGTGAGTACCTACACAAAACAAAGACAAAGGGAAAATTGTGTGTGCGTGGTAGATGTACAGATCATCCATCATGATGTGCACGTGCTTGTGTTGGTTAGCACAAAATAGCCAATGCTCGAATAAATGATATGCGCGATATAGAAACATGTCATCCATCATGATAGTTTTGTTGTTATGTATAGCATAATGGAGACTCAAATTGTGTAATGCATCATGGGAAATATCTAGAGCATTGTTATTCATGGAATGCATATGGTGCGCACAAGGGATGTAATTATGCGACACACAATAATTTTCATGGCATGGCATATGAGATGAATTGCGCAAATCATGTAAAGGAAGCATGTCAATATCATCCCATGAAAAACAAAAGCCAATGACCATCATCTCGTCATCTATGCCGTAAGTGCAAATGGGATTTATGTGAATGGGGCATGCATAGTCACTATGTTGAGATTGAAATGAGGCAATATGGGATATCTCACTCATAGCATATGACAAGGTTAATGGATTGTCAAACATGATGTGACCAAAAGAATTTTCACATGATATCCTATGAAGCATAGCATCACAACTAGGAAACTCAACATGCTCATCATCATATTTATCATAAATTGGTAAGTCATGACATGAACAAGTCGCACTAGCATGAAGCATGGGTATAGGTGTGTCAACATCATGCAAGCAATCATTCGTAAAATAGTCCACTAGTGGGACAAGAGAAGCACCATCACCTATGTTACCTTTGTAGCATCGCTCATGTGTTGTAGGTGAGGTGTCGAAGACCGAGTCGTGATCATCTTCATCTTGATGGAACCATGTGGGGGTGCATCATCGTCCACCATGGCCATCGTTGTCTCCATTGGAGGCATGGACTCGTCGAGGATAGGCATGTCGTCATGCAGGAGACCTAGCACCAAAGAAGAAAACACACTAGGAGTAGAGGTTAAATCATTAGAAATCCAAGTGGCCTCACATGCCATGTCAACTACCTCACTCACTAAGTGTTGTGGCTCACTCACTCCCTCTCGGATTCTCTCACTCATATGGTTGGTGGAGTCACTCAAATGGCACTCAACCTCACATAGGATGTGTGGCATGCTCTCAAGTGTGGGGCTAGTGGTGGTCACACTCATCCTCTCATAGGAAATGCTCTCAATGTCACGTGTGGTGGAGTCACTCATGTCACTCATGTGGTGGTGGCTCTCCTCACATGGCAATTGGGGCATCTCGTCACATGTTGTCGGAGAGATGTTGGTGCAAATGTCTCCATGCTCAATCATGTCGTGGTCGTAGCCGTGGATGAAGGCCGAAGATGGCACATCATCACACTCCTCGAAGACCAAAGATAAGGTCTCATGAGCGGTCTCATAGCTTGACTCGGAGTTTGAGTCCAATATAGGCGCCGTCTTCATGTTGTTGAAGAGGTTCGTGCTCGTCGCCGTGGTCGAAGGGGATGGCCCTTGCTCGACCTTCTTGTCGCCGTCTTGTTGTTGGAGGCCCATATGATGTGGCACCTCGTAGCTCGTCTCCATGACCGAAGGGAAGTTCCCATGCTCGGCCATCTTCCTTGGGGGGCTTCCGAAGATGGAAGTGTCGCCCTCGCTAGTAGGTAGTTGCCTTGGACTTGATGAAGTCGATGTAGGCGTACACGTGGGAAGTAGGCGAAGATGCCGTACGTCCAAAGGCGAAGGTACCTTGAGAACACTTGGCGAATATGCCAAAGTGGTTGATGTAGCCGTAGCGTTGTCTTTTGGGGGGTCGTCTCGCGGTCTTCTTTTGTGCTCATGAAGCTTCGACTTGGCGTGAGGTAGTGCTTGATGGGACTTGTAGGTAGGCGCATCTCGAGCATCTTCATGTTGATGGTGGCGTTGTCGCACTTGAGCTCGTGGTAGATGTCGTTCGTCGTCGTCGTGCACATGTTGCTGGAGGTGACATGCCCTTCATGACGAGATGGATCTCGAACGAGATGGTGGTCGCCATGGAGTTGTGGACGTGGACGACTTGCACTTGTGTCGCTTGGGCGCTCTGAAGAGGATCGATGTGCTTGCCGCCGCCTTGAAGATGACGAAGGGGAAGTAGACTTCATTAATGCCCGAATCTCCTCCATCCTTGCATCTTGCTCCTCCTTTTGTGCGGAAAGCTTGTTGTCGATGTAGTCCCTTTTCCTCGCTTCGGAGTGACGAATGTCGATGGAGAGGTTCTCAATGCGCTCTCGCAGTCTTGATTGTGCGCCTTGCATTTGTCATTGTAGATAGAAGATTAACGCATTGGTGATGTAGTTGTTCACGCCATCGTTGTTGTCGAAGACCGGAGATGAAATGCCTTGCGTATCCATCACTCCAAGAGAAAAGTGTGAGTGGTAGAAAGAGAAGAACGAATACCAAATGTACCTTGACCGAAGTTGAAAGTAGATCAATGATCACTCCAATGTGGACAAGGAAATAGCACAATTGGTACCAAATCTTGTCGGTTTCTCGCACCTACACAAGTAAGGCTTAAGGTGGAGCTCGGTGAGGATAGAGGCACAAAAATTTGATGTAAAATGTTAGCAAGAGTCAATAATGTTGAAAGAGATTCACAAATTCGCAAGTGAAACAAGTAGACCAATAGCAATATGGGTGGCACACGGAAACGCACACACAGATAGATAAATGGGGTCGTGCAACCAAGGATGAGCTCAAAATGTGGAATCCACGGAAAACGCTCGTGTTACACAGCTCAAGAGAGACGCTAGCACGATTGCTCAATAGGCGGATACGACACTTGTGCACAACCTATAAGATGCAAAATGGGTAACTTTCTATCCGAAGTATGCTATGTATGTATGGTTCCCGGTGTTTCTCACAAGGTGATCCAAGATGATCTTATATGCAATGTGGTATGATGCTATGGCACTTGCTTACAAGCTTTTTGTTCACTCTTTTTCTTTGCTTAAAAGCTTATTCTCTCTTTTTTTATATGGCCACTTTGCGAAATGCACAAACCAAGATAGCGATTGTGTATATGCGGGAACAAACTTGAGGCACACGAGATGGTATGATACCAATATGATATGGTATGTATGCAATATATGGTGTAGATCACTAATGTGCACAAGTAACGTTACCGGCAATACTCAAATGGCTAGTCTCGATAGGCAAGTAACGCAAAATGGGCTAGGGGTTATCAATGCAATGGCAAGGGAATATACGATGGAGGGATATCACGATACCAAGATGATATGGAGGTTACAGTCCGTGTCGATGATGAGTGGCGGTGATCTTGATGAAGATACCAAGATGATGGAGACTCGTCCCTAAGTAGCCGAAACACCTTAGGAAACGGAAAAACCGCGAACTCAAAATCTCAAATGCCAAATGGTGGTAGCGGGATGTGGTGGTGGTTGCACTAGGCAATGCGGTAGTGGAGGTTATGGTGGTGGACTATACACGGTGTCGGAGTTGAAAGCACGGTCCCTAAGTAGCCGAAACACCTTAGGAGACACAACTCACAACAGAAACAAAATTGGGTTAAGTTAGGGTGGCGGAAGTGTATAGTGGTCAAGCCTATGCGGAAGTGGTGGTGGTGGTTGAAGAAGAAGCAACCGTCCCTAAGTAGCCTAGACACCTTAGGAGAATCAAATCACTCCTCTAGCAACCACTAATGCGATGGGGAACAAAATTGGTTAGGTTGCGGAAGTCGGAGATGGTGTAGCGGATGATGTGGTGAAGCCCTAGGCAAAGATGCAAAAATTGTCAAATTTGATGGAGTAAAAAGATGTTGGTGGTTTTTTTGTGGGAAGGAGGATGTCAAGAGCTTCAAAACGAGCTAAAGAACGTCAAAATCGGAGTTCGGATGAATTAGTTATGGCCGAAACAAAAATCAGCCGAAGTCAGTTTTTACAGGTAGCGGACGTCCGGAAATGGACGGATGTCCGGTCGCTGGACGTCCGATCGGGTCGGAAATCCGGTGATTCTGCTCGGGTTAGGGGTTCCGGTCATCCGGAGGATGACAGACGTCCGGTCGTTCCAGGGGCTCCGGACGTCCGGTAAAGTGACGGTCGTCCGGTGGTCGGGGTCAACGCGAGATTTCAGATCCGGGACATGATTTTGGGCGGAATTTGGGGATTTTGGGGTCAAAATTGATGAGATTTCGTGGATGGAAAGTGGGGAAAATTGAGGAAATGCTAGATCCACTCGAAACCAAGCAAATCCATGGATCAAAATCAACAAACTTCCTCAAACCAACAAATCACAAAAAAAATTGGGGCTATTTTTGGTGGGGATTTTCGAATTTGGGGAAGAACACAACAAAATTAGGCTAGAAAACACAATGGGGAGGCTCCAAATTCGTGATAAACCTAAGCTCTGATGCCAGGATGATGTAGGGTGGAACCCTAGATGGCCGATCTTTCACGAAAGGAGCGGATCCCAAAGAGAAACACGAAGAACACGAGGGGGATTCACGAGGGAAAACACGAGAGAATCACTCAAACCAACAAGATTCGATTACACATGTGCTAGATCCTCAAAACACAAAGAGATACACGATGATCCATGGTCAACAAAGGACGATACAAGTAACCGGTTCTTCTCCTAGAAGGAGGTCTTGATGGGGCCGCCCAGGAGGGGGTCTTGAATCCAAGTTGATCTTCTCCGAAGAGGGGCCGCAGTCTCTCTCGAGGAGGAGATCGGGATGGATGAGCGAAGCTCTATCTCGAAGTATGAGCTAAACCAACGCTAACCCTAACTAGGAGGAGGTGGAGGAGTATATATAGTCTAGGCGAATGAAAGGGTAAGTGGCTTTAGCCCAACACACGGGCGAGCGTACAGGCGTCGGACGTCCGACAGGTACCGGACGTCCGGTGGCTCGCGAGGGTCCGGTCGTCTGGTGCATGTCGGACGTCCGACGTTTTGGCTCTGGACAGGTGGTATCGGACGTCTGGTCGGCGTCGGTCGTCCGGGCGCTGGAGAGTGTCGGACGTCCGGTGTCTGGCGGTCGTCCGGGCGCTGGGAGTCGTCGGACGTCCGGTGGCTCCGATCGTCCGTAGATTCGGCTCGGGTCCTCAGGGGCCGGACGTCCGGGCTGGGCCGGTCGTCCGGTGGTTGTAGCTTCGCGCAGCTTCTTCTCTCGGTCCTTGTACTTGCATCCTCGCTAGCTGTTCCGTTGGATGTGGTGACTTCGTGGCTTTCCTGCAAGTACCTGATCATGCATAGAACACACGTTGGAGGTAGAAGCCATATCTCACATGTGGAAAGTGATGGTTCGGAGAGGAGCGAGTTCACCTTGTGTCCAATGGCGTATGTTCGAGGTCTCGTCATATGTCCACTTAGGGTTTGGGGAGTTGTCGGAGTGTACATGGGGATGAACGTGGGATGCTCCACATCAGCTTCCCACAAGAACGCAAATGGAAGCTTCGACCACGAGCGGATGGACCCTTCAAGGTGCTTGCACGCTACAACGACAATGCTTACAAGATCGACCTCCCGCGCAACAAGTACAACGTGAGCGACATCTTCAATGGTGATGAAGATCTCTCTCCCTTCCATGGTGATGAAGATTTTGATCCGAGGACGGATCTTCCCCAAGGGAGGGGAGATGATGCGGAGCATCCCAAGGTCATCCCATGGACCTACCATCGTCTCATCAAGTGCCTACCGGACCCATGACTCGATCACGTGCAAGAGCTCTTGAAAGCGAGGGGACATCTCTCCTCTCACAATTCCACTTCGATGCACATGAAGCATGGCTACTACCTCATATGGATACTTTGTGCATACTCAGGTACAATGAAGAAGCTAAGGAGCAAGGACAAGAAGAAGAGGAAGATGGACGAGAAGACGGAGAAGAAGAAGGGCTGCAGGAGAAGAAGACGGAGAAGAAGAAGAAGACGAGACGACCGGCCAGGACCGGACGTCCGGCGCCTGAAGCGTCAGCCGAGCCCCAGCGAGCGAACGTCCAGTCCAGACCGGACAACCGGTGCCCCTGCACCCGAGGCCAATGAGCGGACGTCCGGTCCGGACCGGACGACCGGCGCACCTGCACCCGGACCAAAGTCAGCGGAAGACCGACGTTTCCGGACGTCCGGCACCCCCATCACTGAGCGGAACCAGCGGACGATCAGAGGACACCGGATGTCCGGCAGCTCCTGAGACACCGGACGACCGGTCCCCAGTGGACGTCCGGTACCTGTCTGCGCACAGTGTTCGGGCCCGAGGCCCATGTACCCCTTCACTTTGTCCCCTTTGCGCTTAGACTATAAATAGACCCCCCATTCATCCTAGGTAGGGTTAGCATTGGTTTAGCTTATTTGTGAGATAAAGCATTGCTCATCCATATCGGATCTACTCCACGAGAGAGACCGCGGCCCCTCTACGGAGAAGATCCACCTTGGATTCAAGACCCCTTTACGGGAAGATCCCCTTGTGGATTCAAGACCTCCTCACAGAGAAGAACCGGTTACCATGTATCGTCCCTAGTTGTCCGTGGATTCATGTATCGTTCTATGTACTCGAGGATCTAGCCCATGTGTGACTTATTCGTGTCAGTTTAGTGATTTCCTCTTGTGTTTTCCTTCCGTTCTTCCTCGTGTTCTTCGTGATTTCCCCGGAATCCGCTCCTTTCGTGAAAGATCGGGCGATTAGGGTCTCTACCCTACATCAATGATCTTTCTTTGTGTTCGTGCTTGCGATATGTCATGTGCATTGCCTATGCCTATTATTTACTCACATGACATCATTGCCATGATTTCCTCTAGTGTGTTGCATCTTCGCTCCACTAGTTTGCACGACATGATTGTTATTGCTTCTTATCATATCTCTCCATATGTTGCCTCTCTCATGCTAGATAATTTTCCATGTATTGCGTGCAACCATGATTTTAGTCTTGCTAATGAGATTGCCCCCATAGCATTCCCACATATGATTGGAGATTTTGACATATTTTTTGTGAAGCATGCTTGTCTTACCTCTTTGCATCATATACCTAGTGCCATGAATATAGCCATTGTTGCCTCATATTATTCATGCACTTGTGCTTCTAATGGTTATGTGCAAGAGAAGAGAACCATCATGATGGACGATGTGTTTATCTACCATGCGCATACATTTTTTGCCTTGTTTTGTGCAGGTGTAGGAAACTTGGACCTCGTGTCAACTTCCACATCACGTGAGTTGACCATTCGAGCTCTTGAGAGCGAACCACCTCCCACCATGACGATTCTACATCGCACTTACTTGTACTTTAGCATTGTGAAGGACGCACAAGGGCATGCTTTCAAGGTGATATCCTTCTCTTTTGAGAACCCCCAAACCATGAGCATGCATATTGTGGATCATACTACTTGTGTTGCTTGCACCATGAGACTTATTTGTCATCTTGGACCCCTTGCTTGCGCACATGATAGAGATCTTGCTTCAACTTGTCATTTTCACAATTCCATGCATCATGATATATATGCCTTGTGTGTTGCATCCAAATCTTGGATTACTTGCTCCTATCACATATTTGGTTGCAACAATGTCATCACTTCACATTTGCCATGTCCCATTGATTACTACATTCTTTCCTTGATTGCCTCACATATGATGAACAATTGCTCTTTCTATTGTGTTGAGTGCCACACGATATTCACTACACCCCATGCACATTATCCTTGCATTGTCTTGCACTTGACCCATGTGTTTAGACACTTCATTTCTTTTGGTGTTGTGAATGATTCCTATGCCTACCATAGACCTTTCATTGAGCGCTTTGCCCATGTTTGCTATGATCTTGAGGTAGATGCTTATTCACTTATCCAACATATCTGCATCACTACCTCACATTTACATTCTTGTCCCCATGATATCTTTGCTTGTGCTCAATTTATGTGCTTATATGCCATGTCACAATCCTTTGTCACACCATATGCTTTGCATGATGACCACACTTGTTTGGTGAATAACCTCTTGAATGCTTGGTTTTGCACTAACGCTAACCACATTTGTTTTTCCAAGTGTTTGTTGTCCTTACTCCTTTTGAAGGAATCACAAGACGGTGAGACATTGGAGAGTGCCCATTTTGAGCTTCAAGATGACAAGTACTTGGTGAACGACCCCTTCTACACGGCGAAGCCATCTCTTTCCCATGGTTATTTGGTTATTGATCAGAGGTCGGATCTTTCCCAACGGAGGGGAGATGATGCGGAGCATCATATGGACGTCACCATGTCAAGTGATGTAGGGTAGGAACCCTAGGGGTTCCATGTCATGTGATGTAAGTGCATCTAGTGCCACCCCTAGTTGGTTTTGGAGTATTGATGACTAACCTAGTTGAGGGACTAATGTGTTTGTGAGAATTGCAGGATAACACAGGTAGAAGTCCCTCATTGATTCGGTTTTCCTACCAGAGATGACCCATAAAAATGTATGAAGACATTGAAGTCAAAGGTGGTATATGAAGATATTCACATTGAAGACTATGACAAGAGAAGACACCACATGAAGCCTATGGAGTTCGAAGACTTAGATCTTTCGTAGTTCTTTGTTTTCTGTGTTGAGTCATAGGAACCACCGTACTGTTAAGTGGGGTCCAAGAGAACCAGTCAGAATGACTGAAGTGATGCTTAAACAAAACCTATGTCTTCGAGTGAAGACTATGAGAGCGAATCTTGTCCAGAGTCGGACAAGTCAGCATTGCTTGTAGCTCAAGTAAAGTTGCCGTGTGAGTTTGAAATCTGACCGTTGGAACACATCTCAGTTCCTTAGTGACACAGGGTCATTTCGGACAAATCAGGTCGGGTTGCCAAGTGGCTATAAATAGCCCACGCCCTACAACCATAAATGGTTGGCTGCTCAGATTCAGAATACGGCTTTTGTCGTTTGAGAGCAACCAACCTCAAAGCCTTTGAGAGAGAATTCCTTGCAAGGATAAAGCCCTAACCACCCAGAGCCAAAGAGAATTAGGCATCACTTAAGTCTTCTTGTCTATGTGATCTGAAGACTTATTACACTTGAGGACTGTGCATCCTCCAGCCGGTTAGGCGTCGCGTTCTGAGCATCCAAGAGACATTGTGGATTGCCAGTGAACGAAGCCTGTGAAGGTTTGGGAGTCTACCTTGAAGACTTACCAGGGTGATTGGGCGAGGTCTGTGTGACCTTAGCTTAAGGCGAATACGGTGAGGACTGGGTGTCCTGAGCTGCGTGCTCAGGACTGGGTGTCCGGAACTGTGTGTCCTAAGGTTTAAATACCTAGCCGCCCTAACCAGACGTATAGTTGTCACAGCAACTAGAACTGGTCCAACAAATCATTGTCTTCAGCGAGTCACTGGTTTCATCTTCCCTTCCCTTTACTTATTGTTACTCCTTGTGAAGTCATTGTATGTTCGCACTATCTTTTGTCTTCACTGAGTGACTGCGTGTTCTGTGTGGCTTCACAATATCTTCCTACCTGATCCTTACTACATTGCTGCTATTAGTCATTGTGCTTTCACTCTATTGAATACTTGACTATGGCTTGCCTAGTGTAGTCTACCTTCCGCTGCAGGGTAATAGGTTTATTTCTATCGTTTGTCTTCATAACTTCCACGTTTTGAAGACTTTCATAAAAATCGCCTATTCACCCCCCCTCTAGTCGATATAACGCACTTTCAATTGGTATCAGAGCAAGGTGCTCCCTTGTTCTGTGTGATTCGGTTTAACCACCTGGAGTTTTAGCTATGTCGACTGCAGGGATAATTAAAGTCTCCGCTGCGTGGCCCGTCTTCGATGGAACTGAATATCCCTACTAGAAGAATAACATGCGCATGCATCTTGAAGCCATTGACGTCGACCTATGGTATGTCGTCATGAACGGCGTTCCCAAGGCTGGAGAAGGTGTCACTGCTGCTGATGTCAAGAAGTTCATTCAACTGGACTCTACTGCCAAGAATATCATCTGTGGTCATCTGACCAAATGACTGTATGGCCGTGTGAGTGCTTTGGAAACATCTAAGCTGGTCTGGGACTGGCTCTCCAAGGTCAATGAAGGCGTCTCACCCCAGAGAGATCAGAGAATCAGTGTCCTTCGCAACCTCTTCAACCGCTTCAAACAAAATGACAATGAGAATGTCCAGCTCACATTTGACCGACTCACTGACATCACAAATGAGCTTCAGGCCCTCGGCACTACTGAGATCACCAAACATGAAGTCGTCAAGACACTACTGAGATCACTTGACAGTTCATTTGACACCCTAGCCCTAATGATTCAAGAACATCCTGATTTCAAGACACTCGAGCCGTCTGATATACTTGAGAGGCTCAACACACATGAGTTTCAGCTTTCTGAGAAAAGAGATATCTACAGTCCAAACTATGGGTGAACTCGTGCCTTGAAGGCAAAAGCTGTCTCCTCATCTGAAGAAGAATCTGATAGCAGTTCTGATGATCCTAAAGACATTGGAAGGGAACTTTCTATGCTTGTCAAGAAGTTCCAAAAATTCACCAAGAAGAAAGGCTTCAGAAAGTCTTCCCGATCAAGCTCAAGGAATGATGAAGTTTCTGCTCACGACTACAAGAAGAAAACATGTCACAAGTGCAAGAAACCTGGCCACTTCATCTCTGAGTGTCCACAGTGGGACAATGAGAACAACAAGAAGAAGAAGAGCAAGGAATATGACTCTGACGACAAGAAGAAGAAGAAATACTCAAAGTCTTCTTCCAAGTCTTCCTCAAAGTCTTCATCACACAAGAAGAGCTCATCTGGCAAGGAACGCGCATTTGTTGGCAAGGAAATGGATTCAGAGGAGGAGTCCGCTTCTGAGGAGGCGGAGGTGGAGTCTGAGGAGGAGTCTGATTCAGGCGTCGCAAGTCTGGCTACAGCATACGTTGCCAAGTCCATCTTCAACATTGAAGACAATGACTTCATCACCGACACCGATGCAAATGACAAGGACTACTCTGCTTCTACCTACTGCTTCATGGCACGTGGTGCCAAAGTAAACACACGCACTACTCACTATCAAACATCTAGTGACAATGACTGGTTGTGGTTCAAAACCCAGCTACAAAACACTAGCTAAAATTGCAACTGAACAACAGAAAGCTATGGAACATATTCAAAAACTGTTAGACAGAAGCGATGATCTGTTAGGTGCTGAAATGACTCAATCTGAATCCTTAATTGAAGACATAAAAAATCTTCACGTTAAGTATGTGGAACTTGAAAGTCGTCATGAAACTCTCTCAACAACTCATGAAAAGCTTTCCTATGATTATCTTCAAAGGAAGCAAGATCTTGAGAAATTGAGAGCGGCTCATGAAGATCTTCAAAAGGAAAACGAGTCACTTCGCGCCAAACAGATCAGTTCCTCTCAGGAAGGATTTGAACCACCATGTCTTAAATGCATTGAGCGTGATAATGCTACTTCTGTTGCTGAATGTTCTACTGCTACTACTGTTGCAATATCTTCAACTGTTGATGTGGTAACTAACCCCTCTACTGAGGATACCACTGCTATCGCAGATGAGAATGCTAGGTTGAAGACATTGCTTGAAACAGGGATGTACAAAAGTCTTAAAGGGCATCAGACACTATGTGATGTCCTCAAAAAGCAGATTCTGAACCAAAACCCGAGGAAAGAGGGTGTTGGGTTCATAAGGAAAATGAATGCTGATGGCTCTTACTGGAAACCTAAGCAGTACCCCAAAACCACATGGGTTGCTTCAAAGGAACCTTCAGCAGATCCATCCAATCTATCTGGCTTCACTTGTGCTAACCCCATTATCATTGATGAATCCCTTGATGCAAACTATAAACTGTTTAAGAATCAGAATGGTGAAGTGTTAGCCAGGTACATTGGTACTAACTGCAGGAATGGACCGCCTATGAAGAAGATCTGGGTTCCAAAAAGGTGTCTGGAGAATCTTCCTGTGAATGTCATCATGACACCTCACGTGAAGAAGACAAACCTCAGACCAAAGGCTTCATACGGTCCAAAGGCTTCATACAGACAGATGACTCACCTGAGTCGCACTAACGCAAATGTTTTGCAGGGAAACCATACTCAGGCATATGAATATGAGAACGGTATATCAAACCGCCATGTTCATAAGACCAAGAACTATTCTGCTTATTCTTACGAGTACTATTGTCCGCCTGCAAGACTATTTGCTAGGGCTCCAAAGCCAAAGTTCTCAGATGTTGCACTTAGACTTATTGCTTCTAAACCACCCTTGAAGATGTGGGTGGCTAAGAAAGCTTAACTCTCTTTTGCAGGGAAAGGTCTCCAGTGGAAAACCAAAATCGTCTGATGCTATTGCTGGGGACCTTAAACATCTTGTAGGGCGCAAGATCAAATGCCCGAATGGTCTTACTATGTACTTCGTTCCTGAATCGCTTGCCACTCTCCCCATTAGTCCTAATCTGGATCTAAGCTTTCATAACCCACTGGTTCGTCAAATGTTTTTGCTTCACAATGCTCTTCGTGAAGCCTATCCCCCTAACTGCACTATAAGGTACGGCACCAGCGTCTTCAGAATGGATTATTGATAGTGGGTGTACAAATCACATGAATGGCAAAAGAAGCCTTCTTATGGACTCAACCTTACGTCCATCCGACAAGAGCCACATCACATTTGCTGACACTGGTAAAAGTAAGGTATTGGGTCTAGGTAGAGTTGCAATCTCAAGGGATCAACACATGGATAAAGTCATGCTTGTTGAATCCCTTGGCTTCAACTTAATGTCTGTCTCAATGCTTTGCGATTTAAACATGATCGTAATATTTGGAAAATATCATTGCCTTGTTCTAATGGAATCTGACAAGTCTCTAGTATTTGAAGGGTATCGAAAAGATGATTTGTACGTGGTAGATTTCTCAGCAGGACCACAGCTTGCAGTATGTCTTCTAGCAAAAGCTTCAGAATGCTCGCTCTGGCATCGGAGGCTTGGGCATGCTGGCATGAGGAACCTCCACACCCTGGCAAAGAAGAAGCATGTCATAGGCATCGAGGGCATCAAGTTCAAGAAAGATCACTTATGCGGTGCCTGTGAGGCAGGAAAGATGACGAGGGCCGAACATCCCTCGAAGACAATCATGACTACTACTCGACCCTTCGAACTGCTTCACATGGATCTTTTCGGTCCCACTCATTACTCAACTCTTACTACTACTGCTTGTCTCTATGGCTTTGTCATTGTTGATGATTATTCTAGATATACTTGGGTGCACATAATCCTTTACAAGACTGAAGTGCAGGATGTCTTCAGACGCTTCGCCAATCGAGCAGTGAACAACTATGGCGCCAAGATAAAGCATATCAGAAGTGACAATGGCACTGAATTCAAGAACACTGGCCTTGATACATATCTTGATACCTTGGGCATCACACATGAATTCTCGGCCCCGTACACGCCACAGCAGAATGGCATCGTCGAACGCAAGAACAGAACACTCATTGAGATGCCCAGAACGATGCTAGATGAATACAAGACTCCAAGAAAATTCTGGCCTGAAGCCATTGATACTGCATGCCATACAATCAATCGTCTTTATCTTCACAAGCTTCTGAACAAGACATCTTATGAACTCCTTACTGGCAAGAAGCCAAATGTCAGTTACTTCAGAGTATTTGGCGCCAGGTGCTGGATCAAGGACCCACATCACACCTCAAAGTTTGCACCAAAAGCACATGAGGGTTTTATGCTTGGATATGGAAAGGATTCGCACTCCTACAAAGTCTTCAATCTCTTTCATTACAAAGTGGTTGAAACAGTGGATGTGTGGTTCGATGAGACCAAGGGTTCACAAAGAGAGCAACTGCCAAATGTGCTAGATGAAGTTCCATCCAGTGAATCAATCAAGCTAACGGGAACTGGAGAAATTATACCTTCTGAAGCTCATCCTGAAGAAGAACTTATCATCTCAGCACCTGATCAACATGAAGACAATGCTCAGCCTAAAGACATTCCTTCTAACAACGACAATGATCAGCAAGAGAAAAATCTTTGCCCTGTACATCCTCGCGTTGCCAATGAAGTGCAGATTGAAAGAATAATTGATAGCATCAATGCACTCGGTCCACTCACTCGTTCAAGGGCAACTCAGCTAGCAAATTTCTGTGGGCACTTCGCATTCGTCTCAATAACAGAACCCAAGAAAGTTGAAGAAGCCTTCATGGAACCTGAATGGATTCAAGCTATGCAAGAAGAGC